>NW_020954579.1:11646485-11878868 GCF_900497805.2 Vombatus ursinus
TGAGTTTAAATTCAATCTCAAACATTTACTAGCTATATGACCCTGGGCAAGTCATATAACCTCTTTCTGCCTCAGCTTCCTCAATATAAAATGGGGGTCATAATAGCACCTACTTTGTTGGGTTGTTGTGAGGATCTAATGAGATAATATTTGCAAAAAAGCACTTAGCACAGTGCCTGGCTCATAGTGGGCACTATATAAATATTTATCCTCTTATCTTTTTTTTTCCAGCCAAAGACAAGGTTTATTAGAACATCCGTCATATTGGGCAGACTCTTAAGGAGTCTGAACATTAGCAACTTATTGGCTAGATTATAAGAATCTGAGCCTCTCTTATCTTTTCTTTTCCTCAACCTTTGATAATATTTTATTTAAATATTTTACATTTATATTCATCAGGAACATTAATCTACAGTTTTCTTTCTTGGTTTTATCTCTCTCTGGTTTGCATATCAAGACCATATTTGTTCCATAGAAATAATTTGGTAGACTCTCTCCTTTTCCTACGTTGTAGCAGTTTATGCAAACTTGATAGAATTTGCTTGCAAATCCATCTAGTCCTGGGCATCTTTTTACTTTCGGAGTTCATTTATAGCTTGTTCAATTTATTTTTTTGAAATTGGATTGTTTTCTCTTTTTTGTTCTATTAATCTGGGCATTTTATATTTTCATAAATATGTATCCATTTAGTTAGTTTATGTTTTATCTATATTATTGATTTAAAAAAGCATCATGTATTCATTTTTTGCTTTTAATTTTAATAATCTCTTCTTTGATTTTAAGAATTTCTATTGTGATATTTAATTAAAAAAAACTAATCCCAGGGGCAGCTAGGTGGTGCAGAGGATAGAGCACCAGCTCTGAAGTCAGGAAGACCTGAGTTCAAATACGGCCTCAAACCAAACACTTGACACTTACTAGCTGTGTGACCCTGGGCAAGTCACTTAACCCCAATTGCCTAAAGAAAAAACAAAACAAACAAACAAAAAAACCTAATCTCTAAGGACTGTGTTGGCTGCATCCCCAAAATTTTGGTATGTGGTTTTATTGCTGTTGTTTTTGATGAAATTATGCATCCTTTCCATGATTTATTCTTTGCCGATCCAATTATTTAGAATTAAGTTATTTTATCTCCTAATACTTTGTATCTTCAGTTGTCCTTAATTGAACACAATTTTCATTTCATTATGGTCAGTAAAGGATATGTTTGGTAATTTTGCTTTTTTTCTGCATTTGCTTGTGAAGTTTTTATGCTCTAGGACATAGTCAATTTTTGTACGTGTCTGTAAAGGTTTTCTTTGGTGTTCTCCTGATGTTTTATCTGGGTATTGATGCAGCAAAGATCCAGCAAAGTTCTCAGGGGTGACTCAGTCCAGGATGCTGTAAACTCTCAGGTCTGAAAGCAACCAATCTAGGATGTGATCTGATCACTGTCCTCCTAATCTGACCTTTTCAGGTTCTTGATCCTGGTTTCAGTCTCTCTGTGGCATATTCCTCTTAGAATTTCAGTAGACAGCTACTAGCCACACTTCTCACCCTCTTTTAGCTGGGTGGAAAGTCCTATAGGTTGAGAGAGACAAAAATTCCGTGCTCTTTGCACTGATTATTCAGTTGTTGGCCATAGAATCCATGAAACCTCTCAAGGTTCAGAGTGATGAGGCTCACAAAGGGATAGGCAGGCTCACTCTAGGCTACACTCCTGCAACACAGCAGAAAGTCACTTACTCTAGATCTGGTCTGAACTGGAAGCTTTCAACACTATGCTCTAGGGTTGGAGTGATACAGTTGGAACATCACTCCTGTTGCATGCTCTCTGTCCCTGTACAGAGCTGCAGGACCTACCCAAGCCTACGTGCTACTTATCTACAAGCCTCTGGCTGTCTGTCTGTGCTGGAAAAATGACTCATTGAGGCTTCTCCTTGGCTTTCAGTCTGTTGCTCTCCCTCAGTCTTCATTGGAGTTACTGTAGGAGAGAACTGGGTGCACTGCTTTCTCTTATCCCATCATTTTTGTTTGGATTCTTTTGTAAATCAAGAATCCTTTTTCTCTGTGCTTTGATTTCTCTGAACACCTGTAAAAAAGGCATATTATTCCAAATGCATTAAGTCACTGCGATTTGCTTTATATTAGAATTTTCCAGATACAATATTTTCTCTAAATCTAAAGCTTTTTTTTTAGGACCTTAGGGACAGGTTGAGGGTATTATTTCCTCTCAACATGCTCCCTTTACTTGGAAACATTTTGGAAATGAATCCAAATTGCTGTAGCAGGCATTTCTGGGTTGTTTTTGTTGTAGTTTTTTAAAGCCAAGCATTTCCAAAACATTCCTATCCCTTCTCAATGGGGGCAGTACACTAGGAGTAAACATTTCCATTTGCTCTTAAAACAGTTCAAAGGATTTCTCTATGAATATTATACTCGCAGTTAAGACACTCTTGGGAATAGCTTTGCATCTCTGCAGCCCTCCATGGGCCATAGTAGACCTGGCCTACAGTCACGTTTGACTTCTCCAAGTGTCAGTAGCAAAGCCAACGTTAGGTTCCAACATTCTTACTTCCCTATTACTAGGCCAGAATCATTTCAGGCATAAGATTAAATCCAGGAATCCTGATTCCCATTGGCCTCCCCTGGAATCCCTATGAAGTCTGTCTCTGTGTCTCTAGAGAGAGTATTTTAATATAAATTCATGGTCAATTCTAAGGTTATTAGCTCAGAGGCTTCCCTTTGTCCTTCACCATAGCGTGGTTCGCTCGTTTATAGCAAGCACTCAGGCCGAATGCAATAAAATTCTTATCTTTATCTGTGTATAAAGCCCATTTTAAAATACAGATAGCAAATAATTAAGATTTAAAGAAAGTAGTAAAGTCCCAAGGGTAAACAATGACAGTGAGGCAGAGAAGGGGGAGGAAATAAGAGATGGGATAAATTCACCAAGTCCCAGTGTGGAAGCAAATTCTATCCAGGCAGTTAACTCTTCAAGTGGGATAGTAAGCCAGATAAGCCTCTAATTGCTCTTATGATTATATTCAGTTCAGGGAAGCAGTATTCTTCAATTATAATCAACTCACACTGACCTGTCATGTGTCCATCCCCCCATGGTTCTAGGTAGGCATGGTTTCTTTCTCTCACGATGCTTCAGTCTCTCTTACCATCTGGAAAAACTACTCCCATCAGCCCCATTGCTGATTAGGGGCTACACTGACATCTGTTGTGACTATTATGAGAGGGCCCTGTTTTAAAGTTCCCTCTGATGTCCTACATATATTAAATGTTATCTTTGTGGACTTAGGCTACTTATAGGTCATTTAGAATATGCATTAATTCCTAATACCTTAACTGCTTATGTATTGTTCTGGAGATAACAATCTACTTTAAAGTAAATTAAAGATTAGGGATTTTCACCTAGAAGATACAGTATTATGAAAAATAAAGCTACTAAACCAGCAGCTAGTGGATAGATCACTGGGAACTGGAGTCAGGAGTTCAAATCGGGCCTCAGACACTTACTAGCTGTGTGATCCTGGGCAAATCATTTAGCCTCAGTTTCCCCAACTGTAAAATGGGAATCATAATAGTACCTACCTTACCCTTAAAACAGTGCCTGGAACATAGTAGGTGCTATATAAATGCTTATTCCTTTTCCCCTTCCCCTTCAAATGGCAAAATTGGCTTCAGAAATCAGTTCTTTGGCCAACTTCTTTATGCAGCATACATAGGAGGTATGGACTCAATTTCCTGATTCTCTTAGTCCTATATTCCCTATTCCTGTTATAATACCTCATCCAGTGGTTTTACACTTATAATAGCCCCTACAATCCAATAAACATTTATTGATCAAGTACTACAAACCAGGCATTGTGCTAAACATCGAGGATACAATTAACAAGAAGAAAGTCTCCGACCTCAAAGAGTTTATAATCCAGCAGGGGCTGGGATTGAGACACAACACACAAAAGGAGGCAGGAAAGGTGAGGGAAAGACCAGGGGTACTCACCCTGGGGACATCTTGTTCCTTGCAATTGAAACAAGGCAGAGCAGCAGAGCAGTAGAAGTGAGCTGAGAAAGTCTAGCCCTCTATAAAGAAAGGCATTGGAAGGAATTTGGTGCTTCACCTTTCAGCCCTCCAATCAGAGGGGAGAAGAGGCTAAGAGAGGTCAGTCAAAGCTTGAGTTAAAGTCACAGTGATGAGATTATTGGGGTCAGGGCGAGGAATCTTGTTCCTTGGAGTTGAAACCAGGCCAAGCAGCCCAGGCACAGTGGAATGTCAGTGTCAAATTGGGACCCTACAATGTCAAATCTGGTACCTCATATCTCTCACCTAGGTGTATAAGATACCTCTTTACCTGAGTTTGATTTAATTACTCGACCTGATCTCATACTAGCAGGCCCAAGTTCCCAGACGCAGACCACCTCCACACTAGTACTTTTAAGTCTCTCGGGGTCCTAGGGATAGTCCTGTTGAGGGGAAATAACTTGCTACTTTTGAGCCCCCATCCAGTGTATTTGGTATGTATTCAACTACCTACTCAAAGGCAATGAATTCATACAGTTGCATGATATTTTTTTACAACCAGCAACTCACAATAATAACATTTTTCTATCTTAAACACAACTATTTATTTACCAATAAGGCAAATGAAAGAACAATATTAAAGATACTAATATATTAAAGGAAACGCATAAATAATAAAATACATCACAACATACATATAAACTCAGATCATACACTCTTCTGCCAAGGTACTCAATAGCTACAGTGAATATAGAAACCTGGCAGGGAAACAAATGAGGAAAGAAAACTCATGTGCTTTGGAGTGCAGGCTTTAATGTTATTGGTCCATTCAGGAACAATAACTTCTCTGAACATTGCTTGACTATTGATCCTCAATACTCCTCATCTGCTAAAATCTTCTCTTCTCTATTCAAACATAAAGTTAGCCCTTTCTCCAACTCTAGGTGGTACCAAAGATTGGTTGGTTGTTGTCCTTCCTTCTTGAAGCGGACCAAAATGTTATCACTATGCCAGAGTAAAGTTTCAATGTGTCCAACTGTGGCTGATCAGACGAATACAAGCTTGAATGTTCTACCACAGGTTGGGCACAAATAGTTTATGTGAACATTTGGGGTGGATTCTCTAAATTTGCCCATCTTGTGTTTCTTCTAAGTTATTTCAATTCTGCTTTGCTCACAGAGCACAGTAATTTCTCTGATGTGGGCCGCCATGCTGAGTGGTCCTGTGCCAGGGTCTCCCCTGTCACACAATCGATTCCAAAGAGCTTAAGAGAGATCTTGAAAGTGTCCTTGTATCGATTCTTCTGACCACCATGTGAACGCTTGCCCTGTATGAGTTCTCCATAAAACAGTCTTTTTGGCAAGCATATGTTTCACATTCAAACAACGTGACCAGCTAGCTAAGTGTTTGGGACGCTCCAAAGGAAAGTATGGGAAAGAATAGGTATTAGACTGACTACCAACCTGAAGGTCTATAGAGCTGTTGTGCAGACCTCAATGTTGTATGCCTGTGAAACTTGGACAGTATACCAGTGCCACAGTACATCACGTCAGGAAACTGAATCACTTCCATTTGAATTGTCTTAGGAAGATTCTGAAGATCACCTGGCAGGATAACATACCAGACCCTGAGGTCCTTTCTCAAACTAAACTGCCAAGTATTCAAACTCTACTTCAGAGAGCCCAACTCTGATGCGCTGGTGACATTGTTCGAATATAAAACATATACTTGCCAAAAGACTATTTTAAGGTAGTAAAGAACAATAGGTATCAAAGAAGCTCTTGGCCAATCAATTAAGTCAATCCTCTGCAGCCAATCAGAAATCATTCAGCTTCTGTCAGCTGACTGCTTATAACAGGGGTGGGGAACCTTTGTAGGTCTTCAAGTGAGGCCCTTTGAATCCAAACTTCACAGAACAAATCCCCTTAATAAAAGGATTTGTTCTGTAAAACTTGGATTCAGTCAAAAGGCCACACCCAAAGCCCTAGAAGGCCACATGTAGCCTCGAGGCTGCAGGTTCCCCATCCCTGGCTTATAACCTCCATGGTTCAAGATGAGCATACTTTCAACCCAGCCCCCTCCCCTAGCCCCTTCTCTGCTCTTTTCCTCTTTCTCAACCCCCTCTTCCTGTCTTGCTACTTCTGATGCTGTCCATTCTTGCTGGGTTCAATAGCTTTACTGATTCTGAGACACTCATCTTTTACTTCAAAAGTTACAGCTCTCCAAAATTTATCATTTTGAATTGATAGTTCTTTTTATATGATACCTCAATTCCAAATGTTAATATAATTTTTCATTTTTAAAATTTTACTCTCTCTAGTCACAAATATTTCTATAAATTTAGATACCCATCATGAAGTCTCCAAAAGGTCCTCCATCTCTTTGGTGCCTTTGAAATGGTGCTTCTTTACATTCAAATTTCTCTAGGTTTTTTTAAAAATTAATAAATAAAAGATTTTTCTCTGTCCTATTATAACATTAAACTGTTCCCTCATAAGTAAGGCATCCCTCTACCTAAATGACAAAGAGGTCCAAGTTCTCACTTCTACACCATAGATCATTTTCTCTCAAAACTGCCCAAATCCCATCTGAAAATTGTTTCTTCATGTACATATTTTAGTAATTTATATTTTTCAAAAAATTTCTTTATCTATACATATTAGGTGTCAAAATTTTCATCCATAACAGCAACAATATCTATTTCTTTACACAAAAACTTTCTGTTTTTTTCATAATTACCTGTTCCTTAGGAAAAGAGCCTTAAAGAGACAGTGTACTTTACCCTAGTATATAATTCCAGTAATTGTAATGTAATTGAGACAGCTAGGTGATGCAGTGGATAGAGCTCTGGGTCTGGAGTCAAGAAGACCTGAGTTCAAATTTGACATTTACTAGCTGTGAGACCGAGGCGGGGGGAAGAAACTGCTGTTTGCTTCAGTTTCCTCAACTGTAAAATGGTCCCTGTCTGGTAGGGGTGTTATAAAAGATCAAATGAGATAATATTTGTAAAGAACTTAGCATCGGTACCTGAAACATAATAGGCATGATACAAATGCTTATTCCCTTCTCCCTTCCATTTCCTCAATTCTACCACCATCCCCACTACCCCATAACTTTCCTGATCCCACCTCCTTTTGGAAGGCTTAGATTGTGAAAGTGTCAGTTTAATAAGTATATCTATAGCCATCTTTACGGATATCAAGACAAACATACACTTCACTCTCTGGGGAACCGTGAACTTCTGTGTAGATCAGTTACTGTATAGCCAGAGCTATGAAGTAGTAAGTGGTCATGGTAACTGGAAAAGAAAATAGGAAATGCCAGCAAATGGCTCTAAGGAAGATCTAAGATCCTGATCTTGCATCCATGTACAATTAGCAGCAGCATATAAACCATTTCCCCTCCTCCTTGCACCATCACCATGGCAACTCAGGCAAGACTGAGGCTGGATGCTTGGCAACAAAACATCCCTCTCCTCACTTCCACACACCTAGAACCAGAGTTTCATGCTACTCTCTACCCCTTCCCCCATCATCCTCATCAGACTATAGCTCACTGTTTGTCTAGTCCCTGGTGTAATATACCTGGCCTGTTCCCTACTTTCAGTAATAAAGGAAGAGAATTCTTCCCTCCCTTCTTATAGGGAGAGACTTCGTAATAACCTACCTTGTCCTCAACCTCTACTTTCAACATTATGTTTCTCTGACTTCTGGGCACTCCTCACCTCTCAATAGTGTTTTCCCCAGCCCTCCTCCCTTTGTTATTCCCATTGCAACTTCCTTGGTGCTGTTGCATTGTTCCCACTTGATCTTTCTATATCCTTAGCATTCTTGATGTCTTTCCTTTTCTTTTTCCCTTTTCATCATTTTTGATCCCTCTATTCCCCTTCCTCCCTCCAGTATCAGTCTCATTTTAACTTCCTCAGACTACACATTATCCTTTAGTGACAACCCCTCCTCTTTGGCAGCTTCTTCTCAACTCTTCACACTTTCCCCCACAATGTTTCTGGTGTTTATGCTCTCATTTCTTTGGAGTCCTTGATAGTCATTTTAACTGAATTTTTACCTGTATAAAAATATTAGGTGGGAAAGCTCACAAGAGTGTGATTTGCTCTGGGCCTATGCATCCCTCCTTAGAACAATGACTTTGCATGGGCCATTCGTTACACAATCATCCAATGTGTAGAATTTCACTGTTGGGGACTTTATAAAGCAAGGAGTACGTTTGTTTTACATTACCTTAAACTTACTTTGGTAGAATTTTGCCCTGGACGGACGGGGTGACCTGAGAGTTTTCAAAAGGAACACATGGTTCCGGGCTTAGAAACCTGCCTAAATGTATATTTCTTATGTTTTAGAAAAGTCTAGGTAAGATACAAGCTCTGGTCCCTGGAAAGGGTGGGCACATCTGTCTCTCAGTCGCTCTATTTCTCTGACTTTATGTTTGTGATATATTTTGAGGGCTGTGGCTAAGGAGGAAATCCTGTAGCTAAAACGCTGTCTGAGAATCTATCTCTATCTGAGCCTTAGCTCAATGGTTCTGACCTATTAATTCTATGTGGGAGGAGACCAGGTGTTAGAGCAAGTAGGTAGGTGAACCAAGCATGGATTTAAGATATGGAAGGAAGGGGACTATAGGTTCTATATAGGAACTATAGGTGAGATCCAGTCAGTTTGTTTTGTGGCTGATTTTTTTTCCTGTAAGAACACATCTCTAATGAACATAATATACATTAATAGAGAAATAAAGTGTATTTTGCTTTACAAACAACTGTTCAGAAATATAAGCAATGGAGTATAATGGTAAGAACATTATATTTAAAGTCAGAAAATCAGGTCTCTGCTATTTCCTACCTGTGTATCCTTGGATGAGTCAACCACTGTGTGGTTAATTACCACCACAATCTATAAAATTAGGGAGTTCTATGAGATTGTTTCTTTGTCCCTTCTAGGTAGACATAAAAATAACTAGGGTGGGCAACCCAGGTTTTGCTTCATGTCACAAAAATTTAGCAGGCACTGACAGTACTTACTCTACTTTAACAATTATAAACAATTGAGCTCATTTAGTTAGCAAGAATAATTGGTTAAAATAGAAGATTGCCAGATGGAAACTTCTTCCCTTTGGCAGTCACAAATCTAGGTGACTTCTCCCCTGGTTTACCCTACTACTGTCCTCAACCTCCATGGTAGTCTCCCCAACAATGATCTCCTGATGACGTCCTGGGTTCTCTGTCTTCTTCCCATAGGTCAACGTACTGGGGTCTCTCCCCCAACTCCAATGGATTTTTCTTGAAAATTTAAGTCAAGGGCACCTTTCCTCCTGCTTGTCCCAGATGTATTTTGTGAAATTTGCTCTGTGCTCCAAAATCATGATTATAGCTCTTAATCCTATGACTCTATGAATCTATTCCAAATACTGAGGCATAGTGAAGGAGCCCTTTTTCCAAAGAGCCTGCTTACAGTTGTCTGTTAAGCTCCTCATCTATTTGCCTTACATTTTTACTCCTATTAACTGCAGCCTGTTTCAAATTTTCCGACAGGATTACAGTTGCTTATTGTATGCCTAACTCTGCTTGATGTGCCAATTTCATTTTAGAGTCATGGATGATATTGTCATTTTCTTTGCTATTCTTCCTTGTTCTGCAAAATTCAAATAGAACCCGTGAACATAGAAAGTTGCCCTTGTAACTGATCCCAGAATTGTGAGGCTGTGCAAATGCCCCCAAAGGGACCTGGCTGACAGACAGAATGACTGTCTGCCAACCAGCAGCATCTTTTCTTGCTTAAAATGTTGCTTTCCAGATTGCAGACTCCCTTCCAACTCTAGCAAAGGCTGGAACATATTAAATAAAAGCTGGGCTGAAATTGGGTGGAATTTCTTAGCAACTCAGATCCCAATCGCCTTTTGGGAGAAGACATGCATGGAAGAGACTGGAAGATGTTTACTAGAAGAGCACAGGGAAAGCAAGTTCTAGTACCTTTTTCATATCATGAGAGCTCTGAACAGAAGAAACATATTCTTTTTTAAATAGGCCCTCTAACCCAGGACCCATCACTTACGTATGGTGACTATGGCAACCAGGCAACGGAATGGGATCCTATCTCACTGGGGAATTCCTTTTATGGCTCATTTCCGAAACCAGCGTGGCCAGTGCTGTAGTCTGCAATCTCCCAGTTGCTTAGCAACCAGTTTCTATGCTATGGTTGCTAGGAAATGCAGCCAGCAAGGAAGTGTTTGCTATTAGAATCGTGCTTTCCATTCCATCTACTTTGTCTCTTTAGGATGAAATAATTAGTGTGTGATGGGATAGGTGGGCAAAGGGCAGTGCTCCTCTTTGTGATGCTCTCTATGATTTCTGATTGGTTCCATGTGGTAAAGAGGGCAAGTAGTGAAGGTGGCTGGTAGTTAAACCATACAAGCTATCTATCTACTGAAAACATTACATGTTTTGGGGATAAAAACAGGAAAATTGGTGTTGGGACCACTTTCTTCTGCTTCTATGTGGTTATAAGCAATTATTGCTTTTCTGATTCTTTCTCCTTGTTTAAATTCCTGTGTGTAAGGAAGTGAAGAAGGTTAGGTTGTGTTTATTTTACTTTTTGTAGGAGACCATGTAAACCTCAGGCTATAGAAATTCATTGTCAAGACAGAGTCTGCAGTACTCCCAAAAAGGAATAATCATAATGATGATGATGATAATTACTAGCATTTATATGCATTTTAAGGTTTTCATAATGCTTTTCATATATTATCTCACTTAATTCTCACAATAACCCTATGAAGTAGGTGCGCTTATCATCCCCACTTTACAGATGAGGAAACAGGCTCAATGAGGATTTGCTCAGTATCACATAGTTAGTAAATGTCCAAAGGAGGATTTGAACTCAGTTCTTCCTGAGTCCAAGTCCAGCACTCTATCCAGCATGCCACTTCACTCTATAGTTGGTATTAAAAAATACAAAAACCTCTGGACGGTTCTTGAGAGTTTTTTGTAATAGGATTTAATTTCCAGAAGAATGTGTAAGATTCTCCGTAACTGGTGATTGATGTATGTGTTGGGAGAAAAGAGCTAGAATAGTTCACCCCCTCTTCCCTCCCCAGTTTCCTCCTCTATTTTATCTCTGAATTTATGATCGTAACACTGTCCACACCAAGGGAAGGTATCTTAGGTAAGTATGCTTGTCCTTCTGTTGCAAGCCTCAAAAGGTTAGAGGTGTATCTGTAAACAATCTGGATTCCTTTAATCCCCTGTCATGACTCCATCACCTATGAATTTGCCTAAACCGGTTTTGAAGCAATTGAGGATGGTGATGCTTTCTTTCCCAGGTGTTGTTCCTTGAGAATGGAAACAAGGGGAGTCTTAGAAACAAATTCTCAGACACAAGATTCATTAGCTTAGTCGAGAGCCAATTTTTGTCACTAGCCACTTCCCCTTGTTAATTAGCAATCTAACTGAACTCAAGCTAGTTTCCTGGTTCTTTTCTGCAATCTGTAGGTAAACACAGACTTAGCAGAACCCTTTCCCAGGGGTCTTCACTCTCCAAAGGAAACACAAGGAGTACATATTTTCTCTGGGATACTCCTGCAGCTTTATAAGTTCTGGGGGTCCTTATCCCAGTTCCTACTCTCACTCAATGTGGAGTCAAGTCCCCAGAAATCTAGGGGATTTCTCTCCCTCAGGCTTCTAGGAGTATCTCTGAGGAACAGTAGGATGTCTCTAAATGCTATCACCTTGAATCCCTATTCAAATATATTCTCCCTAATATCAATCACCAGTTTTAGTATCTCCCCAATATCACTAATTGACCCAGTGATTAGTACCCTAGTATTATGTATTCAGTTATCATTTATCTTGGGCAGCTAGGTAGCACAGTGGCTAGAATACCGGACCTGGAGTTAGTAAGACTCCTCTTCCTGAGTTAAAATCTGGCCTTAGATTTTAACACACTTACTAGCTGTGTGACCCTGGACAAGTCACTTAACCCTGTTTGCCTCAGTTTTCCTCATCTCATATTTATTGAGATGATATAGCAAGAAAATAAGTATAACCGCATCCCCCAAAAAACTAGGGTGAGCTTTTCCCCTGCACTACTTTAGTCCCTTGGCAAAGTGGGTTGAAACTAAAAGTGATTACTACAGAGCTTTCACCACCACCTCCCCACCCCCACCCCCACCCCCACTGGCAAGTTCACTTCAGAATGTGATACAGTGACCGAACAAGTTGTATCTTTGTTACAAGGCCCAGCATCTCTCTGTTGTTGTTGTTGGCACAGCAATCCTCAGTTACCAAGTTGATCCAATGTTGTGCTGGGTCAAGCAGGTCATTTCTCTGGACTAAACCGGCCTACCAAACACAGCTGCAAGAAAACTCTGATAGGGACGCTATCTCGGACTTCTACTTGGACTCTCCTTAGACTTTTGGTAGCTCATTCTTCTGATGTACATAGCCATCTCCAAAACTCCTTTTCCAACGAACAGAAAAGAATAGCTAGCATCTATACATGTTTCAAGGTTTGCAAAGTACTTTACAAATATTATCTCATTTTATCCTCAGAACAGCCCCGGGAGGTAGGTGCTACAAATGCAAACAGGCAAAGAATAGAGGTGCCATGAATTTATTTAAAGCCATATGTGATCCTGGGTGGGAAGAATAGACTGCTGGTGCTGGTGCTGGTGCTGGTGTCACCTCTCTCCCCACCTAAAGGCATAACAGCAGTCTTTGCCTCTGGCGTCACCAGGAAAGAGAGTAACCTGATCAGTTAGTGTCCTTTGAATGCACACCCCGTTCTGACTCGGTAGATCCTTTTTTGCCACACAGTTCTGTGCGTGCTCTAAAGTCTATGTTGGGAATGGCATAATATGGAGCATACTACTTAAGTTCATAAGGACTGGGCTCTCCTTGGCCGGTTCCCTCTTATAGACTATAACAGATCAAAAGAAAATACATAAATTCATTAATAAGTTATCAAGGAACAGGATTCTGATATGCCATAGGTGGAGAATTCTATAGTTTTGCTCAAAACTGAATTTTCCATGCTTTGCTAGGATGGGACAAATGGCCAGATCACAATGGCAGCAAATGAGAGGGTCTGATCATCTGACTTTACTTGCTTCTGTGAGAGGAAGACAAACACTGGTTCAAAGGGCTGATGCCTGCCGGCTAGAGGTCCTACCCCTGTGACTAAAGTAGCTATTCCTCTCGTTGGTGATTTATATTGGGGGGGGATGGCCCTTTTTTCTGAGAGAAGATAAACTTGTTTATATCATGCCTGACTTCTTTGTTTTGGCCACAGGGGTGTCTTAAAAGCTGACATTTTTATTTTCATCCTGTACCACTTTTTAAGGTAAAGAGACAGAATGGTTTTGTGGAAAGATCACTTGATTTGGAGTCACTGCTACTGACGACATGTGTGACCTCAGGCAAACCACTTGCTTCTGTGGGCCTCAGTTTGGCATTTGTCTTCTCAGCATCTAGCCCAGTGCCTGTCACATACTAGATAGTAATAAATGTTTAGGCAGCTAGGTGCTACAGTGCATAGAGCGCTGGGCCTGAAGTCAAGAAGAGTCCTCTTCCTGAGCTCAAATTTGGCCTTAGTCACTTACTAGCTGTATGACCTCGGGCAAGTCAGTTGACCCTGTTTGCCTCAGTTTCCTCATCTGTAAAATGAGCCAGAGAAGGAAATGGCAAACCACTCCAGTATATTTGCCAAGAAAACCCCAGATGGGGTCACCAACAGTTGGACAGGACAGGACTGAAATGACTCAACAACAAAATAAATGCTTGTTCACAGACTGGTTTCCTCCATGGGGAAATGAGGAGGTTGGACCAGATTATGTCTAAGGTCCCTTCCAATTCTAAATGTTGTGAACTCAATAAATTCCCTAGGTATTGAGTAAATGAGTGCGTTTGTCAGGGTACACAGCTGTTTTGCCTTTCATCTGAGTGAGGTAGGATTAGGCTAGCACAGTTAGAGTCATACTATGACACTGCCTTAGGCAGATTTTTTTCCCATGAAGTGAATCATCATCAGTCCACCCCTTCCCCCATTCCTTCCTTCTGTGTTGTTTTCCTGACCTCCCTCTGTGCAGCATCCATCCTCCTTTCCTCTCGTTTTGGACCCCTGGGCAGCCAAACTAGGCCCAATACTACCTAGTGGGTTGCTGGATTTAATCTTTGGACTAGAGTGGGGGTGTTATAATCAAACCACACCCAGGTTTATTGCTAATCCCTAGCATATGCCACCCCCTCCAAGTTACCTCCTCTTAAAGGTGAGTACACACAGTTTTGTTTCACTCCCTGACAAAAAGCAAACATTTGCTGAAGGCTGCTAGCCCTGACAATGGCAGGCCTCAATTGGGGAAGCTACTGGGTGGGTTGGGTCAAAATCCTTCCTTGAAGTAACAGCTGAGCCAAACTACCTAGCACCTCCCCACTCACCTGGGGACTCTGGAGGTGTTGCAGGAAGCAAATGAATTTACCCAGAAATAGACTGTAGGCAGCAGCACCCCAGCTGTGAATCTACCAGATGGTTCATGGAGTAGACAGAGGGCCTCTTTGGGGTTTCTTGTGCAAATAAACCTTTGTATAGATGTAAGCAGGCAGCAATGCATTGCAAAAGAGGAATGAATAAGGAGAACTAGAGTAAATAATTCATCAAAGAAAGGTATACTCAACACAGATGGGCTGGTCACATGGCAAGAGTGAGTCGGAATTGATGAAATTCTACTGGTATCCTCCTGATGTCAAGAGAACTTGAGGAAACCCCCTCCCCCACATTGGGTAGGTCTTCTGCAGCCTGCTTATGGGAAAACAGGAGCAAAATTTGTGCAGGATGGGCAAATGCAAATGGGTTAGGAGGGAATATCCATATTAATAAAATAACAGATTCATTTGAGTATTGAGAATACACTTCCACCCCCGGGAATGCCCCATAATCCAAGGTGCAATGACTTTTGTGGTGTTGAACCTGATAGGATAAGCGACTTTCTGGGCTCTCTAATGAACAAAATTGAGCCCTTCTTCCAGGACCTTGGGGGAAAATGTTAAATGCCCTTCTGTCAACTGAAATAGTTTCTGGATTTGCCAGCTGAAGCATGGGCAAAGGACCATTATTAAGTATGAGAGTTCCTTTAGAAGCCAAGATTTAACTTAGAATACATGTTCATTGACCCATTAGGGGATCATGCTACTTCAAACTAGAAGGGATGTTAGAGAATCACATAGTCCAACCCACAGTGGCATTGTAAGGTCATAGAGTATGTGCAGTAAGTATAGTGAGAGAGGAATGGATTTGGAGTCAGGAAGAGATAAGTTCAAATCCCACCTCTGTCACTCACCTGTAGGATTCCCCCCCGCCAAAAGTCACTTAACTTTTCTGAGCCTCAGTTTTCTTATCTGTTAAATGGAAGGCTTGGACTAGATGGCCACTAAGGTCTCTTCCAGCTCTAAATCAAAGATCCTGTATAAACCCATTCAATATATAGGTGAGAAAACTGAGACCCAGTGAGTAGAATTAATTGCTTAGGATAGTAAGTAGTAGAGCTGTGATTTGAACCTAATTTCTCTGACTCCAGTTCCAGGGTTCCTTCCATTATGCCACACAGTCTTTCAGTTTTTAGCAGGTCTATCTTATTCATTCTTTGAGTTGCTGTAATCCCTTAGTGAGTCGACAAGTATTTATTAAATGCTCACTACATGTCAGGAATGGTGTTAAGTGCTGAGGATAGGAAGAAAAGCAAAAACACAGTCTCTGAGTTCTAAGAGCTCATATTACAATGCAAATAATTATAATAAATATAATAACATAAATTACACAGAACATAATAATATGAAATAAAAATAATAACATACAAATAATTATTATTAACACAAGATATATACAGTGTAAATGTCATCTTGGAAGGAAGGTACCAGCAGTGACTGTGGGAGGGTGGAGGAACTGAGATTGTTGTTGTTCGTCCTTCATTCTCAAAGAGTACCAATGACATCAGAAGGGTGATGTCTTGACTTGTAAGTGAATTGGATTTGAGTGAGGCAAGGCTTGCAAAGTCATCAACCCTACTCTCTCCTCCAGAGCCATCTGGGTTCAGTGGAAAGACATAAGTCAGGATGACTGGCAGTGGCCCTGGATGCAGTATGAGACCCTGGCCTTTTTAAGCTAAGGTTTTTCACAGTTCTCAGTTTGTCTGAGGCAGCCCCCATTCAGTTGAAGGAACTGGGAAAGGATTCTGGAAGAAGGTAGGATCTGAGTTGAGTTTTGAAGAAGGCTAGGGAAGCTGAGGTGATGAAGAAGAGTATTCCAGGCATGGGGGGAGAGCCAGTGTAAAGACATGGAATTGGGAGATGGAGGGTCTGTAATTTTCTAAGCTTGTCAACCAAGTACATAACACTTGATAGAGGAGTAACCATTTCACCTTGGAAACACTGTAGTTGGAGCGCCTCTGCTATATGGGCATCTGAGAATTACCAAAAGACAGTACTAAATTTGTGCATAGGTAAACACTACTTATTCAATTGTTCCCCCAAAGGACAGGGCAACCAGAAGACCAACCTACCCAACTCCACAGACAATGGACCCTTGATGAAAAACCTTTCTCCTCTAGTCTTTAGTCCTACTGACAGCCCCACTGCCTTCTAGCTCCCTGTGCCAACCCGATCCAGCAGCTTCTCTGTTACTGACCCTTGAGCTAGAGCTTCCTAATATCAGGATGTTTTAGATCCCAGGCTTACTAGACTCTGAGGCTTCTGGGAATTTATTGACTCACTGAACAAGAGTACTCCAGTGATAGCTGAGATGACTGACAGCATTTATTTCAATTGTACCCTCCAGACAAAACTCTTGAATACTTGAATGTTTTAACCCCTTAGACTAGCTATAACTTGGTTCTTTTTTCTTCTCAGATATACTTGGCATCCATTGGCTAGTTTTGTATTTTCTGTACTTTGCTTGGGACACGAGAAGGGTCACATTTTGCTTAACACATTGTTGGAGGCAATGGAAGAGACAAGAATGTGCAGCATGCAGCCCCAAACCCTAATTAGAGCAGGGTGATTGGTGCTTTCCTCCAGGGTATGAAATTGATAGGGCTTGCAAAGAACTTAAAGACCCTTCAACAAAATCAGCATAACATTTAGTTACCAAGAACTAGCTAAAATAGAAAGATATTAAATGGTCCACTTCCTCCCCTGGCATTCTGTTCCCCATCCCCCTAAGCAAGCAAAGGTCTCCATGTTTTCTTAGAATTCTCTGCCCAGGGCAGCCAGTGGTCAGGATTGGAGGGTACATTTTGGGCAGTTTACTCTAGGTGTTGTTGTTGTTTAGTTGTGTCTGACTCTTCCTGACCCCATTTGGAGTTTTCTTGGCATACCAGAGTGATTTGTCATTTCCTTCTCCAGCTCATTTTACAGATGAGGAAACTGAAGCAAACAGGGTTAAGTGACTTGTCCAGGGTCACACAGCTAGGAAGAGTCTGAGGCCACATTTAAACTCAGGAGGAAGAGAATTCTTGACTCCAGGCCTGGCACTCTGTCCACTGTGCTGCCCAGCTGCTCCAGACAATTTCTTGCAGTCCTGATTCAGCCACAGTCCCTTAACCATAGCAAAAAATTTAGAGGCATATTCAGCAAAGTCAAAGAAGATATATTATCATTATAATAGCTCCATAATTCTGCCATTAATCTGATCCTGAAAGTGTGGGGAGAGAGAGAGACAGAGAGAGAAAGAGACAGACAGACAAAGACAGAAAGAGACAGAGACAGAGACAGAGACAGAGAAAAAGAGAGAGAGAGAGGTACCCATATAGATATATCTAAGGATCTATATCTAGGAGAATCATAGTATTTAAATAGATATAAGTATATAGGAGGCAGCTAGGTGGTTCAGTAGATAGAGCACTAGGTCTGGAGTCAGGAAGAACAGAGTTCAAATCTGGCCTCAGACATCTAACAGCTTTGTGTGACCCTGGGCAAGTCATTCAACCTCTGTTTGCCTTAATGCGTTAGAGAATGAAATGGCAAACTACTCCAATTTCTTTGTTAAGAAAATGGACAGTATTGGTGTGCTATGGTCCATGGGCTCATGGTGAGTTGTACATGACTGAACAATAACATATAGATATGGAAATCTCTCTCATTTTGATCTCACAGTTATTGTGAAGATCAAATGAAATTCTCTCTCTCTCTCTCCCCCTCTCTCTCTGTCTCTCTGTCTCCCTCCCTCTCCCCTCTCCCTGTTTCTCTGCCTCTGTCTCTCTGTCTCCTTCCCTCTCCTTCTCCCTCCCTCCCCTTCTCCCTCCCTCCCTGACTCTGTCTCTGTCTTTGTCTCTCTGTCTCTGTCTCCCTCTCCCTCTTTCTCCCTGACCCCTTCCACTTCCCTTTCCCTTCCCACGCCCACTCCCTCTCCCTCTCTCTCTCTGTCTCCCCACCACCACCTTTCTGTCTCTCTCCTCCCCACTCCTTCCCTCCCCACAACTCTATGAGATCACAGCATCATAGACTGAGAGTTGAAAGGAACACAGAGGCCATCTATGCCAACCTCTTCATTCTACAGATGAGGCAACCAGGGCTTAAGGCAGTTGTGACTTGTCCAGTGTCAGCCATGTAGTGACTATCAGAGGTAGGATGCAAACCCAGGTCCCCTGACTCCAGATACAGAGCTCTTTTAACTACATCATGTATTATTACCACCTTTTTACAGGTTGGGAAACTGAAGCTCAGATTAAGTGACTTGCCCAAAGACACACAGTTAGCAAGTGCCCAGGCTAAGATTTTAATTGAATTATCTTAACTTCATGACCAGAACACTCTTCATGTTATTACACTGCTTCTCTAGGGTAGGGTGGAAAGAAAACTGGATTTGGAGTCTAGTAGAGGATATTTGTGGGCCGCTAGCTGGTACAGTGGATAGAGCACTGAGTTTGGAGTCAGAAAGACTCCTCTTCCTGAGTTCAAATCTGGCCTCGGACACTTCTTAGCTGTGTGACCCTGGGCAAGTCACTTAACCCTGTTTGCCTTGGTTTCCTCATCTGTAAAATAAGCTAGAGAAGGAAATGACATACCACTCCAGTATCTTTGCCAAGAAAACCCCAAATAAGCTCATGAAAAGTCAGACATGACTGAAATGATTGAACAAAAAGAGGCTATTTGAATCCTGGATTATGCTATCTGGATGGAGCAAGGTCTTTCTGAGGTTAATTAACTCCATTTTCTAAGACCTACTGGACCCTGAGAGGCGAGGGTCTCTTGATGAGGTTCTTGTGTATTCCTATGACATCATACTGCATACCATATTGGTCTAGGTCAGGCATGGGGAACCTACGGTCTCAAGGCCACGTGTGGCCCACCAGTTCCTCAAGTGCGGCCCTTTGACTGAATCCAAACTTCACAGAACAAATCCCCTTAATAAAAAGATTTGTTCTGTAAAACTTGGACTCAGTCAAAAGGCCACACTCAAGGACCTAGAAGGCCACATGTGGCCTTGAGGCCACAGGTTCCCCGCCCCTAGTCCGGGTCATCCTCTAAGATCTGTGTCAGCTCTGGTAGGAGTGAGAAGTGATAATTCAGAAGGGCTTGCATTTCAGTTTAAATAATTTGATTCGCCTTTCTACCAAAGATATGCTTTGATGCTTGATCTTTCTCACATGGGAAGACAGTAATTCTATAGCTGTTCATTAGGAGCTTATTTCATTCTAAATTTATTCTAACAGTTTATAAAAATGATTAGGTAGCACTACCTTTGAGAACATCTCAATAAAAACATAAAAAGATAGAGTACCTCTGGAAAATGCTGCAATTTATAAGAATTAGCATTTGGAACGTAATCAAAACATGAAATAAGGCATTTATATAGTATTTAAGTGAAGTTATTCAAATCAACACCGATACTGAATTGTAATAAATGATTTCCATTAATTAGTCAATAAGCATTTATTAAGCACCTACTATGTACTTGGCACTGTGCTAAGCACTTAGGGATACAAAGAAAGGCACAAGACAGTCTTAGCCCCCAAGGAACTCACAATCCAATGAGAGAGACAACATGAAAACAACTATGTAAAAAAAGACATATAAAGAACGAACTGGAGATAATCTCAGGGGGAAGCACTAGCATTAAGAAAAATTGGAAGGAAAAAAAAGAAAAATTGGGAAAGGCTACTTGTAGAATGTGGGATTATAGCTAGGACTTAAAGAAAGCTAGGGAAGCCAGGAGGTGGAAATGAGGAGGGAACCATTATTGTTGGGAAGAGAGCATTGGGCTTATCCTATTAGGGTCCCCCCAGATTGTTTTCTCCAAAGAGGGATTAGAAGGTGGAAGGACTTTTTTCCCTCAATGTGACCGTGGGCAAGTCACTTAACTCCATTTGCCTCAGTTTCCTCATCTGTAAAATGAGCTGGAAAAGGAATTTGGGAAATTGTCAAAGTTTAAAGAATAACCTAAGGAGGCATTAGAATAATGGTTAGTGAGAATGTGGTGTGATGGAGTCATTGTCTCCTGGCTGTAAAGTTCCATCAGTTTGGAGAACTCATAGAAGATTTACTTTTGCAAAGTCATTTAAAGTATTTAGAAACCCTAAATGGAGATTGTCATTAGTTGACTTTTGTTGGCTAAGATGGGCAATTCTGCCTCCTTGGCCTATTAAGATAAATTCCCTCTGTATGGTTCCTCTCCATATTACCATACAGGTTTGGACAGATCAATTAGTGAAAATTAAGTGAGAAAATGGGAAACTCTGGGCAAATACAACTGCCCATATAAACTTTCCCTTTGGGGATTATGGGAAGAGGTACTATACCTGCTGCTGTTAGTGGAGGGTGATGATAACCTCTCCCACAAAGAACTGTTGGTGTGGTTCTTGAAACATGGGATTGAAAAGAAAATGATTGATAATCAGCCTATAGGAGTGTTAGTAAAATGGTATGATGATATACAGGATTGAGATTGCCCTATCCAAACTTATGTCACCCCAGAAATCCTCCATCCTTATTGGTTGTTCTAAACCAGGGGTGGGGAACCTGTGGCCTTGAGGCCATAGTTCCCCACCCCTGTCTAAACCATCCACGTCTTTGTATCCAGACTTGATGGACTTTCAGGATGAGTCCCATTAGATCAAGGACCAAGGTTTCCCAGAGACTTGTGTTAGTCTAACTGTAAGACCATGAAGGGAATACATTTCTATATGCTCAAATCATGGTAGCTTGCAAAGAAGAGGCTGCCAAATATATAAGGGTCTAGGGGGATACTGAACACTAAGTTACAATTACACGAGAGGACCCTCAATAGGCCCATGAAGGTACCCCAGGTTCAGTCAGTATTTGAGGAGGAATACTACTGAGAGAAGGGATATATTGTTGAGGTAGAGGTGGGTGGAAGACCCCATCTGGGTGACAGTTGTGTTGGCTAATCAGGGTGAGTGTATTGCGGTAATTAATGTTTTGAGTTCTTAAGAGTCAGGGTGTATAGAAGTGCTTATGGAATTTCTCCACTGGTTATTATGAATAGGGCCAGAGTTGCCTAAAACATCCCCTGTTGTTAACACTAAACAATATCAGTTCTAGGAAATGGAATGAAAGATATTTCCTTTGAATGATAGAAAGGAGGCTGGAGTACTTTACTACACAAACTGCCCTTATAATAACCTTGTATGGCTGGTGAAGAAAGCAGATGGTACTCAACAGCTTATAGTGGATTATAGGCAATTGAATAAAGTTGTTATGCCAGTCGGTGGCCATTCCTAACAGTGTTAACATGGTGGACAAGGAAGCCCAGGCCTTCGGTGCAGGGTGTGGTGTTACTGATCTTGCCAATGCCTTTTTCTGTATTCTCATGGCTGAGACATTATAATTAGGAGCGATTTGCTTTCCCCTGAGAAGGCATTCGGTATACTTTCATTGTCCATCCTTTGGGTTATTTGAATTCTCCTTCACATTACCATGGGGAGAGATCTGAAGGAGGCTTCACTTATTTAAGGCATTGATGTTCATCATTGTATTAATGATATAATATCTACTGGACCAGGCAAGGCTATGGTGGTTTCATGTAAGAGACAAGGGGTGGAAGATAAACCCTACCTCAGGGTACAACCTACTCAAAGTTTTAGGAAATACACTACATGGGAGAACCTAACTGATTCCAGATATAGTCTGTAAGAAACTACTGACATTTGTTCTTCCATAGTCTTAAAAAGGAGGCTCAGATGCTTATTGGACTCTGGTTGCAGAAAACCCATATTCCTCATGTGGGTATTCAGATGGCCCCCACTGAGTTACCTATAAGTCCATCACTTTCAAGCAGTGCCTTGAAAAGGCTATAGATTTGAAAGCCCTAAAATGGGCCAACCAATAGCCCCTTCCCCCTGGATCTTTATGATGCTATTGAGCCTATATTTTTAGAGATCTCTGCCCTTAAGGACCAGGCTGAATAGAGCCTTTTGTAGAGACCAAGGAATGACTAGTCTAAATAACCATTAATCTTCTGGATCCTTAAGTTCCTCAAAATGGCTACTCATTATGCCAATTTTGAAAATTAATTGCTGGCCTATGACTGGGTCCTAATTGCTATTGTACAGATGATGCAAAGTTATACCATCATCCTTTGTCCAGAGTTGTCCATTATGAGTTGAGTTATACAAGATGGTCTCTATAACAAGATATATAGGGCACAGGAGTCTTCCATTGGCAAATGGAAATGTTATATTCAGGATTATATTCCCCCAGGCTTCTTGGATATAACTACTCTTATGAACAGGTTGTGAACTGCCAAAAACTGAGATCTTCAGCTCCAGCCCCGTCTTTTGCCTTCTCTATTGGCCCCATAGTGCTCCACCTATGAGGACCTAATTCTTGAGGAATACCATATTTCCTGGTTCACTAACAATTCTGCCTACTATGAGAGAGGTGTGTACAACTGGAACTCCACAGCCATTAATCCCAAAATGGGATACTCTTCAGGATGGGGGTCCTTGAAAGTGCTCTGAGTGGGCTGAATTTCAAGACACATGGCTAGTATGTGAGGGAATTGAGGGGATTAGGACAGCAAGTGGTTAATTATGGGAACTGAGTGAACCACATTGACTCCATCTTGTGACTCAATCAATTCTGGAGCTAGCTCAATTCCTTTCTATTCAATTATGGGTCTAGGCCAAATTCTATCCTGTGAGAAAACTTCATTCAATTGTGGGAATTGAGTGGAAACTTTGATGCATTGTCTGAATCTAGCCCTGCTGGCTGGGAAACTAGACCACCTCTCCCTGCTGCTTAGAGACCCTTAACCAAGGACCTAGGTTATGCTGACCAGAAACTCAGATCTAAAGACTGATGTAAGGAGTTTTCTCACAATTATACATCTTAAGCAATCCATATGTCTTATCTGAAAACTGGCCCCATACTGATACAGTTATTGTTTCCATGTTCCTTTGATTTTTTACACTTGGGGGGAGTGGGATGCCTCATTTTCAGAATTCATGGAATTTTACCTGTTCACTCTCCCACCTCCAGACTTGGAAAGTCCCTAATCTTTCCTCTAATTAGAAATCAGATTACCTAATGTATTGTTTCCTTTCAATTAATTGGTCTTATTTGTTGGTTTGTTTGTTTTTTGCAAGGCAATGGGGGTTAAGTGACTTGCCCAGGGTCACTCAGCCAGTAAGTGTGAAGTATCTGGTCTGAGACTGGATTTGAACTCAGGTTCTCCTGACTCCAGGGCCACTGTGCCACCTGGCTGCCCCCCCCATCTTATTTGTTTTTAATGTATAAAAGTCTGTCTCCCCTTCTTTTTGGGGTCCAGGTCCAAGCTGAGGAGGTCTAGTCCTGCTTTGTCAGGCAACTGGCATGCACTGCTTAATCAATCAATATGCTTGGAAGATCAAACATTTGTTTACCTCAGCCATTTCATCTTTCACCTACTACACATGAGAAAGAGCCTTTGAAGGATGAGGAAGCTAAGATCTTCATCTATTCTGACTCCTGGGCACTGGCCATGGGTCTGTCTAAATGGTCTGGGCTTGGAGAATAGGTCTAGATAATCAAATGTTTTTCCCTCTAGGGTCACAAGCAATGAAAGAATTTGCCAATGCCTCTCACTACATACAGATGTTTTGGCAGCATGTTAGTGCTCACCAAAGAAATCACATACCCTCTCTGATATTCTTAATGCCCTTACAAGAATAGCAAAGATTAGGTCCAATATCAGTAGAGACACGGGGACTGTTTTGTTATGTTATGATGGATGTAGGACCCCATGATCCCCTTAAGGGGATAATAAAGCTGATATAATGTTCGGCAGTGCTTCTCATGCCAATTTTCATCTGCCTTTCAAAAATCAGACCCATTATGCCTCCCTGTTTTCCTCAATGGCAAATTGATTATACTGATCCTCTTCCTCCATTTCAGGGCAATTGACCTTACCACAGTTAATATTTATTCAAGATATGGCATTGCAGTGCCAGTTAAGTCCACCACTGTGGGAGCTGCCATGAAAACTCTTACCGAACATATCCTTCTTCCCTATAGGCCCCCCTGCACCACTGCCTCTGATTAGGAAACTGATTTTTACTGTGAAGCAGGTCCAAAACTGAACCTTTCTGCCATTACACTGGCTGGCTTTTCCATCTCTCATACCATCCTTGGGCAGCTGGGATTGTTTAATTTGTTGAATGGACTTTTGAAATGACAGCTTTGTCATCACACTCCTGATGATCAGAATTGGCATCTCACCTCTGAGAAGCTTTGTCTTCAGTGAATTGGTGCTACTCTAGAAAGGGGTAGGGTTTTACAATTCAGCGGTTTCTTGATCTGGTCTCCAGAAAGACTTACATGATAAGGATGGGCTACTTTTAAATCCCCTCCAGACCTTCCTTATTCTGTCCTCTATATGGAGTTGCCCAGGACTTAAAGGTTTTGCTTTCAAAGAATGTTCTATACATCCCAGGGAAATGGTTCAGGTTCCTCTTGATTGGAAAATTGATATTCCCTTGGGATGGTTAAGACAACTCCTTCCTCGAAAGGGTTTGGGGGGTTTATTTGAAGTTGCTTTGCTTTCTAATGTCATAGGGGAGGTGAAATTGTGTTTTTCATAATCATGGTAAATGCATGTTCACCTGGAAGAAAAGGAATCCATTAGCTGATTTGGTAACAATTTTCAGTCTCTGGATAAAGGTGAGGGGCAGTGCCCCTGCTGAAGAAGAAGATATTACTTGCAGAAGACTCTAAAGGGGCAAAAAGATTTGATAATATCCCCTTGATGGTAATCCCAGGAAGGCAGAGGTTTTGGATGCTGGCTACCTCCAAGATTTGTTGTGAGGATACAGTATTTGTAAAGCACTTTGTAATCTTTAAAGCATTATATAATGTTATTATTATTACTAGCTGTAAGGCTGGTCTTGATATCAGTTCAGATCCTGGGATAGGTTGCATACAAGAGGATTATGACTTTTTAACTACCTATCTAAAGATGACTCTCAATGTGATGTTGATTTATGACTTTATTAGAGGTGATCTTAGTGGTACTACAGTCCTGATGTTCCTTGTGCTACTTCTGATCATTATTTGCTGCTTGGCATAAGAAGATCCATTAATGAAAAACCCTGATATCACCTCCACTGCACTGGCTGCACTTCTTTTAGATGATTTTTATATCATTTGATGTTTTCACCTTTTTATGATTTTATTAATTGTGTTAAGTTCCTCCTCCAATGCTGCCTATGATAGGCTTCTTCCTGAGGTTAGTTATTTGGCAATAGAATATTATTGTGATGTAAAAAATAATGAAAGGGGAGGTTTCTTTTTTTAAATTTTATTTTCTTTTTAATTTATGGAATAAAACAAGCATTTCCATAACATGGTATAATAAAAAAAGATGATTGCACATGAAACTGTAAATCTACTATGCACAACTTGCTATTCCTTTCAAATATACAACAAAATTACTATGTAAATTTCTTTTTCCTTCCCTGTACCCCTCCACCCTAGAGATGGCTACCACTAGATACAAATAGGGATATAGATATGCAAAATTATTCTATATCTACTTCTATTTTATCAGTTCTTTCTCTGGATGAAGATAGCATCTTTCTTCATGTCTTTTATCATTAATTTGGGTATTTATAATAGTCAAAACAACTTAATCATTCAAAATTGTCCTTAAAACAATATTGCTGCTACTGTATACCATGTTCTCTTGGTTCTGCTCATTTTGCTCTTCATTATTTCATGCAAGTCTTTCCATATTTTTCCTAAGATCATTGAGCTCATCATTTCTTATAGCACAGGAGTATTCCATCATAATCACATACCACACCAGTGCAGTGACTAAGCACAATCCCAGAGAACTGATAAGGAAACATGCCACCCACCTCCTGACAGACAGGTGATGGACTAAAGGTACAGAAGAAGACATACATTTTCAGAATAAGACATGCAATTTTCATGTGGGAATTTGTTTTGCTTGATGACGCACATATGCTACAAGGGTTTTGTTTTTCTTTTCTTTATTTCAGTTTGGGGGTCAGTGGAAAGGGTTAGGGATAGGGTAGTCAAAAAGAAAAAAAAGAAAATAAGGTCATTTAAGCATTAAAAAATGCAACAGAAGGAAAGACAGGAGGAACAATATATGATCAAGACAGCTTTGAAAGTTTAATGTTGGATTTATTATCTATTTTAAGAAGAAAAGCAAGCTGTACATAACAGAAATTTGCAGTTTCATATACAATCCTCTTTTTCTGTTCTACTATATATATGGAAATATGGAAATGCTCATTTTGTTTAGTGTTTGTTAAGTTCAGAATAAAAAGTATTGAATACACGAATTGAAGTTGGATGAAGCTTGAGGTAAAGAAAACAGGATTTTTTTTTTTTTTGGTGAGGCAATTGGGGTTAAGCAAGTTGCTTAGGGTCACACAGCTAGTAAGTGTCAAATGTCTGAGGCCAGATTCGAACTCAGATCCTCCTGACTCCAGGGCCAGTGCTCTACCCACTGTACCACCTAGCTGCCCCACAAATAGGATATTATTTCAATGGTCCAGGCTAGAGGTAATGAGTCCTCAACTAGGGTGGAAGGAAGGGAGGAAAAGAGGGAGGGAGCAAAGGAAGAAAGGAAAGGGAAGGAAAGGAAGAGAAGGAAGGATGGAAGTAAAGAAAGTAGGGAAGGAAGGAAGAAAGAAAGGAAGGAAAGAAATTGGGGAAGGAAAGAAGGAAAGGAAGTAAAGAAAGAAGAAAGGGAAGGAAAGAAAAGAGAAAAAAGGAAGAAAGGATTTATTTATTTTTTTAGGCAATTGGGGTTAAGTAACTTGCCCAGGGTCACACAGCTAGTAAGTATCAAGTGTTTGATCTGAGGCCGGATCTGAACTCAGGTCCTCCTGACTTCAGGGCTGGTGCTCTATCCACTGCGCCACCTAACTGCCCCAAAGAAAGGATTTATTAAGTACCATTGTACAGTTAAAGAAACTGAGGCAGCCAGAGGTTAGGTGACTTGCCCAGGGCCACATAGCCAGTAAGTGTTTGAGACTAGATTTGACATCATGTCTTCCAGACTACAGACCCAGTGCTCTATCCATTGGTGCTACCTAACTGCCTTTAGGTATTGTGGAGATAGAAATGACAAAATTTGGCAATTGGCAATTGGCAATTGATTATTGGGTGAGTGAGAGTAAGAGTGAAGAGCTGAAGATATCACTGAGGTTGTGAATGGTACTGAAATGATAGTGGTGTTCTTGATTGTAACAGTAGTAGGTTTTGGAAAGAGAAGTAGGTTTTAAGGAAAGGATAATGAGTTCTAGATGTCTCTGGAGCATTCAGCTTGAAAAAACAATTAAGTAGCTGGTAATACGGGACTGACTGGTGATCAGCAGAGGGATTTGGGTTCGATAGACAGATAGAAGAATCATCTGCATAGAGATGACAGGGAAACCCTTGATGAGGTCACCAAGTGAGAGAGCATTTATAAAGAGAAGTGGGCCCAGGAAGGAGTCCTGGAATACACCCATAGTTAGTGGGCATGGCATGGATGAAGACAAAACAAAAGAGACTGAGGAGGAAAGGTCATATATGTAGGTGGAGAACCAGGAGAGAGCAGTGTTATGAAAACTCACAGAGTACAGAGTATCCAGGAGAAGAGGGTGACCAATAGTGTTAAATTCTGCAGAAGAGGTTAAGAAGGATGGAAATGAGAACAGCCCATTAATGTGATAATTATGAGATCACTGGTATGTTTGGAGAGAAGAGTATCAACCCAGTGATGAGCTTGGAAGCCAGATTGTAAGGCATTTAGAAGGCAGTGAGAGAAAAGGTGGACATGCCAATCATAAATGGCTTTTTCAGGGAGTTGCATAGTGCCTAGAAAGCTGTTCCTAATAAGGGCAGGCCAAACTGCTCTTTTACTCCATAGTCACAGGAGTTATGAACCATGATACTTAGCTATGCACAGCCAGATCCCCCCTCCCCCCGCCAAAAAAACAAAAACAAAACCAGGAGTCTTCTCTGTATAAGATGAAGTATATTCTTCAGACGGTCTACCTATGTCTGATGCTGACTTGAAGTCTGTTTTCCTGGGCAACTATTTGATTTGAAGTTGGAAAATTCCTTATAATTCTTATTTAAACTAAAATAGGGATCCCATGCCACCTCTCCTCAAAAAAAAAAAAACAAAAACCATTTATTTCAAGCACTCTTCTTCTTCCCTCTCCCCCAAACAATAACACAGCAATTGTGTGGAGGCTGGGGAACCTAATTCCTAAGATCCTTTCTGGATTGACAAGCAATGCAACTGAATGAAAACTGAAGCTAAGCAAAGGAGGCAAAATTTTCACTCTCTATCCTTGTGGTCCATGAGCTCACCTTTATTATATACAGTTACCCAAGAGGCTTGATGCAGTTTTAATTTTTTATGGCTTAAAACTGCAACAAGCCTTTTGGTACACCTTGTATATCTGCCAGTAGCAAAGAATGCTGCCTTTTTTTTTCATTTTCTGGCCAGTACAAAGTGTTCCTGTCTCCCTATATGTATCTAAAGAAGCACCTGCAGCTTGTGAACCACGAGTTGCTTCTCCTGTCCTAGTTGTGATAATCAAAAGCCATATCTACAGTTTTTTTGTGAAGTCCTCTTTCTTTATTGCTTCTCATTTATGTTTAGTGACAGCCCTTTTTATTTATTCCAGACCTTTTTATTTTTATTTATTTTACAACACCAACTTCCAGGATGTCTGAGCTGAAGGGAAAAGGGCAATGTAGATCAACAAATAGTAAAATTGTTTCTTTGGGTCTATGCTTCATTTTTCAACTGTATGTTTTCATTTAAGCTGATGACTGCTGTCATCATTAAGGGCTCTTAATCAATAAAAGCATATTTTTCAACCTTGTGCTGAAAAAGCTCCACAGAATATTGATGAACATTAATGCTTATTAAGTACATGCTCTGTGGAGCACAGTTATTGGTTACTAAAATTTAGCACCTGAATTGGTAGAGCTAAATGTCCCCTTTTCAAATTTTCTAACAAGGTATATCTATCAAATACAAAATGCTCTGTTTGTAATTCAAAGACCTAATCCATTCCTTCATTTCCAGTCTTATTACACTTTGTTCTTGTTATTAAGTCATTTTTTTTTCAGTTGTATTCTACTCTTCATGGCCCCATTTGGAGTTTTCTTGGAAAAGATACTGGAATGGTTTGCCCTTTCCTTCTCCAGCTCATTTTATAGATGAGGAATTTGAGGCAAACAGATTAAGTGACTTGCCCAGGCTCACACAGCTAGTAAGTGTTTGTGGCCAGATTTGAACTCAGGAAGATGACCCTTCCTGACTCCAGGGCCAGTGCTCTATCCACTGCTCCACTTGGCTGCCCTCGTTACACCTTATTCCCCAACGTGTACTCTTCAATCTGGTAAAACTGTTCCCCTGGCTGTTCCACGAACAAGACACTCCATCTCTAAGCTCTGGGTATTCTTTCCCAACTGTGCCTCATGTCTGGAATGCTCTCTCTCCTTAACCTCTACTTACTGGCTTCCCTGGCTTCCTTTAAGTCCCAACTGAAGTTTCATTTTTTACACAAAGCCTTCCCCAGCCCCTTTTAATTCCAGTGCCTTCCCTCTGCTCATTATTTCCTATTTATCCTGTATATAGCTTGCTTTGTACATATTTGTTTCCATGCTGTCTCTCTCGTTAGATTGTAAGCTCCTAGAGGGCAGAGATTTTTTGCCTCTTTCTTATATCCCCCATGCTTAACACAGTGACTAGCACATACTAGGTGCTTAATGTTTATTGATTAATAGCTTAATCTATCCACATATAAAAATTATTCAAGATTCTCTAAAAAATACAAAATAAATAACTTTGAAAATCTTATGGTCAGATGAAGCATAAAACAGTGGTATGCTCATCAAAGAGTATCCTATAAGAAATCCGTAATCACTTAAAAGAATTTGGCCTAACCATCCAGCTAGGAAAAAGTAAATGGATGAAGAACATCTATGACACTGATTATGACATACAGTTGGATAGACAATCTGTTGTGTTTGACCAATATTATACAGAGTGCCCCAAAAGTTTTAGTTCAGTTTTAAACTTTATAGTATAATGTATGATAGCTATAAAATAATATATATCCATACACATGTACATATATTTATATATTCACATAATATATATATGTGTCTTTATGTATGTGTGGGCTAGCTAGGTGGCACAGTGGATAGAACTCTGGGTCCATAGGCAGGAAGACCTGAATTCAAATCCAAATGTACTTAACTAGCTATGTGACCCTGGGCAAGTCACTTAACCTCTATTTGCCTCAGTTTCCTCTTCTGTAAAATGGGGATAGTAATAGCACTTATCTCCCAGGCTTGTTGTGAGGATCAAATGAGACGATAATTGCAAACCACTTTAGCATAGTGCCTGTTACGTAACAAGTGCTTATATAAATGCCATTGTTGTTGTTATTGCTATTAAATATCTGAGATAGTACAGATGGATGATAGTCAATAGAATATGAGCTACATTGACTTAAAGAAATTGTATAAAGCTTTTTTAATAACACTAAATTTCTAGAAACAAAGGCCCATAATTTAAATACTAATATTGTACAATTATGACTCTGAGACATAGAGCACAACAATCTCGGAAAAAATGAAAATGAATATTACTCAAAGGACAATGGAGAGGCACATGGCTGGTGTGAACGAGGTGTAACATATAACAGTTAAGGAAGTTTGAAGATGAACATGAATGAAGGATAGCGTCAGAGAAATGAGTGAATGAAAGAGAAGAAGGGTTGGTCAAGTGATGAGCTTAAGGTATAAAAGGGGAACATTCTGAGGTCTCCGCTACTTTCCTTATAGTGTTAGGAGAAATCAAGGAAGGCCTCTAGCAGATTGGGTAGACTCCTTATGCTAAACATGGGAGTACATGAACGAGACTAGAATAGCAGCTAGGTGGCGCAGTGGATAGAGCACCGGCCCTGAAGTCAGGAGGACCTGAATTCAAACACTTGACACTTACTAGCTGTGTGACCCTGGGCAAGTCACTTAACCCCAACTGCCTCACCAAAAACAAACAAACAAACAAACAAACAAACAAACAAACAAAAAAAGACTAGAATAGTATGGGTAGGCAGAGATGGATTATAATTTGCAATGGAAGGAACTGGGACAATGATGAGTTTGCAGATCATTTTGCATCTGTGCATCCTATCATGCTGGTTCTAGCTTATCTTCCCACACAAAAGTCAGACTGATTATGTCAATGGGACTTTAAAAATGATAATATAGTAATTGTTAACCCAGAGCAATGGGTGGGGAGGCAAAGGAACATGAATGGAGGAAGGTGGAGAGTGTCAGGAAGTGTGCCAGAGATTTACCCTGGTGACTTCCACCCACATCCAGGCTAATGCATGGGTAGTACCCAAAATGAGGCTGGTGCCTCTTTAAAGCTGACCACACTGGTGGAACACAAAAGGCAGTGTGTGGGAGAGTTCAGGAGCAAAAGGTCAGATGAGGCTCATAGGAGGAGTGCAGCAGTATGCCAGCAAGGGTTTAGGGATCCTGAGTTTTCTCTGCTCTGTCTTTGTTATGTATATGTATGTCCTTTGAGTCTCTGAGGCAAGTGATCAGAAGTATGTGCAATATATATGTCTCTATGGTCCCTAGCTTTGTGATGGCTTTTTCCAGAATCTGAATGTAGCACATACCAAAATGGGAAGCTGAGTCAGGGTTAGGCCTGTCTCAGATTCAGCCTAAGAGTTAAGTATCTAATCTGATTAATTGAGCTTCCTACTTATGATTGGGCCCTGGAGAGAAATGATCTAATAAACTGTTTCTTATTTTACAATAAAAAAAAAAAACCCAAAACCAAACCCTACTTATATTTCATTTGAGGTTCTGCTTTAACAAAAATGGAACCAAGTCCTTGACTTTTGTATCACTGAATTTAACACATTCTTTCTCCTGAATTTGAATAGCTCTTCTTTTCCTGGTCACCAGCTCTCTCCTCTATTTGCTTTAAAAGGCATACTTAAGAGGAAAAATCAAAAGACAAGGAAAGAGACTCTTGTCTTACAGCAGTGCTTACAGGACACGTTGAATGAATCATACATATGGCGATTGCCAGTAGCTTAAAATATCATTTTTTAATTCATAATACAGTGAAATGTGTACTCATGAGTAGATCAGTTGCCTAGCTCACTTGCCTTTCTATAAATTGTATCCAGTTGCCCCAATTGTTTAGAGGTTGCTATCTTTAAAGAAAAAGAATTCAAAGTCCTCTCTTTTTCACTTTAATGAAGAGGTTCTGCCTTGGTTATAGAGCCTAAGTAAATGAAAGTTGTTTACATTTCACAAGTATGTTTGCATTTCATATGTCTCAAATTTCATACCGGGAAGCTGGGGCTCATTATAAATTTTCATTTTATAACATAGTCAATTAAGACAAAAGACTTTAATCAAATAAATAATTTGTCTAGAATATATACCATTACACACAAAAGCACAACGAATGAATGTTTTCATTGTCTTCTCTATTATGGACACTTCTCGATCACCGGTATTAGTCCAGTGTCTAGGTTACTTAATTCTTATGACCTTTGTTTCATGTGAACAGCTATATGGTTAGGGTCAGAAGAATCCACTTTTAGCTCCAGTGATCTACAGGAAGAAGGACTAAAACATTTTCACTTCATGATCTATTAGAAGCATTGAAATGCATGTATCAAGTCTCTCACCTAAGGTTATTTCATATGCCTGTTCTCTGTTTCATGCTATATCTATTACATCTTTCTTTGTTTCCTACCAGTGACAGCAAGCACCATAATCTGATGGTAGGGATTTATCCAAAAAGAAGTAACTTCTGGGATATGGAAAGGGATCATCACAGTTAGCATGAACTTCTACTCTTTATGCATCTACAATACTGATAAATGATAATTAAACATTCAATGTGATAACCTTGAGAGCAGATTTTGAAAGAGCCTTCTGAATCATTAAAGAAAGATTAAATGATGTTCAATGTAGTTTTACTGCTTAAAAGATTTTAGAATTGTATTCCAATTCTATAAAAAATAGAATTGATATTTACTATTCATAGAAACTCTCAATTACCTAGAAGATTACATTAACTACCCCAAACTCTCTGCTATTCTACCGTTCTAGATAAATGAAAGTTTAATGTACCTGATTTTTAGGGACTAAGAAAAAGAAATTCCATGGTAGCAAACATTACAGGTATATTTCCTTTGTTTGTTTATTTTTCAAGTTTAAAAAGCAAAAGTGTGAAGGGAATGTGCCCCTTCCCCCCACCTCTAGTATACTGACAATCACAATCTCCCAAATGTATAACTGATATGTCGTGGGGGTCTGGTACATGGCAATATCAGCTTGCTCAGCTACTTGTAATCTCTCCATGTGAAGGATTATGAGAAGCTTATTTCTAGGAGAATCATTATGACATGTAAGGGAGGTGCCTTAGAAATGCAGTGGAGCATGGAGACATATTCTATGGTTGGTTCTGGTTGGCTAACCATGTGGTTGGGAGGAGTTTTTTTAAAGTGGCCGCATAACCAGAAATGACAGCATCTTTGAAAAGGCCTGAGTTAAATCTTTGCCCCTCTTTACTTTATTCTGTTGACTCCTTCACTCACAGAGTCCAGTGAGAGACTATGCTATAAGGAAAAAGGTCTTAGAGCAGGGTGGAGAACCTGCAGCTTTGAGGCCACATGTGGCCCTCTAGACCCTCAAGTATGGCCCTTTGACTGAAACCAAAGAAGGCCAAGGGTTCCCCACCCCTGTCTTAGAGCATGCTCGCTCTCTGAGGCCTTATGGCTCTTTAGAAACAGGCCTCTGTCCTGGGCTTTTTTGTTCATTCTTCTATGTTCTAAGTGAAGGGAGTGGAATTAGAATTCGGGATGAGCAGTATAGAATTACTGTCCCCAAAGAGCAAGGAATGATTTTCAGCTGTGAACTTAAGGACTGCAGACAAGTGAAAGAACCCACTTGTTATGACTGCCACATTGGAACAAGAAATTGGTAAGGCCAATGTTATGTAGAAATTGATTGAGGTAAGTTATGAGCTTAATTCCTTCCCACAGATTGAGTTATTAGCGGGAAGTTTTGTACTTTATTCTTGCCATCTCTTTGAAGGAAATATCACTTTGGAAAAGTCAATTGTTGTTACGTGGTTCAATGGAAATGGGGTGCTAGTCTCAGGCCCCTAGCAATGGAAGGAATAGGCTGGTGGAGGTTTGAGCTGATGCCATACCCCAATCTCTGAGGGTCACTCCCTGGAACCCTAAGGGAGAGTAGCAGGCCTAGCCCTGAAAGAGTAGGCCACAGGATACATTTTACAGATCTTCTGACAATTTTGCAAATGTGTTTTTCTATGTTATTCCCTGGGAACTGTTTTCCCACTGCCCATGACTATATAATAAAACTATCAAAAAGGCAGCTGTTTCATACTAAATTTAGCAATTTTGTCTGTGCGTGGGGGGTATTATTGTAATTAGATGATATCTTTCAGAATGATTAAATAATTCTTGCAACAGACAGTGATCCTGTCTTGAGGGGACATCACTGAGAATTATGTTACATTTGGTTCTATCTGCTTTTAGTTTGCAGAAAGGAAAGATGGAGAGTTTCCTCTATGTGAGAGAATGAAAGATCCAGTATCCTAGCTACATTTCAATTGGAGATTGAGTAACAACTTCGGGGAAATACTGTAGAGGAGAGGGGTTGGAATAGATGTCCCCTGAAGATCCTCCCAAATCTGGGACTCTGAGCTTCTATGATTCTTGTATTCTCAGGCACCCAAACACTTATCTATTTCAGTCCTTACTTTATTTTCCCGGTTCATAGGCTTATGCCTTCTCTCTCATTAGAGACAAAACCAATGAGATAGCAGATGAGTCAGAAGCTTCCTCCTGTCCTAGCAACACACAGAGGTCAAACCTCTAAAGATTAAAATGACAATTATGCTGTTCACTGTGTTCCAGCACATGGGTTAGAGAAAAATATGAGAGGCTTGGGGATGAAAGAAAAGAAGGGAGGAGGAATGATGTGCAGAAATGACCATCAGTCAGTTATTTCCTCTGTTCTCTGTTGTACTCAGCTGTGATTAGATTTGGTATTGTAAGCCTTCCACTTGATTATCCCTAAAGAAATCACCCCCAGCTCTCAGGCTTAGGTTGACTTTTACTATATTTTGCAGGACATAAACCCTACCCAAGACCCCTGTTTTGTTTGTTTTAAATTGAAGTTGGCCACCTGGGATAATATTGGTACAAACTGATGGCAGCCAGTTGTCAGGGTGCTTTTGTGAGCTCCTCTTTTCTACTTTGTTGCACTGGGCAATTACCAGACCCTTCATAATGCTTGCTGTCAGTGGAAGTATTCATATTCCATCCATTTGGTGAAAAAGATGGGAAAATTGATCTTTGCTCTGTGGTACGCTGAGAACTGGAATGTAAGCAATACTGCTTTGGGAGAAAAGCAACTATAGTCATTCCTCTTGGGCAGCTAGGTGGTGCAATGGATAGAGCACTAGGCCTGAAATCAGGAAGACTTCATCTTCATGAGTTCAAATCTGGCCTCAGATACTTCCTAGCTGTGTGACCCTATGAAAGTCATTTAACCCTGTTTGCTATTGTTTTTCATCTGTAAAATGAGCTGGAGAAGAAAATGGCAAACCACTTCAGTATCTCTGCCAAGAAAACCATAAATGGGATCACAAAAAAATCAGACACAACAACAACAACAACAGAAGTTATTCCCATTGGGTATCTTCTGTATGCCAACTTTTTATGAAGTTAACAAGAGTCTATCAGTCTTGAGAAATGCCAGTAGAGATGGTGATGTAGAAAGTCATAGATGAGCTCAAGTCTCCTGAATATAGTCTTTAAAAGATCCAAAAAAGGTACCAGGTCACATGATGATCAAGAAATCCAAACAAATGAATGGCAAGCTCCTCAGTCTAGCCCAGGACTAGACTAAGACAGCTAGGAGACTGTGGGCATTGAGAGAGGGGTCCTGACAGAAAAGCCAGCATGAGCTCAGGTAAACAGGCTGGAAACCTGCCAATGCTTTGATCTGGGACATTCCAGGGGCCCCTGAAGCCACCAGCACTCTGACCTGGGATCCTCAGGCAGGGCAGAAGCCTACAGTTCTCTGAGAAGGAATACTCCAGAGAGGCCTACAGACCATAGCACTTGATGGGGATGTGACAGTGAAGGCTGAAGCCTGCCAGCCCTCTGAGTACAGCCATACTCAGGGAGGGCAAAACCAGTGGCAGAAGTCCAAGAAATCAGAGACAGGACCAAAAAGGGCCTACCTAACAACCCCATCCATGAGTTCAGGAGAGGCAGAATCTGCTGGTCCTGGCACACAAGCACAACCCAAAAACTGAGACTAGAAGTGTGCAAAACAAAAGAAGACATTGAACAAAATGAATAAAAGTTTTCGGTCAAGGAAATTGCCATTAAAGGGGTCTTCTGGCCAATGGAGCCCATTCTCACAGCTTGCTCTGACTTGATGCCAGCATTATGTGGAAGAGGCTGGGGAGCCTGCTTTCAAAAAGGAAGGCATGATGATGTGAGAGCATGCAGCTAACATTTTGACCGTTTCTGGTCTCATTGCTACGTGGAGGGAAAAAGGAGCTTTTCAACAGGCTAAGAATGCATTCAAAAGATACTAATTAGCCAAGATGTTTTCTAGTTCCTGACTGACTATCGCCAAGTGAGGAGCAATCTTCCAGATGGGAAGAGAAGTCTTGGGACTTTTATCACCCCACTCAGGCCCACTGCTATGAGTTCCATGAGCCCCTGGCCCTGTTGTTGCTTCTTTCTCTGCTGTGTTGATTCTTTTTGCCTTAGGTGAAGGAGTGCTGGAAATGAACTCACTAGGCTTCAATCTTCTGAATTTTAAATGGTTAGGAGATTGAAGTGCCAGAGGTCTGGGAGCTGGAGGCCAACTATAATTTGGGATCCATCAGCAGAGCTTTGAGTGCCCACCTAGCAGTGGATTGACCCCTATAGCCAAGAAGCAGGACCCTACAATCAGGGGACTGACTCTGTTTATTGATTATGCCAAATTCATAAGTGCCAATTCTTTATGGAAATTGATTTAAGTTTGAACCCACTATCCTTAGTAACCAAAGTGGTATAGGGTAGACTGTACTACTAGGTGTTGAAAAGAAATGTTTTTACTTCTATTTTTACTATATCGTTTCAGTAAATATTCCTTTGTAAAGGCTAGTCAATGTCAATTAGTTAAATGATATTGAGGTGTAAATCACTGAGAATTTTGTCTTGGGGAGAATACATTGGAATGGGGGCTTGAACTGATAGCACTAGAGAAGAATCTCTCTGAGTCTCAGGAATGCTCCTAGAACTTTAGATAGAGATGTAGCTAGCAGAGCTCTGGGGACCCAACCTAGGAATGTGCATGTGGGTTGGGAGAGTTAGTCCAGTCTTTACATGTATATAAGAAGTAAACCCAAAAGAAGAAAATAACTCCACAAGTATAAGAGAGAAAAACAGCTTGGCTTCAAACATGACAAGAGTCAGTTAGTCAAGCAGTTTTTAAGAGTTAACTATGTGCCAGATACTGTGCTAAGCACTGAGGATACAAAGAAAGGCAAAAACATGATCCTTGTTCTGAAAGAGTTCACGTTCTAATGGGGGAGATAAAATACAATAACTATATGTGTGTGGGTATGTGTGTGTATATACATACATACATACATATACATACACACAATGTAAATGGAAGGTAATCTTAGATGGAAGGGACTAGCAGTGGGAGAGGATCGGGGAGAGATTTGAGGTGGGTCTTGAAAGACCAGGGAAGCCAAGAAGTCTAGAGGTGAGGAGGCAGAGCATTCTAGGCATAGGGGACAGCCGGGGCAAAGACAAGGGTCCAGAAATGAAGTGTTGTGTGTGAGGAACAGGAAGTAGTAGTAGTAGTTGTATTTATTGTAGAGTATGTAAGGGGTAGTAAAATATAAGAAAATTGAAAATGTAGGAAGCGATCAAGTTATGAAGGACTTTAAAGGCCAAATAGAGTATTTTGTTTTTATACTTATTTTAGATTTATTCAATCCTGAAAACATTACAGTTTATCAAGTAGGAGGGTAACATAGTCTGTCCTATACTTTAGGAAGAGTACTTTGACCACTGGTTGCAGAAAGGATTTGAGTGGGGAGAGACTTGAAGCAAGAAAACCAATCAGAAGGCTATTGCAATAGTGAGAGGTGATGACTACCTATATTAGGGCGATGACCGTGTGAGTGGAGAGAAGGGGCTGTATATTTGAGATGGTGTGAAGATAAAAATGACTAACAAGATCTGACAACAAATTAGATATGTGGGATGATTGTGAGTGAGAGGTCAAGCACAACACTGAGGTTGCAAGTTTATGGTGGTGCCCTTGGTGGTAATATGCAAGTTAGGAAAAGTAAGGTTGAGGTGAAGGGGAAGATAATGATGTCTGTTTTGGATTGTGAGCTTGAGATCTTACAGAATATCCAAATCAAAATGTCTAAAAGGCATTTTGTGATGTGGGACTGGAGGTCAGGAGAGAAATTAGGGCTAAGGATGAAGATCAAGTAATTATTTGCATAGAGATGACAGGTGAACCCTTGAGAGCTGAGGGAGTTACTAAGAGAGGTAATGTGTAGAGGGAGAAGAGAAAAGGACCTAGGACAGACCCTTGAAGGACACTCACAGTTAGGAGGCACATGGTGGATGATGAGCAAGCAAAGGAGACTGAGAAGGAGCAATTATACAGGTAAGAGGACACCCATACACGCAAAAATATTCATAGTGGCACTTTTTGTTGTAGTTAAGAAACAGAAACAAAGGGAGTATCCATCAATTGAGAAATGGCTGAACAAATTTTACCATATTAATGTAATGGCATATTATTGTGTCATGAGAAATTATGAAAAGGATGAATTCAGAGAAACTTAGAAAGAAAGAATGTGAATTAATTCAGAGTGAAGTAAGTAGAAGCAGGATAACGATTTCTACAATGACTATCGGGTTGTAAAGGACAGTATTTTGAAAGAATTAAGAACTCTGATTAATTCAGTGACTGAAATCACCACTGAGAAGACTAATGATGAATCATGCTTCTCTGTTGAGATCAGAGCAGTGATGGCCTAGATGAGAAGAATGAAGCAAACACATATTTTTAGATAAGGTCAGTGTGTGTATGTGTGTGTGTGTGTGTGTGTGTGTGTGTGTGTGTTACGTGCGCGCGCACATTTGTTGATTCTGCTTATTTGTTAGAAGGGAGAGTTTTCATTTGTTTTTGGTTGATGGAGAGTTAATGGAGTTTAAGGATAGGGAGGCAGAAAGTAGAGAAGTTGTGTTAATGGTGCTAAAGAAAAAAAATTAAAAATGAAGAAAAGAACATTAATGAAACATTTAAAAATATATAGACAACAGCAGAAAAAAGTTGAGTGATACAGACAAGCTGGACATTTGGGAACTACAGTACTAACTTTATTATATGTTTAAAATAAAACAATTTGCAAATAACAGGAACTTGTGATTTCTACTTTTTCTGTTATTCTTTGATCATGTTTGTTAATGTTTTTCTGTCAATGACCTAATAATTTTTAAAGGAAATTTTAAAGAATTTAATCAATCTTTCTGTGAAAGTCCAGGTACATTCCTGACCTGATAAAGCTGGCAACTATTCTGACAGACTCTTTTAATTTTTTGGCAATGATTTTCAGGTGAGTGGTTTGACATTCTGATGAGTATTATTTTCTATTTATCCACAGGCCATTAATGACAGAGAGGAAGTCTTCATGTCAATGCAGTTCATATTCTGGACATTTTCAAGGTATCCAAAGTCACATGGAAAATATATCAAAGACAGTTAGCCCCAGATGTGATTTCTTACATATAGGAAAAAACAGTGTGATGAAGATAAGACTTAGATTTTTTGACAGAATGGGTGGTTTTGAATTGTTCTGAAACAGAAAGGAGGAGAAAGATGAACACAAGCACATTCAGGTTAACAGAAAGTTCAGAGGAGAATGATAATGAGTAAGCCCATGCTTCACCAGGTAACCAGCATCTTCATCTACTAGGGGCAGACAGGACAATAGTGGCCAGAATGTGCAACATGCTTGATCTCTAGTGAGCTTTCCTCTATTGAAGAATACAAAAGACTGGTGTAGTTCCTCTTTTCTCTCTACCTTCCCTTTTTTTCTGAAAGGAGGGATGTTTAAATTTTGAGTTCTTTGTTTGTTTTAAGGGGTCTATTTGTTTTCAATAGTAGTAAACAAAAATAAAAAATAAAACTGATTTTAAGTGCTTTGGGGTTGTATATGTCTTTAATTGTAAATCTAGAGTGAGGGGAGAGGAAATATCAGTGGCTAGCTGTAATACACAGAATTTAAATAGGTCAGGAGATTCAATGCTCTCCTGGTGATCATATTCTGATCTAGAGGTTTCAAGCTGTTATGATTTTTAAGCTCTCTAAAATAGTAGAGAAATGGCAGAGAAAGGGACCTATGTGGAACCAAGAGCCAGCTGGCTAGCTAGGTTAAGCTCATTATTTTTCCATAGCCAGGTTACCTTAAATACCTTAGGTGTGCTCCAGCCTCAGATGCAAAGGGAAAAGGTGGGATAGAGACTGGCAGAGAAGAGAGAGGGAGAGATAGCACCAGGGATCAGCTTATATCTTTGTATAAGTTCTCATGTCTTACCTTTTAGCAGCTATTCACTTTCATGCTTAAGGAAGTATTTCCTCAGGACTTGAAGAAGTAATGATAATTCAGACAGGATCTAATTCTAGGACTTGAGGAAGTCCTAATAAAATGGCCTGGATATAAAATTAGTATTAACTAGGAATCAAGAGGATTCCAGGAAATAATGGACTCAGGAATTAGAGCCCAGATAAAAGAAAGTGGTAGGTAGCAATTCAAGGCCATCCCTACATCCTAAGGGCATGTCAGCTTAGTTTGTTTATATATTAAACCTTCAAGTTCTTAGACAAATGAAGTTTTATGCCCAGGATGATTCTAAGTCCTCCTATGGGGTTTTTCATCTGGATGAAATCACTCACTTTAGAGCAAAAGTTCATAACCTTTTTGTTGAACCCCTTTGACAGTCTGGTGAAATCTGTGAAACTTTTCTCAGAAGAATGCATAAAAGAAAATGCATAAGCTTACAAAGGAACCCAATTATGTTGAATACAGTTATCAAAATATTTTTTAAAAACTAATTCATGGACCTTGGTTCAAAAACTCCTACCTTGGAGGAACTTTAGAATTAAAAAGGCAAAAAAGAAAAATTAAGCTGTTTTAGTAAGTTTGGGATCTCCAGTATTCATACTAATAATAGCTAGCATAACATGCATAACCTATGTCAGATTGATTGCCATCTTGAAGGAGAGGGGAAAGAGAGGGAGGGAGAAAAATTTGGAACTCAAAATCTTATAAAAATGAATGCTGAAAATTGTCTTTACATGTAATTGGAAAAAATAGAATACTATTTAGAAACTAATAGCTAGCATTTACATAGCACTTCAAGGATGGCAAAATACTTTATAAATATTATCTTGTTTGATACTCACAATAACCCTGGGAGGTAGGTGCAGTCATTACCCCCTTTTTACAATGGGAAAACTGAGACAAGTCAAGGTTAAGTGATTTGCCTAGGGTCACAGAACTAGCAAGTGTCTGAGGCAGTATCCGAATTCAGATCTTTCTGATATCAAGTCCAGTGCTCTATTTATCATTCCACCTACCTCCACCTCTCCTTATATGACGCCTCATATCTATATATAGAAGATTCTAAAAGTAAAACTGAATTCTTGGCCAAGAACCATAAAACTCACAAAGTGAACTAAAAAGGGGCAAATTGAGAAATGAAAGGGAGAAATTGACTACACCCCCAAATTAATGCTCAATTTTCTGCCCTCAGGGGGTAATTAAAGCAGGTTGAGACTCTAGAGTAAGGAAATTTTCTCCAGTCAGTTTAAAAATGGAAGCAGACTAGAGTACAAAAGTAAAGGGGAAGTCTCAAAACCTCAGGCCTCAGGAGAGAGATGTTTTTCTTGTGTGAATGAGTTTGAGATAGAAAGCATCTGTCTTTAGAAAAGCTTCTGTGTGTGATGTACTCAGTGAGAATGGTAAGCAACTTTAACTTAGCTGCTGACAATTTTGGAAGGAGTGAATGTTTTGCTATTCACTTCTTATCGCTTTAGGAGGCAAAACATGTTCAAGATGATTTATTGATTAGAATGAGCTCTTAGTTTCACCCCTTTCTTCTGACCATGGTGAGTCTGGCATCTGGGGAAAAATATTGTATTTTGTTGTTTAGACCCGTAAGGATGGAAATGGTTCATGGAGTAAGAAAAAAAAAGTCTAAATATTGAGATGCTTCAGTTGTATTTTTAAAATGAAAGATAAGCAGCCTTGATAGGAAAAACAGAAGCAAATACTTATCAGTTTCTGTGTAAATGTGTATGAAAGGAATGAATAGAGGTGTTACATACCTGTAATCCCTAAGACTGGGAAAGCTGATGCTGGTGATTGATTGAACTCTGGAGTTCTGAGCTGCAATTGACTAAAGTCAATCGGGTGTCCAAATTAAGTCCAACACCAACCCGGTGAGTCCCTGAGGTCAGAGGAGCCATATGGCTGCCTAAGAACGGGAAAACAAGCTCAGACTGGAACCAGAGCAAGTTCTATGATCCAGAGTTCCTGTTCTGTGCTCAGTACTAGGGTCAGTCCTATGAGATAGTACCACTGTATTTCCAGACTGGGTAAGAAAGGGAGACCTATTCTCAAAAAACAAAAACAACATGTATGAAAACAACCAAACATGTATGTATTTTTACCCAAGAACATAGTAACATTTAGAAAACTGATTTAAAGCTCATGTTAATATTGCTGTATTTTTTAAAAAGATGACTCACCAGATTATATAGGATAAAACTCATTAACTAGGATTTTACTCTAGCTTAGCTATATTGTCAAGAATTTTTAATTTAACCATGACAGACAAAGATCTTTGGAAATATTCAAGGCAAAAGGTCAGGTTTCTTGACCTATGAATTATATTATTGCCTTGATTATTTAGAGGTTGAAACATATGAATTGAATACTAATATGAGGAATATTCTACCTAGTATCCCTCATATTTCTAGTCATAGTCCTTTGAATATCAAAGAAAAAAATAAACAATTTTGATTGCTTGCATGAAAATTAAAAAGCTTTGCAATAGACAAAAAACACAAAAGAAATCAATTGGGAGAAAAATCTTCACAGCCTACACATCTGAGAAAGGTCTACTATCCAAGGTATATTGTGAATTGAGATAAATATATAAAGCTCAGAGCCATTCATTCCCCAATAGACAAGTAGTCAAAGGATATGAAAAGTTTTCAAAAGAAGAAATTAAAACTATCAGCCACCATATTAAAAATGTTCCCTATCACTCATATGAGAAATTCAAATTAAAACAACCCTGAAATTTCATCTCACAGTGAATTTGCAAAGATGATAAAAGATGAAAAAATTCAGTGTTAGAAGGACTGTGGAACATACGAACTATGAATGGGTCCAATAATTGTAGAAAATAATTCAGAACTACACTATAAAAGGAATCCTTGTTCATACTCTTAGATCCACTGATACAACTGCCTCTGAGTGATGGAGCTCAAACTCCCATATCCCATTATATCTAGCCAATCCTAGAACATATTTCACATTCTGTCTAGTTGTCCATCTTGCCTTCCATCAGGCTACTGGATGTGTACAGAACTCCTCCCCCTCGTCCCCGCCTACCCCTTGCTCCGGGAGTCATAATCAGATATTTACTTCTAGAAAAGACGTGTCAGTTGACTCCCCTACAACTCCACTCACTATCTCTGTGACTTCCCAGACCTAAATACCCTTCCTTGGCCACCACTCTCCTATATGTGTTGTCTCTGCTTGTTAGAATATAAACTCCTTGAGAGCAGGGATTATCTTACTTTTGTATTTGAATCCCCAGCACATGGCACACTATGTGGTGGTATAATAAATGCTTAAAAATAATTTTCATTCATTCATATCTGCCATATACTCCAAAGAGGTCAAAGACAGAAGGAAGGATCCTCTATATGAGATGAAATATTCATAGTAGCACTTTATGCAGTAGCAAAAAACTGGAAATAAAGTGGGTTCCCATGGATTGGGGAATGGTTGAAAAAAAATTATACTATAATAATGTAATGTGATATTATTATGCCATGAGAAATGTTGAATCTAAGGAACTCAGAGAAACTTGGAAAGACTTGTTTGAAGTGATGCAGAACAAAGTTAGCAGAAACAAAAGAACAAAATATACCATGCCCACAATAATGCTTAAAAAAAACACGAAAAGAAATCAATATTCAAACCAATTAAATGACCAGTCTTGGCTCCAGAGGAACATTTCCCTCCTCTCCATCACTCTATCCTAGATGGAGTACATGATGAAGCATTTACTACCGGACATGTTCATTGTATTTGTTCATTTTTATTAAGTTATACTTTGTTCTGCTGATGGAAAAGAGAGGGTTTATTGGGAAATAACAGCAATGTGCTCACCCAAAAGTATCAATAAAATATTGAAACAAAAAGAAACTGTCTTTTTAGAGAAAATGAGAGGGAAGTCATGATAAACCAATCCAGAGTGAAGTAGGTAACAGCATAGCCTACAAAAAGAGCAAGTTCAGTTATAAGTGACATTGAGTCCAGGGCTGGAACAGGGAAATTGACTATAGGATTGTCCTGTCTTTGGGATGGGGGTGGGACACTGCCCTTGGGTAGAATGGCCTGTTTCATTTCACCATGTAACATATAAAATACTAGGGAAGAAGAAAAGACTTAGAGGGATCAAATTAATAAGTTATTTTCATAAGTTGTTGGCAGTGTCTTACTACTTTGAAAGACTGGCAGAGAGACATAGAAATATTTATGAGTTTATACATTCAGATATTCAATAAATATTTATTTAACTCCTTAACAATACAGGTTATAGGACTTAGAGTTGGGAAGAACCTTACAGACTATCTATCCCAGCTTCCTCATTTTTCAAATGAGTGAACTGAGGCCCAGGGAAATTAATTTGCCTAAGGTCCTAAACACTTTGCCCATGTGCCAGGCACTTTGGGGGATTCAGAGGAGTATAAAATACAGTCACATAGAAAGATGATGTATACACAAATAACTACAATAATCACTCAGTTCTTTCCAAAGTAATAGATGAACTCTTAACTGGCAAACCTAATGGCCTCTTTTCAGTTCTCATCCTTCTTGATAACTCTGATGGATTTGACACTATCATCCACCTCTCTTCCTAGATGATAATCACAGAGGCTAACATTTCTATAGTGCTTTAAGATTTACAAAGCACTCATGTTATTTCATTTGGTCCTGACAACAATCCAGTAAGATAAATGTTATTATTATCCCCATTTTACAGATGACAAAATTGATGCTGAACGAGATTAAGTGACTTGCCCTAGGACACATAGCTAGTAAGTGACTGAGGGAGAATTTGAAGTCAAATATTCCTGACTCCAGGTCCAGCTCTATCTCTTGTGCCATGTAACTGTTTGAATACTTTCTCTTCTTTTAGTTTTCATGACACTGATCTCTCTTGGTTCTTCCTCAACTGTCTCCTACCTGAGGCAAGGTAGGTGGTACAGTGGATAGAGTGCTAGAACTGAAATCAGGATGTTTTGAATCCAAATCTGGCCACAAATGCTTACTAGCTGTGTGAGCTTAGGCATGTCACTTAACTTTTATTTGCCTCAGTTTCCTCACCTGTAAAATGGGCATAATAATAGTACAGGGTTGTTGTGAGAATAGAATGAGATAATTTTTGTGTGACCTTTGGCAAGTCACTTAACCCTGTTTGCCTCATCTGAAAGATGAGCTGGAGAAGGAAACGGCCAATCACTCCAGTAACTTTGCCAAGAAAACTCAAATAGGGTCACAAAGAGTTGGACGTGACTAAACAACAATGACCGATATGTACCAAAGACATCTCAAATTCAATACATCCAATATAGAATTCATCAACTGTCTCCTAAAACCATCCCTTCTTCCTTTTTATTGTTGAGGATACCACCATCCTTCCCTTCACCCAAGTGTCAAGTGTCTGTGTCATGCTGGATTCCTCCCACTCCCTCCCCAAATCTTGCTGTTTCTATCTCTACAACATCTCTTGCTTCCGTCCCTTTTTGCCTTTCCAGCGTTCCTACAAATCACTCACCTCCACACACTCTTGTAGTTCATTGCTATTCCATATACACAATGCTCCATCTCCTAGCTCTATGTCCTTGTACTGGTTCCCTGTTTGGAATGTTCTCTTTCCTCACCTCTGTCTCTCTGAACAATTCATTTCCTTCAAGACTCAGCTAAGTGCTATTTTCTACATGAAGCTTTTCGCGATTCCCTAGCTTTTGGTGCCACTCTCCCCAACCCCAAAACACCCTAGGTTCATTTTGTATATATTATATCGACAAATTGTTGATATCAACATATTGTTGTCTCCCTAGTTAGAATGTAATCCCCTTGAGGGCAGGCACTGTTCCACTTTTGTCTTTGTATCCTCAGTACTTAGCATAGTGCCTGTCCCATAGAGATACTTAATAAATGTTTGTTGATTGATTAATTGATTAAAGGCAGTATATAATAAGGGGAGGCAGCTAGGTGGTTCATGGGATAAGAATGTTGGGCCTGGAGTCAGGAAGACTTTCAAATCTGACACCTACTGGTTGTGTGACCCTTGGCAAGTCATTTAACCTCTGTTTGCCTTAATCCACTGGAGAAAGAAATGGCAAATCACCCCAATATCTTTGCCCAGGAAAAAACCCCGTAGTCCATGGGATCATGAAGAGTCGAACATGACTGAACAACAACAAAGCTGGGGAAATGCAGAGCACTGAATTAATTCTTTGGAGGCAGCCAGGTGGCTCAATGGATAGAACATTGGGCCTGGAGTCAGGAAGACCTGAGGTCAAATTCTGCCTCAGATACTTACTAGTTGTGTGACCTTGGGCAAGTCACTTACCCTCCATTTGCCTTAATCCACTACAGAAGGAAATGGCAAATCATTCCAGTATCTTTGCCAAGAAAACCCCAGGGACAGCACTGGCATGCTATGGTCCATAGGGTCACAAAGAGTCGGACGTGACTGAACAACTGAACAAAAACAACAACATATAATAAGGACTGAGGTAAAAGCATTCTCCACGCTGAGATCAAGAGCCTAAAAACCACATCTCTTAGCAAATATTTGATCTCCTTCTCTAGTTGAAAAAAAAAGATCAACACCTGTTGACAATATAAGCTCATTTGTAATTTTTATGGAGGAAGACGGTGAATTCTGTCATGTAATAAAACAGTGAAAAGTAGTGCAAGCAAAAATGAGTCAGAAGAAGGCTTGGTGTAACATCTAAGATGCCAAATTATCCCAAAAGCATTTAGTAACTAATAATAATAATGATGGCATCCATATATTGCTTTAAGATTTGTGAAGTGCTTTATAAATATTACATCACTTTAACTTCACAACAATTCTGAGAGATAAATGTTATTATTATCTCCATTTTACAGATGAGGAAACTAAGGCAGACAGAGGTTAAATAACTTGCTGAGAGTCACACCTCTAGTAAGGTCTGAGGCTGGATTTTAATTCAGATTTTCTTGACTCTAGAGGGGTAACACTATCTACTGCAGCACCGAACTGCCTCTTTCAAAGAAAAACCTCAAAGAAGGAAAACATACTGTAAGGGAATAGATCTTACAATGTTTCTGTAACAAATTCTAGCAGTGGTTACAGGGTAGGAGATGTTTATTCAACTAAGGAGAACTAGGTACTCCCTCCCTCTCTCTTGGCTCCAAAGCTCTGGCGCTCGGCACCATTCTTTTCCAAGCTTCTTCTCCCATCCGGCAACTAAATAGGTGTGACGTCTCCACCCTCACTCTCACCCTCTAGGAAGTTAAGATTCTCTTAAATCTTGGGTGGAAGAGACAGTTGCAGAAAGGGGAGATGCCTGAGGCCACTATTTACCAAACTTCCTCCCATCAGAAAACTGCTAGTTCACCTTAAGTTGAATATAGTACCGATTCACTTTTCTTTTCTGCTTTTGGAGAGCTATAATAATATGTATCGATAAAATCTCTTTTGTTCAGCATGAGCACCTACCTAACATTTCTAGGGATTAAATAGATTCTATTTTTCTCTCTTCCTTTGCATACCTGGCCAACTATAGCCTCCCTCTCATCAGCATTTAATCCCCCAAGGATATGCAAATGAAGATATCCCAGAGAAACTAGTTTCTTTTGAAAACACCTGACAGATATGGAAAGTAAAAAAAAAAACTTAAAGCATTGAAGACTAGGAAGAGGCTAAGAGTGTGAGATCTTAAGCAATTTAAGGGATAGGGAAGTAGGAATGACATAAATTATGTTCTTTACAACAGAAAGAGCTAGAGAGTTCTGCATCTTTTTCCATGTGGCTTCTGCAGAGTTCAGATACAGTCATTTCTTGGTAAGATGTCTTGTTCCTGGTTGGGGCAGTAGGCTGTATTCTTCATATGGCTGGTCTCATCTTCCATTCTCTCTAGGTTATGCTACCAAGGAGCTCACATGATCCCTTAAGTTTACTTGCTCCCTTCTCATGAGATTTCAGCTCTCCTTTTGGAGAGAAAAAGACAAGAGAAACTGTCCTTTCAGATATAGTAGCAATCCCTTGAATCAGAATAGCCTGAGAATTTCTGTCCTGTCTTGCAGGGTACCCATTTCAGCTACACTCCAACTCCCTGGGTTGAGGGAGAGATGCAATAATATTGTCTTCAGTGATAACAGTGGAATTCTAACATCAAGAATATTTATACTCTAATATCTTAGTCCCTGATGGACTGATATATGGAAGTGGAAATTGCCCTAATGAAAATAAACACAAGAAGGGCAACTAGAGCAGACCCAGTATATACAGTACAAATCCATGCGAGGGGTGATAAAGATTTGAAGACATTAAGGAATATAGCCTGAAGATATGTGAAGGAGGTGAAGGTCCTTAATGATTAGAAAAATAGTGGATGGTATTACTACCCAAGATGGGGATCAAGAAGATAGCAATAAGTTCTGATCCACATGCTTATTTTTCTTCTATATAGCATCTTTATGGGAAGAATCTACACTGGTTTTTGAAAGTATCTTTGATAATGGGGTATAGAAATCTATCTTACAATACAGGAAAATAGAAGAGGAAGGGGATAAGGGAGGGAGCGATAGAAGAGAGGGCAGATTGGAGAAAGGGGTAATCAGAATGCATGCCATCTTGGGGTGGGGGAGGGGAAAGATGGGGAGAAAATTTGGAACTCAAAATCTTATGGAAGTGAATGTTGAAAACTAAAAATAAATTAATTAAAAAAAAGAAAGTGTCCTTGATAAAAAATTTGAGAATAATGACAACTACTACTAGTACTATTTAAATAGTGCCTTAAGGTTTGCAAATTGTTGTATATATGTTATCTCATAGGGAACAGGCAGACTTTTACAACTTATTTTTCAGAGCTGACCACATCTGCAGTTACACAATTGAATGAAAGGCAGAGAAAACACGAGTTTCCACTGTTTATTGCTTGTTGTCAATAAAAAAGCATTTGATTTTGTAAATCAAAACACTTCCTCAAAAATTCTCCAGCAAAGTGCCTCCCAAATGTTAAGATTCAGTAAGATTCCTTGTTAGATTCAACAACAAAGATACATTTGTTAGACAATCCTCTGATAATCAGTATCAAAAGAGATACAAAAGAGGGAGGGAAATGTATGCTCAGTAAAGGTGTCCACCACTGTCATAGTGTATATCCAAATGGAAAGCGTATTCTCTGTAAATAGTAAAGTCTTCCAGATCCTCCCATTTGTGGATGACATTACATCAAATCCCAGAATACTACAAAGTCACCTTAATGAGTTCCAAAAGCACTCAAAAGGTTCAGACTAAGAATCTATACTGAGAAAGCCAAGTAAATGAAAAATGTCCATTGACCAAACTGTAACATGCAGTTTATTGGACAATCCTTCAAGTTAATCTATCAGTACACATATAGGCTTCAATTGCCATGACTTCCATTCATTAGGGAAAAAAACCCAACTCTGATGGATGTGGCTGGAATGAACTGAAGCTGCTGGCTATTGTTATTCTTTGAGATAAACAAAAGGACAATGAAGGTTTAATTCCCTTTCCCCTGTCTCTAATGCCCATGGCTATCAAACATTTTCTGTATGATTTCTCTAAGCTGTATCATTCCTGATTTTAGCCTCACATAAACTGTGACTGGGCATCAATACTCTGTGACTCACATTTGTTAATTATTTGCATGTAGTGGGATTTCAGTGGAGGAGGTCAGTGACTAGCTTGGCATACCCAGAGATAAACAAGGCAAAAATGGATCCCTCTCATTAAACGTTAGTTTTGAAAAACATGTTTTTTTTCCAACTGGAGTCTGAGCCAAATGAGAGAGAATCTTATGGTTTTTATTTTATTATTCTTATAAGCACTTAAATATCAGAGATATATAAACCATATGACTCAAAACCCTTTGCCCTTAAGCTAGGAGATTGATCATAAATAAACACAACATGGGTGGCATAGAGTGGCAGGCATCTCAATGAGATTTCTATGCTCTGGAGTGAGGGGCAGAATAGAAGCATAGAACAATGGAAGATCACATCTCCTGGGCCAAGCAATGGAAAGAAAAAAGGTATGGTCTGGGATGAGTGTTCACAGTCTGATGTTGGCTGAAATTCCAAAAGTTGGAGGGGGAGACAGATGGAGAGATAGAGATAGATAGATAGATAGATAGATAAATAGATAGATAGATAGATACGTAGATAGACAGACAGACAGATAGATAGACAGAGAAATACTTTTGACTTATTTCTCTTAACCAAACCTTGCCAGATAGTGCCACCTGCTGGTTGCAAGTGGAAAGTTTATCCATGGAAATTTAAAACTATTTTTTTCTCTGCCTTGAAGATTTAGGTGCCATTTTAATACTTTCTTTTTGCTTTTTTTAAAAGAAGAATTTGCTGTGTTATTGTTGCATACATTTAAAATACTTTTAATAAAATTTTTTTGTTTTTCTGAATTTTGATTTTTAAAATATTTTGTTAACTCATGTTTTAATTTTCTTTTTACAATTTAAGTTTAAAACTGAATCTGATCAAATACTGACTACTTTTGAGGAAGATTATTGGATACTCAATTTCTTTTTTAAAATCTTGCATTTTATGGCTCTTTTTACCCCCCCCAATTTTTATTTACAATCTGCTTTGGAAACAGTTGGAGACCACTTATTCAAGGATTCAGAAGAGACAGTCACTTGAAGGAAGCAGCAGTTTCAAAGAGGGTGAACCCTCACAGCAAAAAGAACTGTTACCTATGGATTTAGGAAAAGATCAGACTTGACAGCCAGATCTGACCACAAGCTGAGTGACCAATTCTGTATGGACAGTGAACAGCAGTGAGTATAGCACTGTGCTCTATATGCACCCTCTAAAGAAAGAAAAGACTCCCAGTACCAGGAGTTGTGAGCTACCCTTTGCCATAGTGTTCCGTTTGTGTGTATGTGAGTACCTCACTTCTATTGTACTCTAAGTTTGAACCCACTCTTCCCATGGGTTTTATGTGTTTTTGTGGGAGAGTATCCCCCATGCTTTGGAGACAGGATGGGGGGAAGATTTTGTATCAGCTAGTCTTATAACCTGTTAATAAGGCTAAATAAGTAAGTCCACTGACCATAAAATGTACACTTGTAGAGCTCAGAAAATATAGTGTTGGAAGTATAGCTGTATAGGATTACCCTTAGAAACTTGAGAGTACCTCTGCAGATCCTAAAGCTTCAGTTCAAATGCTACATACATGAGAGTAGTTGCTACATCAGCAAGACTTGTTCAAGAACAGGTAGTCCAAGACTAACCTTATTTCCATTTTTGACAGAGCAACTAGAATGCTAGTTAGAAGGATGACTTATTTAGTGTATAACTGAATTTCAGTGAAGTATTTGATAGTCTTTCATGTTATTCTTCTAGAGAAGGTGGAGAGATATGGACTAGAAGACTGAATTTAGATGGATTCAGAACCAGTGGAATGACTGGATCCAAGAGAGTAATTACTTATAGCTCTATATCAAATTAGCAGGAAGTCTCTAGTGGAATACCTCAAGTATCTATCCTTGGGTTTGTATTGTTCAACATTTGAAAAAATCAATTACTTGACCAAATGATAATAATTGTGAAGTGCCTGTACAGTGCCTAGTGCATAGAAAGTGATATACAAATAACTAGCTACTTATATAGCTTATTATTAATATTATTAAAGGTAAAGATGTACTTATCAATGCAGAATATACAAAAATATAGAACTAATATGCTATAACAACACAAAATATACAGAGATAAATTTAGAATGAGGGCTAAATTTAATAAAAATAGAATTTAATAGGGAAAAATATCAAATCTGAAGTCAGAAGGCAGAGTTAAGGAGGGAGGCATTCCAGGCATGGGGGCAGCCAAAGAAAATGCCCAGAGCATAACAGGTTATGTTAAAATGACCTGGAACATTTAGTAGAAATACATTCTTTATGAGTCCAAGGTGGGAATTCATGCAGCAGTCATAAAACCAAACTCCATTTCAGGCTATATTAAAAGAAACATGGTGTCCAGAATGAGGGAGTTTAAAGTCCCACTGTCCTCTGCCCTAGTCTGTCCACATCTGAATTTCTGTGTTCAGTTGTAGGCATTACCTTTTAAGAAGGACATTGACAAGCTTGAGAGCATTTGAGAGCATTTAGGAAGGTGACCTGGATGGGTAAAGGGACTGGAGACCATATTATATGGTGATTGGTTGTAGTAAGTGGAGACATTTAGCTTGGAGAAGAAAAGACTAAGGGAGACATAAGAGCTGAATTCACATTTTTGAAGGACTGTCACATGGAAAAGGAATTAGCTTTGTCCTGCTTGGTATCAGAGGGCAAAATAAGAAGTAATATATAGAAAATGCAGAAGCAGATTTATGTATCAATGCAAAGAAAAAGCTTCCTAACAATTATAGCTATCTAAGATGGAACAAGCTGAACTCAGAGGGCAGCAGATTTCACCTCACTGGAGATTTTCATCCGGAGGCTGTCTGAGGACACTTGTTGAAAGGATATTTGTTCGATGGCTTCTAAGGTCTCTTCCAACTCTGAGATTCTGAGATTCTTTGTTCTCATCAGCATCCATTTAGGTCTCAACTGTAATAATTCATTTCAAGCATTTAGAGTTTCCTGGACAGGCAACATCTTATTAAGGTTTTTCTTCTGTAGCTTGGTAGAAAACATCTTTCAAATCAGGTACCGTTTCTCATCATATAACAGTCTTAGATTTTATGCCAATTTTTGGTGCAAAAAAGTGGGGTGTGACCATTATGTGAAACTTTAAAAAATTTTGTGCTGGTATTACTTACAATCACTTATTACTAAATTGTCTTTGGTGCAAGATTAGAATGCATAGAATACTTGTGAATATATGTTAAAATTGAATACTGACAATGAGAGTGCACAGAGAATTCTCGGCTCATAGCTCGCAATACGTGAGAGATAAATGCATACCCATATATCACTGGTGAATACATTGCTGCTCTGTTTACCTTTTAAGTGGCATGAAGAACAGAATTATAACATGTGACGATTACTCGATGTAAGGTTATAAACCAATTTTTGGACTAAAAAAAAACAAACCAGTGTGTGATGATTATGTGGTGGCAACAATTAAGCAGGGAAATACAATCGTTGCCTTTCTTTATCTCATACAACTGGAAGGGACTTCTGAGATGATCTACTCCCACTCCCTTATTTTACAGAAGCAGAAAGACTTCTCCAAGATCACACAACAAATCAGCGGCAAGATTCCAAGTCTTCTGACTCCCTGTCCAGTGACTATCCCACTACTTAGATGGACCTGAGCGATGGAGGATTATGGGTAGGATTTAGAGTTAGATGTAACCTTAGAACCAACTCCCTTGTTTTAATGATGTCAAAACTGAGGCCCGGAGAAACTGAATGATTTGCCCGAGATCCCACAGGTATTAAGTAAAATAGTCAGGATTTGAACCCAGGCTCTCTGCTTCCAAATCCAGAGCTTTCTTCATTCATCCCTTAGCCTGGTATATATTATCCTTCTTTTTTTTTCTCACTGAGCATAGCAGTTGGACTTCCAAATTTTCCCAGAACCACTCAGCTCCCAATAAGTTGATGAGTGGAATAGAATAGAAAGGCACGAAGTCCAGTAGTTTCACTCCTGCTTTTTGTTTCCAACACACAATATTTCCTCTCCCAACCCCAAAACTCTTGGGACATATCTTCACCGACTGGAGCCCCCAGCTCCCTTCAAGGCTCAGCTCAAGTGCCAAGTCCTTCAAAAGGTCTTTCCTGATTCCCTTAGTTCAGAGGTGTCATGGACCCCTTTGGCAATCTGCTGAAGCCTATGCACCCCTTCTCAGAATAAGGTTTTTAAATGCATAAAATAAAACACATAGGATTACAAAGGATACCAAGTATATTGAAATAAAGATGTAGTTGGATGTTTTTGTTTTTTGTTGCCTTTTTATGTACCTCTTGAAATCTTTCCCTCAGGTTAAGAACCACTGACTTGGTTAGTAACCCCCTTATCCCTATAACTAGGTTTTAGCCAGGGTTGTGTTGTAGAAGACAAGAAACTTAAGCATAGACTACCCTACCATTCACCACAGATGTGATGTCTTTAGAACTTGGTTTGGTGGGTCACAACTCAGTGCTACAAATGGTGCTCCCGTACAGGGAAACAGCCTCTCATCTACCCTACATGTATGTATTTTGTACCTACCCATCGGTGACTATGTTTAGCAATCCACTAGAATTTGAGTTCCTTAAAGTCAGGGACTGTCTCACTTTTATATTTGTGTCCCCAGCGCCCAACACAGTACTTGGTACATGGCCGGCTCTAAATAAATGCTCACTGGTTGATCGATTGCTCATTTGATCCATGAGGTTCCTCCCTCCTCCCTCCCCTCCTTGGAAGAGCATTTTTTTCATAAGCAGCTTGCTTTTTGTCATCTGCGAAGGATCCATTATCTTTGGAGCTCTCAGAATATAACAGAGTGCTGATTTAATGGAATTTCAAGTGAAATGTACTCTTTCAGAAGCATAGGCAGGCAGGGTTAAATAAGGGATGGGGAGGTTTGGGGGGGGGGGGTGGAGGAAGGCCCCTGGTATCTAAGCAAACATTTAGTCACAATCTCCTGGAAGTGTTTAATTCAAGGATTCCTTTTCTCTCTGGGTCAGTTAGATTCACTTCTCAACCCTGACCTAGACCTCCAGACAGGGAAATAAAAGTACTGAAAATCAGTATTTGAGCTATACTGCACCGCTCTGCCCCACCCTCCATCTCACACACACACACACCCCCCACACTTTTTTTTTCTTTTTCTGGGTGTCACAGGAAAAAAGATTTATGCCTCATTGTTTGTCAAGGATGCTACTTCCTCTAAAAATTTTACAGGTTGTTTTTGGCATAGATTTTCTCACAGTCTCTAAAAGAGCCCAATGAATCCTTTTTATATTTTAGGTTTGTACATTTATGGCACAACTCCCAAACCTTACCACAATATTTTCCGTGCCCCCACCCCATCCCAGGTTCTCCAACACCCTTAGGCTGAACACACACTGAGAAAGAAAGAAATTGCACCTAGAATCTGCCAAGGTACTTTTCAAACATCATACAGTTTGACCACTTCCTTGGATTAGAGTCTTTGATTCACATGAAGGAGATTGTAAATAAAAATGTCAACTTCTGCTATTTTTTTTACGCCTTCTCTCTGGGGAGTCGCATGTCCAGCCACTTCTTGAGGTTGTAGATTTCTGTGTCTCTTGGGAATCTGCGCTAGGCTCAGTGGAGCCACCACAGCTCTGTTATCTATGGAAGCAAGGGAAGGAATTTTACAAAAATTCTGCTACAGTGAAACATTCACCACCAGCCCAGAGCAAAAAGCAGCAGCTGGAAGGCCATTTGGAAAAGATGGGAGGGGGAACCATCACATTTGGATAAAAACATTAGTTGCAAGGCAAAGAACAGGAGTCTGGATTGGCAACTTGAGGACGCTTGAAATTGTCCCAAACTCACTTCTTAGTGTTGGCTTCTCAAAGCCCCCAATTTCAGGGTTGGGAATGCTGAAAAGAGTCAGTCCATCCATGGCTCTGGGCTGTAGCAGTGAACACAAAGATTCCTGGCTATGTGCCAACCACTCCTGTTTCCCTTTGTTTCAGAAGCACCGAGAGAGACAGAAAGACTGTCTACTTCTCCTACAACTGGGCTGACAACCAAAATACAGACCTGTGCCCTGGAGCCTTGGCTAACTTCAGCTGACTCATTTCTACCCAGGGGATGACTACAGGTCAAGGTATGCCATGTTCACCCAAAGGTGTCACTGCAATGGATGACACAGGCCAAAGCAGCCTTACTTAGGATCCTGAAAAATGAAATAGATGAATATAAAAGAGAAGCAGAAAAGCAAGAAAATAAACATAATAAATGAGAATCAATCTCTGTCTCTCTCTCTCTCTCTCTCTCCTCTCCTGTACAAATAGGATGTCATTGGAATTCATTATAAAAATAGCTAACACTTACCTGGTGATTCAAGGTCGGCAAAGTACCTTCTATATATTTTCTCACTTGATGAGAGTCAGTATGGCTTAGTGGATTGGGCCCTGAACCTATAGTCAGGAAGACTTTGGTTTAAAATCCTACCTCAGACACTTCCTAGTTATGTGATCTTAGGCAAGGTGGTTAATTTCTCTGTGCCTCAGTTACCTTCTTAATAAAATGAGGGGGTTGAGCTCAGTTGCCTATAATATCCCCACCAGCTCTCCATCTATGATCTGATGGCTCTAACAACAACTTTGTGAAGTGAGTGCTATTATTAATATCTCCATTTTCCTTAAGCACAGATCTGACCACTTGACCCCCCTACTCAGATCACTCCTGTGGTTTCTTATCATCTCAAGGATAAAACATAAACTCTATGTTTATCTTTTAAAGGACAATACAACATATGGCCTAAGCCTATATTTCCAGCCTAACTGAACATTATTCATCCCCTGCATTCAGGCCCAACTGGCATTCCCTTTGTTCCTCACATAAGACACTCCTCCACCTTGTCTTTGCACTGGTCATCCCGGTCATGCCTGGTCATGCCTAGAATGCACTACCTTCTTACCTTTGCCTTTAAGAGGCCCTTTTTCCGTTTAAAATGTAGCTCAGATACCATCTTCTGCATGAAACCTTTCCTGATTCCTGCAACTACTAGTACCTATCTCAAACTACTTTGTATATATTTGTATTTACTAACTTTATATTTATGTTGTATATATTTTCATACATACTTGTTATCTCCCCTACTAGAATGTAAGCTTATTTTAAGCAAAAAGTTTTGATTCTTGGTACTTGTATTCCTAGGGCCTAGCATAGTGCCCACATAATAAATACTTGTTGAAAGAAACAAGTATTGAACAAGACAGCATGGATGCCATTATGATCTGATCTCCAGGTGTCTCCAAAGTTCTGTGACTGGATTATTCTCATACTGAAAGTCATCCAGTAAGTTTTTTGATTGATGGCTCAGCCCAGTCTCTTTCATTCACATACATAAATATATTATACACATGTGGCAGCTAGGGGGTGCAGTGGATTAAGTGCTGGGCATGGAGACGGTGACAGTAAGAAGTGGAAAGATAGGCAAGTAAAGCATATGTTCGCACCACAAGAGAAACCAAGGTTCCTTAAGCCTCCTGGGGAGATGGGGGCCCAGGGCAGGAAGAATTAGTTAAGGTGCAATCTCTTTACAAGCCACCAGATGGGGCTCCAAAGTCAAGCTGCCCTCCCTCTCTCCATTTGCACATGCACAAACTGAATGTGCATGGGTGACGGAGCTCCCAGCTTTCCTTTTAGTGCCTTCTTCCCAGGGTGGTTCTAGTTTAGTCTAAGTATTCTAAAATTTCTAACAATAATTCATATTGGTAAAAAAAATTGGCTCTGTACCAATTCCATTTGAGATCCTAGTTTCCTTTCCAACTTTATGTGATATGAAAGGACTACCTTATCATCTATAGGTTAGAGTATATTTTATTGAAGGCAATTAAGAGCAGTCAGTTTGCTCCTGGGCAGAGTTTGAAATCTCAACTTCCCCAGACTCTTTACTACAATGAAAACAGGAATAAGAATATAGGCTTTAAAATTCAAACAGTGGCATCCCAATGCTCCTAGAAAAGTATGAAATCTCAGCCTCCCTCCCACTCCCATCCATTCAAATCTTCTGGCTGGTATTTTCCCAGTTGTACCCAAATGACTTTGTAAAGAAATATCCTTTTTCAAAAGTCTAAGAGGGAAAGAGAGTCAGCTCACTGTCATCCTGCTCCTAGAGTAACTGGTCTCCTTCTCAACTTCTAGCTGCCACAATCTGTCAATAACACTTCAGCTAGTTGCCACTGGGAATGTGTCATATCTTCTCCTGAAGGTCTCCAATAGATATGTCCTATCTTCAACATCCTAACCCCTCTCTCCATGAAAGTTAGGCTAGTTTTTCCTTAAAAAACATCAAGGCATTTCTCTTGCCTCAGGCAACAAGAACTCTGACTGTTGATGATATCACTCTAGATACAAAGCAGCTATGGGGAGTGCAATGGGCAGCCTGATGCTCGGCTGGTGGATCTCTATGGGAAATAAGGGCAAGGGAGCTTTGTTCAGACAAATCAACCTGAGGTGTCTTCAATGCCTATCCTTGTTGAGTAGCTCAAGGTCTGTCTTTTGCCTTTTTTTTTGTATCCCTATGTATTTAGCACAATGCCTGGCACATAATAGGTGCTTAATAAATGCTTACTGGGTGACTGATTGGGCAACAAGGTGGCAGAGTGGATACTGTGCTGGGACTGAAGTCAGGAAGATCTGAGTTCAAATCCAGCCTCAGATAGGTACTAGCTGTTTGACCCTGGTCAAGTCACTTAACCCTATTTTACTCAGTTTCCTCAACTGTGAAATAAGCTGGAGAAGGAAATGGCAAAGCATTCTAGTATTTCTGCCAAGAAAACCCCAAATGGGGTCACAAAGATTCAGTCACGACTGAAAAATGACCGAACAACAGCAATGACAACTGATTGACTGGTTGAATATCCTTCTCCTTCCATGGCTAAGTAGATTTCTTTTGTTAATTGCTGAATGAACTATAAATATCTTATCTTGTTCCAATATAGAACCTAAACTACTAGGCTAGTAGCCTGAGTCAGGCCTAATCCAGAATATCTACCCTTCCAGCCTGTCAGGGCCACACCAACTTTTTATTTATGTTTATTTCTAGTTCTGACTTGTAGACAATACCTAAGAGTAAGAGGGTACCTATAGGTAGACCAAGAGAGTCAGAGAGGGAGGGAGGGAAGGAGAGAGAGAGAGACACACACACACACACACACACACACACACACACAGATTTGGCAACTGATTAGACATGTAGGGTGAAGGAAAATGAGAAATCAAGGATAACACCAAGACTGTGAACCTGGTTGACAGGTAGAACATCTTTTGGCTCACTGTGATACCACTTAATAAAAATAACAGTCATAAAGTTCTCAGTATATTGCATATGATAGCTCATTTAAGCATCACAGCAACACTTTGAGGTAGGCAACACAGGCATTGTTATCCTAGATGAGGAAACTAAGGTTCAGAGAGGTTAAAATGACTTGTCCACAGTTCATCACCTAGTAAGTGCCAAAAGCAAGATTTGAACCCGCTTCTTGATTCCAAGCCCAATATCCTATCCATTATGCCACGTCACCTTTGTTTTAATAAATGATCTCCACCTGAGAAGCCTTTTAGACCTTACAACTTGACTCAACCCTGACACCTGACCTTTACAACAACCCTGTCTTTCCATCCTTACTCTTGTCAACCTGGTAACTATCGCAAAATGAAGTAGAAACCACCAGGCACTTGAGGCTTGTGGAAAGACTAGTGTAACCAGGTGTCATATTCCATAGGAAGCTCTTTAAACAGCTCCATCTGCCCAATGCCACGTAGAATATGCTCTTGCTTGACGGATGGCAAATATCATAAAGTAATAATAACTTGCATTTATACAATGCTTTACTATCTACAAAGTGCTTGCCACACGGATTACCTTCTTTGACCTTTACTACAACTCCATAAAATAGGCAGGACTTATTACTTTTATTTTACAGATGAGGAAACTGAGGCTCAGAGAAACTAAGTGACTTGCCTAAGGTGGCTCAGGGGGTGAGTGGCAGAACTAGAACTTGAATCCAGATCTTTTGATCCCAAGTTCAGCGTTCTTTCCATACTATGCAATGTTGCCCATTAATTCACATTTAGGAAATCCTAACTCGCCTGGAAATTTTTCTATTGTTCAGATGTACAACTCTTCCTTTGTTCTGGCTTGGCAAATGAATAACCACCATGATTAAGTTACTTTCATACAAGTTTGTCACCAGGAGCTCTCAATAAAGCATTTTGCTGGATCCTCTCCCCACTCCAGTTCTAAAGGCCTTTCCTGTCAGCATGGCATAGGAACTGACCACTGGATGTGGAGTCAGGACCTAGAATCATACCTTAGATACTCTCCAGCTGTGACCTCTCTGAGTCTGTTTCCTTATCTATCCGATGAGGATAGTAATAGTGCTTGGAGGGCAGGGTTGTTTTAAGAAACAAGTAAGATGATATATAAACTGTGCTCTGCAAACCTCGAAGCACTATGTGAATCTAAGCTACTATCATTATTAATAATATTTAGGCTGTTGTGTAAGTGGATTAATATGAGGAAATTGTGAGAAGCTGACTACTTCCTTTTTCAAAATGCTTAGATTCTAATCATATTCATTGTAGTGTATGAGACATTCTCCAAAATAAAGTCTGTGATTGTATGATATGTACAGGTACAGACCAGTGACTGGAGTGACTGGCTTGATTGACTCTTTTTGGTCAAGTTGGCCTCAGATATTAGCATATGTCGATCCCCCTGTATCCATTGTTCTTTTGGATTGTGAATAAGTGGACACTGAGATGGCTATTCCAACAGCTCCACCAGGAGAGAGAGCCAGCCAGTCAGTCAATAGCAATTATTCCCTGGGATTTTAAATATAAGGGTATTTAATTCTGCAACTGCAGATCCTATCAGACTTTATAAATTTTTTTTTTAAAGACAGACATTTTTGTTTAGACTGTACATATGTGTCCAAGGGTAGAGAAGGTGCTGAATGTAGCCTACAAACTGATGTAGTCTTTCCTTAAGTAGACTTTTGGAGAAGTGGCTTCATTCTTCTGGCTCACTGTAGTACCATTTAATAATAATAATAACAGACATTTATATAGTGCTTTAAAGTTCACAAAGTCTATCTTTTATGTTATCTCATTTAAGAAATATAGTAACACTTTGAGGTAAATAGTAGATATATTATTATTATTTCCCATTTTACAAATGAGAGAACTGAGACTCAGGCTAAATGACTTGTCCACAGTCACTCAGGTAAATGATATCTGATATCTGTAATAACATCAAAATTAATATTTAATGTTTAATTTATATTAAATTATTCATTTATTATTTATATTAATTAATATTTAATTAACAATATCAAAAGTAACATTTGGATCTGATCTTCCTAATTGCAAGTCAAGTACCCTATCCCTCACGCTATGTGGCTTTCTATGGGATAGAGACTAGATAGATGATTTCACTGATATAGGCACCTCCTGGATGAGGATACTCTCTCTACCAATGCAGTTGTCTTTGCAATTAATAGTCTTAGTGGAAAAATAAAATACTTTTTTTAAAAAATAAAAAAATTACAAAAAGTAGTCTTAGTGAGTTGCTTAGAACTCTGAGAGTTAAATTACTTGCCCAGAGTCCCACAGCAGAGGTGAGACTTGAGTCTCTATCTGCTAAAAAGTATGGGATGTGCCTAAGATAGATATATCCTTAAGGAAAGAGTGGAAGGAATATTGAATTTGGAATGAGTAGCTGGATTTACACCCAACTATATTTCAAACACTCATAGGTTAGGTCCCCATAGGGACAAATACTCAAGTTCTAAGAGTGACACTTTTAGGCGGGTAGTTACTCCTACTACTATAGCTCCTGAGACCTCATTGGTGTGCTTCTTATATCAGCCAGGCCCAGGATGGTGACCCACATTTGTAATATCCACTACTAAAGGAGACAGAAGCTGATGCATTGTTGAGTTGGATGATTCTGAGTTAAAGTAGGGCTAAAGTCAATCAGTCATCCACACTAAGTTGGCACAAATATGGTGGACTTCCTGGAGTGTAGAGCAACCAAGATGCCTAAGGAGGGATAAACCAGCCCAGATTGGAAAAATAGAGCAGATTAAAGCTTCTGAGCCAATCAGTATTGGGATTGAGCTGTGACTGGCCATTGCCCTTCCAGCCTGGGCACTTCCAGTCTAGTCTCAAAACAACTCCAAACCTCCAAAACAAACCCCAAAAATTAGTCAGCTGACTCAATGAACTCATCCAAGATATTTGCTCAAATGGTATAATAAGAACAGTTTTAGTATATAACATTCCCCTAAACCTGGGGCCCATTCTCCTACAAATATAGACAGGGTTCTTGATAGAGAGAGGGTACAAACTCAAAGTACAGTGGTACTGAGGCATGGCATCTTTGCTGGAATGGTCAGTTTGGTACAAAGCTGGGCTAGGCAGGTCACTCGGCTGCTAGGCTTGTTCCCCATAGCAGAGTCTGAACAGGTCAATCCACTGGGTTCACTAGGCTTAAACCTTGATAAGCAGCTGAAGTCTCCATCTCCAGCTTCAGGCTCAGCTGTATCCTCAGCCAGGGCACTATTGTTCTCTTTTAGAAAAGGTAGAGACTCAGACTAGGATTGGCAGCAGTATCTCCTGGTCTTCTCCCTCAGTACCTTAGTTCTGAGATTTGGTACCTCTCCAGCAGGAAAGGTAAAGCCCCTCCTTTTAAAGACTTTTCCTGGTTCAGATCTGAGTTCCTCCAATGAGGGACCTCACCCTAATTCATGGTGACCATCCAGCACATTTCCCAGATCTTCATCTCTTCATCTTCATTACTGGTCTAGTAATCTCCAAATAGCTCTGAGATAATGGGTTCCCCAGTTTTTAAATCTCTCTTTTTAAAAATTTTTAAAATTAATTTATTTTTAGTTTTTAACATTCACTTCCATAAGTGAATTTTGAGTTTTAAATTTTCTCTCCCTCCCCAAGATGGCTTGCAATCTGATATAGGCTCTACATATACATTCCTCTTAAACATATGTTCACATTGGTCATGTTGTAAAGAAGAATTAGAACTAATAGGAGGAACCACAAGAAAGAAGAAACAAAACAAAAGAGAAGGAAAAAAAAAAGCAAATAGTATGCTTTGATCTGCATTCAAACTCCATAGTTTTTTCTCTGGATGTGGATAGCATTTTCCATCATGAGACTTTTTGGAGATGTCTTAGATCCCTGCACTGCTGAGAAGAGCTACGTCTATCAAAGTGTTTTTAAATTTCTCATGTGCTCCAATAGGTCTATGAAAATGAGTGGTTTGGGAAAAGATATTGAGGCAGTTTATGCCCTAGGGGCAAATTCATTGTCTCTACTGGTTATTCAGTTACTTTTCTGGCCTTTTCATATGCAAATGAGATACTTGAAGCTTCAGATATTTTAAAAGGTGTAGAATAATTTAATAGCATCTGAAAAGGTGTGATTATCATTACCTTTATGTCCCATTGTCCTTTTCTTTGCCCCTTAAAACTTCAACTTTGCTGAAGTTTAAAAGGGGCAAACCAAATATGTGATTTTTCTGACCTGCATTGGACTGGTTCATTTTTTCACTATGAGAAAAACAGGTAAGTCAATAAATACTTTTACCAGAGTTGCAGAATAGAAAATACTGTATCTTGCATACAGCATTATTATTACATTTACATACATATTATATACAGAAATTCCAGTGCTTATCACAGTATCTGACACATAGTAGATCCTTAATAAATATTTATTGACTGACTATATTTACTAAAGAGAAGCCAGTTGTTTTCAGTCATTTTAAGAGTACCTATTTGCATGCAAAAATAATTATAAATTCTTATTCATTCATATAAACATGTCTAATGGGTCTTCTCAGTGAACTTTTATAATATTCCACGCACTGAAGAGTAACGTGATTCAAAGACAGTCAGTCCTGGGACTCTATTACAATACCTTCATTTTACAGAGAAGAAAATTCTGGGAAAGTAACATCTAAAACCAGTTAGTAGCAGAAAAAAGACTTGACTAAGGTCTCCTGAGTCCAGTTTTGCTGGATGCAAAAACTGAGTTTCTGAATAATCTTACCCTCTAGCTTCTGACTTCTTCATTTAACTGAAATTGCTCTCTCTCAAGTAACCAACAATCTCTTAATTGCCAAATCTGACTCTCTTTTCTCAGGTCCCATCTTTCTTGACTTCTCTGTAGAATTTGACACTGTTGACTACCCTTTGCTTACAGATATTCTCTAGGTTTTTGTGACACTGATCTCTCTTGGCTCTCCTCCTACCTGTCAGACCACTCCTTCTCAGTTTCCTTTGCTAGTTTTCCTTTATCCAGATCAAATCCCTAGAGGTGGGTAAGCCCACAGTGCCCTGGTAAGTGCTTAATAACAAGGCTCTTCTATGTAAGACACACATTTAAGTTTAATCTGTATTATTAATATTTTCTCCTTCACTTTCTTAAGTCTGTAAAATCAATAAAACAAACAATAAACAAAGCCCTGATTTGTAGTTTGCCCATTTCTAGGTGTACTGTACTCACAGGAAAATAACAATCAGTTCTCAGTGATGTATTTTGGGGTTGCTGGGAACCCCAAAATGTCAGGGTACAGGAAGGCCTGCCTGGAAAGAATTCAAGCACTCAAGCCTTCTTTCAGTCAAAGTGGCAAGGTTTATTGTAACACCAATACAGCCACAAGATTCCTAGTGAATCTGCAACTTAATGGGCAGTAAGACTGATACTTTCATACAAAAAAAGGGCAGTGAAAAGATCTGGATGGGATTAAGGAATAGTAAATAGCCTAGGGTGGGCCAAGTATAATAGTGAAAGGAATAAAATATTCCAAGGTAAGCCAAGAGCTACAGTGAAAGGACTCAAGTAAGCTAATTAAGTGATCTAGGTGGGCTGGGGTTGGCCAGATGACTTGGGGGAGACCCCAGTGATCTGGGCTACTAAAATGTATGGAAAGATTCAGGGACTGGGTTGCTTTCAAAAACATGGTTTTCCTTTTAGGGGTACAGGTTCCATCACCTCATCATCAGTAGGAGAGGGCTCCAAAACACCCCTGAGTGTGTCCCAAGGCTCTGACCTTTGTACCTCTTTTCTCTTTGAACTCTGTTTAGGTGATCTCTCCACCTCCTATAAGCTTGATTATTATCTCAAAAAAGATGACAACCAGATCTATATTTCCAGCTTTAGTCTCTCACTTGAAATCCAGTCCCACATCACCAACCACTCATTGGACATTTCAAAATGGATGTCTCAGGCACATTTTAAACTGCAAAACAGAACTCATTATCTTTCCCTCCAAACCCTCCCCTCTAGGGAACTTCTATCTCTGTTTGAGGACACCAGCATTCTTTTAGTATCCCAGGTTTACAACCTCATTATTTTTCTCAATTCTTTACTCTCCCACATATCCAATCAGTTACCAAATATTTCTGCCTCCAAAACAACTAGAATCTGACTCTTTCTACCTACTCAGGTAGGGTACTACCCTAGTTCAGGCTCTTATAACCTCTTACCTGGATATGCAGCTAGCTTCTCATTAGTTGCAATATTCAAATTCACACTGCATATTTCCATTGGAATGGAACCAATTATTATAATTTCCATAACCACAACTTTGAATAGTGCAAATTTGAAGAATTCTAATACATGTGACCACCTCACAAGATTCACTTTATACCAATCAGGACCTAGGTTTATTGCAATGGCTTCCTGATTGATTCCTCTTCTGTTGATTTTGTCTCTACTCCAATGCATCCCACACACAACTGCCAAAGTGATTGTTCTTAGGTCTAGTTCTGACTATGCCACTCTCTTACTCAATAAACCCCAGTGACTTCTCTAACTCCTCTGTTTAGCTTTTAAAGCCTTTTACTACTTGGCTCCAACTCATACATTCAGCCTTATTATACATTTCCCTTCCTGCAATCTACTGTCCAGTGTTTTCTCTGCTGCTTACATAGAACACCCTCTCTCTCTAACCCAGTACCATTGCACTGGTCACTCCCATTCCTGAAATTCATTCTGTCCTCACCTCAGCATCACGGAATTCCTACTTTAAGTTCCAGCTGTAGCACTACCTTCTTTTAAAAAAAAGTTTATTGTTTATTTTAACCTTCATTTTAAAAAGATTTTTTATTTCTGAATTCTTTCTCTGCCACCCCTCTTCCAACCACTGAGAAAGTAAGCAATGGGAAGCACTACCTAATAACATGATGCCTTTCCTCAACTGCTAGCACTCTCCCTCACTAACTTCCTTGTATTTATTTTATTTATTTATGTATTTATTATTCCTTGTATTTATTCTGCAACTATTCATTCTGTATATCATTATTTAGGCATATATATCCCTTCCTCTACCATCAGACTGTCAACTCCTTGAAACAAGGAAGTATTTCTAATTTTTTTTTTTTGGTCTTTGTATCCTAACCTCTATCTGGCCTGACCTCTAAAGGGAGGGGATCAGGCTTTAATGACATAGCTCATCACTCCTCCATTCCAGAATAGAACTCTGGAAAAAAATGTCTTAAACAAACATGGTGGCTAATATATGCTTGTTAATTGACTGGTAATTCAGGCAATTACCTAGTCATAGATTTACTACAGGACTGGATCTTGGAGTTTATCTAATCCAGGGATTCTTAACTTTTCTGTGTCACGGACCCCTTTGGAAATCTGGTGAAGCCTGTGAACCCTTTCTTAGAATAATTTTTTTAAATGCACAAAGTATAATCCATAGTATTATGAAGGAAATCAATTATATTGAAACAGTTTTCAAAGTGTTTTTTTAAAAGTTCATAGACCCCAGTTTAAGAGTGTCTGATAATCCAATCCCCCCACTTTCCAAACAAGGAAATGGAGGCCCAGAAAGGGTTAAGCAACTTGCTGGAGGCAACACCTTTAATAACTGGCAGAACAGGTCCTCTCACCTCAAACTCCAAACTCTTTCCAATGGTCAACACAATTAAGACTGGCCTTCTCTCTGGTTAGTTGGGATATGTGAAATTTTACTACAAGCAAGCTAATTGTTCCTTCTGTCTCATTGTAGTACAATGAATTCTATTCCTTGGCAAACAAGACCTGTGCACACATATTCAGGAAACAGGAGCAGCATTCCTGATATCACATTGTAAGAGCATTCATCCAGAGTGGGAACACAAACATCCTTCCCAATACAAATGTCATTGACTGGCTGTGTTTTGGCCTTTCCAAAAATGAAAAACAGCAACTTATCTTTCTTTTTTTTTTTTAAAGGACAAATTGTGCCAGCTGTTCTGTGTTGGGAAAGAATAATTCACAATATAGTTTCACAGCTCTCTTATCAATTTCCTAAACTGAATTAGGGTGGAGTATACCATTCAGGAATTACTTGAAAAAGGGAATGGAAGACATATTGTGGCTTAAAGAATTCTTCCCAGGGTAACCTCTTTGAGTGAAAAGATTCCCCTGGAGCTAGAAGTAGGGTCTTAAAGATGTTCTCAAACAATTCTCCAGAATGGATAAAGCTCTGTATTATGGGCTAGAGCATATGTTGTTGTTCATACTTTAAAGAGGACCAATGACATCATGGTGTGATATCTTGATTTGGGTGTGAATTGGATTTAAGTGAGGCAGAGTTGCACAAAGTCATCATATAACCACCCTTGGGGTGAGGGTTGGGGTGGGAGATCAAGTGAAAGGATTCTTCAGAGATTGTTTTTACAAGGGCGTTTTTCCAAAAATATGCAAGGTTTGTCTGAATAGGCTTGTAGGTTTGTTTTTTTCTTACTCTTAAGAAAATTCTTGAAAACCACTGGTATGGCCAGATACAGTGGTGGAAGATAATCCTGCTACTAGGGGAAGCTGAGGCTGGTGGATTACTTGAGTTCAGGAATTCTGAGCTACAGTGGGCTAAGCCAAGTAGATGTTTGCATTAAGTCCATCTGTACCAATATGGTGAGCCCCTGGGGGAATGCATGAGGCTACCTAAGAAGGTGTGAACTGGTCCAGATTGAATGTGGAGCAGATTCTGTGTAGACATCCCGTTGTTTCTCAGGTCTCTCCTGTTGCTTCTCATTATTCCTCCTGAGTATTCCCTTAGACTTCCAGAGGGGAATTTCCTTCTTATTTACTCCCCTCCCCCCCATCAGGACAGAAGGAAACAAGCATTTATTAAGCACCTACTATAGGCTAATCATGGTACTCAGAACTTTATAAATGTATTATTTGATCCTCACAACAACCCTGTGAAGTAGGGGCTATTATGATCCCTGTTTTACAGTTGAGGGAACTGAGGCAGACAGAGAGTTAAGTGACTTGTCTAGGGTTATGCAGCTAGAAGTACCTGTAGCCAGATATAAACTCTGGTCTTTCTGACTTCAGGTCTAGTGTTCTATCCACTGTGCCACCTAGAAGCTATGGTAGCTGCCTGCCTGGAATATCAAGTACATGTGCTTGCGCAAGACTGAATCTCAAGTCCTTAGCTCCCTCTCCTGTTTTGTGTTTCTTTTCTTGAGTACAGGTGACTGACTGTGAACTTGATATGGGTATTTCTGGCCTTGGTGGCTACCTCGTGATTTCCAGCAGTCCAAAGGCACTGAAAAATCTACATGCTGGCAGCAGGAAGTGGTTGCTGTTACAGTTGCACTTCTCAGTGGGGAAGATGACCATGAATAGGAGAATGAGCCATGCATACCTGGCTGTCCAGAAGATATGGAATGTGAATGAATTATTTAGAAAATGAAGATAGGAGTTGAAAGTGAAATACCTATTTAGCAGTCCCACATGTCTCCAAAGCCTCTTTTCCTCCTGGAAGAACATAACAGAGTTGATGGGTAACATGTGTTGATGTCTTAGTTTATGGGCTTCTTTGCATCCATGGAGTGTAGCCTGAGTTTCTATGCCTACTTATGGGCTCCTGTGATTCCTTTGTTATGGGTTACTGTTTCATGTTTTAAGTGTTTGTCAGTGAACACTTCTGAATCCTTTACATTTTGAGCATTTTCGTTTTGAGGCAGTGGAAATGGATGTTTAACATCTGATATCTATAGTTCTGTACATTGAGTAACTTGCTAGAAAGTACTCTGTTAATCCCTTCTTAATCTGCTTTATAGGAGAATCTAGACATAAGCCATACCTAAGATTGGTTGAAGAGATTTTCTCAGAGTTCTACTTTGGAGCAGGGGAATAATGAGCCAGAAAGTACAATTAAAATCCTGATCTTTTCTCTTTAGAGGTCAAGACAGCCCCCATGATAAACTCAGGTTCATTTGAGTTCAGAGCTGACATTCCCTGGTGGTAGAGGTTCCCCCAGCATCACCATTAGGCTACAGACTATATCTTGATGGCTTCTCTGCAAATTAAGAAGATGATTCCCAGCAATGCTGGTATTTAATCTTTTTGTTGGGGAATGTGTTTAGGGGCTCATCCAAGTTTGTTCTACTTTTCTTTTTTTCTTTTTTTCTTTTTAGCTATTCTACTTGTTCTATTGCTGGATGAGTTCAGAGTTTTATTTTGGAATGCCCTATGATATTGTAGGGATCCACTAGGGAACAGTGCTATGTGTTCCAAGGACCTCTGGAGAGATATTGTCTCGACTTCCATCTAGATTGTCCCCTTGTTGGGGCAGTTAGGTAGTGCAGTGGATAGAGCACTGGCCTTGAAGTCAGGAGGACCTGAGTTCAAATCTGGCCTAAGACCAAACACTTGACACTAGCTGTGTGACCCTGGGCAAGTCACCTAACCCCAACTGCCTAAAAAATAAATGATAAATAAATAGATTGTCCCCTTGTCCCATCTAGATATGCATTGGTAGGGTTCTAGTGAGGAAATTTTTGTGTTACCCTATTACTAGAAGAATTCATGAAGCAATTTTCACCCTGATAGATAGTTTCTTAGCTGAGGGTGAGGGGTTGACTTCCAGTGAAACCCAGGTCCTTAATCAATAGTATTTTGTTCTTTTTAAATTAACTTTTATATTCTGATTTTTTAAAAAATTCTGTTTTGAAATCTCTTTGGGGGCAGTACTTTCTTTTGGTCTCCTACATTTATTTCTCTTTATCACCACCAATCTACTATATTTACATAACAAGTATAAATACAAAAGTCTACTTGCTATTCAATGCTGTTGACAATTCAGTAGACATGTCATGCTGAAATTGTATGTTTGTGCCAATTATACTGATTTAAGTGCTATTGATTAGTTATATACCAGTTGTTGATATATATGAATGTGTTCGTACATTGCTACTGATTGCATATTTTTTTAGTGATTACATGCTAAGCATTTATGCTTAGCTTATCATTGCTTCTGTTTTTTTAGTGTACATGACATTATAAGTTTAAAGCTTAAAGCAACCTCAATTCCCTAAGTACTGTTGTGATGGAACAACATTTTAAAAATAGGAAGGCTGTATTTGATATGTATCATTATTTAGTGTGTATTATGGTATATGGAGATCCACTAACATTAGAAGTAAACTTTGGATAAAAACTGAAGGAAATAATGAGAATATTGAAAGGCACTGTAAAAGAATTGATGGGCTATATAATAGTTCATGACAGGGTTAGGCCAGGAGAATCCAGTATGGACATGTTCTGTGGCCAGGTCCCTTTGATCACTCCCAAATTGCTGATACATTCTCAATAGGAGACTACAACTGGGAATTGGAGAAGTCTTTCAAGAAATTCAGGCCTTGATGAGAAAAGAGGGCACCTCAGTAAAGAAACTGAGAATAGACTTAGATCACATACACTGAGTTTAAGGGGACATCTAGTTTGGGATGTCCAATAGGTAGATAAAGATATGAGACTAGAGGTAGGGAAAGAGATTATGACTGGACAAACATATCTGAGATTCATCTGCATAGAGATTATAGTTGACACCATGGGAGCTAATGAGTCACCAAGTAAAATAGTATAGTGGGAAAAGAGAAGAAAGCCCAGGACAGAGCCTGGTGGAGCACCCATGTTTAATGGACATGACTTAGATGAAGATACAGCAAAGAAGACAGAGAAGGAGCAGTCAGGTAGCAGTAGAACCATGGGAAGAGCAGTGTCCTGAAAACCTAGAGAGGAAAGTATCAAGAAGAGGGTGATCAACAGCATCTAAGGCTTCAGAGAGATCAAGAAGGATAAAGATTGAGAAAAGGCCATTAGAGTTGGCAACTAAGATATCATTGATATTTTTGGACAAAGCAGTTTTGGTTGAATGATGAAATCAGAAGTCAGACTGCTAAGAGTTAAGAAGAAATTGACAGTAAAAACAGTGGAAGCACCTATTATAAATGATCTTCTGAAGTTTAGCCACAAAAGGGAAGAGAGATATAGGGCAATAGCTAGTGGGGGATGGATGGCTCAAAGGAGGGTTTTTCCCTGAGGAGAGGGGAAATATGGACATGTTTATGGATAGTAGGGATGGAATAGGATCACTTCTACCTGTTTGCCTTGGAAAGAAGAAAGGCCATCTCACCATGTGAAACAGGAGTGAAGGAAAAAATAGTGGCATAAGGCATCTGAGTGATGTGAGATGAGGAGGGTATAAGATGAAGCTCTCATCAAATGGCTTAAATTTTTTTCAGTGAAATATGAGACAAGATTCTCAGTTGAGAGAGCAGAGGGTGAGGATGCTGTGGGAGGTTTGGAAAAACTGTTGTGTTGAGTGGGATAGTGAATTAATTGTTGTTATTGTTATTCAGTTGTTTCAGTTGTGTCTGACTCTTTGTGACCCCATTTGGAGTTTTCTTGGCAAAGACACTGAAGTAGTTTGCCATTTCGTTCTCCAGCTCATTTTGTAGATGAGGAAACTGAGGCAAACAAGGTTAAGAGATTTTCCCAGGGTCACACAGCTAGTAAGTGTGTGAGGCCAGATTTCAACTCAGGAAGATGAGTCTTCTTGACTCTAGGCTGGCACTTTCCACTGTGCCACCCAGCTACCCCAATGAATGAATTAGGCCACAGTAAGGGCCTAGTTGAGATTATGTAACATAAACTTGACACAGACCAACTTTTGGATTTGTACAGTATCTGAAGGCAAAACCAGATCTGAAATCTCTTGGCAAATCTGTTTGCAGAGACTAGACAGACAATATAAACGTAGTGAGACACCACAGAAAGTGGGTGATATATTCATCAAATCTATAATGCAACACAAATGGGAAAAACTAAATTTTTCAATCAAGTAAGCACCAAATTAGAGAGACTGAAAGCAGTAAGTGCAACAAAGACTCATGTAGAGAACAGAGTAGACTGGAGGAGGTATATATGTATTATATATAAGCAAGCGATTAAAGTGCACTTAATCAGTTATGAGCTTGGGAAAATCTACTAGTTAATGGAAATGGTATACACATTGGAGGATGATCACAAAGTGGAAAAGAAGGATTCTCATTGGAAAAGACCAACCTTAACCAGCTCTTAAATTTTTTTTTCATGTATGGGTGACCTAAGCAAAGCAAGCCATGATACAAGATGCAGATTCAAAAACTTGTGCCTACTGAAAAACTTTTTGAAAGAAGGGATCATAGACAAAACCATTTTTTCTTGGAAAGTTACAGGAATAAGGGAATGGATTCATGACAGACTGATACATGAACACAACCATCAACACATATGTTCTTTTATATTTGTGGATTAAATGTCCATATACATGTTGGATATAAATGTGACAATAATAAAGCTTTGATCCTATAGGGAGCTAAAGTCTTTACAACCAGTATTGGAAAACAGAAGCGGGGCTAGAGAAAGAGATTGCCCTGTACCCTGAACAAAGTAAGTATAATTTCCTCATCAGTTGCTTATAGGTCCATCCAATATGGACTCAGATGACCAGTGAGAGAATATAGTGTACTGGAAAGTGTGCTAGGTTTGGAGTCAGACAACTGTGCTTTGCCACTTGTTACCTGTGTGACGTTAGGGAAATTACTTAACAATAAGTGCTAGCATTTATATAGCACTTTAAAATTTACAAAGTGCTTTATGTGTTATCTCATTTGATCCTCACAATAACTCTATGAGGTAGGTACTATCATATGCCCTTTTTACAGATGAAGAAACTGAAACTGAGGAAGGTACCTGACTTGTTCAAGGTCACACAGTCAGTAAGTGAGGCAAGATTCAAACTCAAGTCTTCCTAACTCCAAGTCCAATATTCTATTCACTGTGCCACCTAACTGCCTTCCTAGCTTCAGTTTCCTCAACTATAAAATAAGAGGATTGAGCTAGACAGTATCTAAGTTTCTTTCTAACCCTGTATCTATATACACAGTGATATATCCTTGGCTATATGGGCTGTTCATTTTGGGAAAGTAGTCTGGCAGAGTGGATAAGACATTAGAATCAAGAAGACCTAGGTTTAAATTCTATCTTAAACATTTACTAGCTATGTGACCTTAGACAAGACACTAAATCTCCCTTAGTTTTGGTTTCCTCATCCATGAAAAGAGAGATTTGGACTTGATGGCCTCTTGGGTTTCTTTAAGTTCTAAATCTAAGATGGCAAGGACTGAGAATGTATGATGCTGCTATCCCAGACATGGATCCTTGGTTATCATTGTATTCCAATCGTTCTATCAGAGACATCCAATGAAAATACCTTTATAGGCTTCTAAAGGGCTAAGGATATTTTGGATTGAGTAACAGAAATTATTCATATCTGAGATAACTCAGAGTATACTAGAGGTTTCCTAAAGAAGTTTTTCGTATTGAAAGGAAGGAGGACATCATAGCTCTGGTGTGTCCACATTCTGGAGCATCAGCATTGATTAGAACCAATTCCTGTTTACTTAAATATTAACAGAATATTACAAACTACAAACTGGATCTCAATACCCATACACTTTCGCTATTCTCGTATTCTGTGCAGAAGTCTGCAGGAAGACAGAGGTAAGTCGTGGTAGTAAACATCATGAAAGCAGTCTCTCACACCTCACCCCCTCCACATACCTCATAACTGGTCAAATTTTACTTTAGTGGCTAGCCAGTACTGGATCAACCACCTCTCTATCATCCAGTATCTGTCTTCCCCTTTGTGGCTAAATTCTTTGAGAAAGGCATGCTGCACTTCCATTTCTTCTCCTCTCACTTAATTCTAAACCTCTGTAATGTGGTTACCAGCCTCAACTACTGAATTCAACTGAGACTGCTTTATCAAATGTTAGTAATAATCTCTTTCTCTCTCTCTCTCTGAAGTTAAGTAACTTGCCCAGGGTCACATAGCTAGTAAATATCTGAGGCTGGATTTGAAGTAAGGTCCTCCTGACTCAAGGGCTGGTGCTCTATCCACTATAAGATGGATAATGATCCCAATTATCAAATCTAATGACCCTTTTTCAATCTTTATCATTTTTGACCTCTTTGCAGTCTTTGACATTGTTGATCACTGCCTTCTGGATATTTCCTATTCTCTCCAAAGACACTGCTCTTTTTGGTTCTTCTATCTCTGCGACTGTTCCTTCTCTATCATATTTGCTGGATCTTCATCCAGGTCAAGACCACCAACCACAGGTAATTCCCCAGAGATCTGTCCTAGGTCCTCTTCTCTTTTCCTCCCATATCAGGATCTTTGAATAAATTTCAGGGGGCCTATGAACTTGGATGGAAAAAAAAGGATCTCAATTTCATCCCATACAGTAAATGGTTGAAGGAACTAAGGATGTTTAACCCAGAGAAGACTTATGATAGCTGTAGGTAAGGACTGCCATCTGCAAAAGGGATTAGACAGGTTCTCCATGGCCCTAGAGGACAGAATTGGGAGTAATAGGTGGACATTTCAAGGAAATAAATTTAGGCTTGATACATGGGACAACTGACTAATTATTAGGTATATCCAAAAATGGAATGAGCTGCCGTGGGAGGGGTGTAGTCTTCCCCTTACTGGAGGTCTTCAAGCACAGAATGAATGACCACTGGAGATAAAAATGTTCAGGGAAAGGTTGGTTCTGAGATCCCTTCTAATTTTGAACTTCTAGGACTCAGCTCAAAATGCAAATACTCTGGCATTTTCAGGCATTTTTGGATTGATGCTACTCTATTATGCCCTTACTCTATATCTCTTCAGCTATTTTATTACATAGTTACTCATAATATAGTACTCTATAAGACGACTTATTTTCCTCAGACCATTTCATCTGTGTTTACTTTGCCTCTTCAGATTAGACTGAGTTCTCCCAGGTAAAATTCTCGTCTTTTATTTTCCCTTGAAAATATCTAATGCTCCCCATGCCTCCACCACCCCAACTCCTGCCCCTAGTAACTACATAAGTCACAATGTGGTTGGACACTCGTTAACTAACTAAATTATTTTCCTAAATTGTATCTGAAAAGAGGCAACCTACACATTCATGCTAGTCCCCCAGAAGGTACAGATTCTATTCCTGCAATCACTTAGAAGCAACATAGGGCAGAGAACACTCTCACCCTTGAGACTCTTTAGTGACTTTACAGAAACACAATTCTTAACTGCCTGAAATCTGTTATTTGCTACACATTGTTGAATCACTCTACAAGGCATTTGGGAGTTTTCCAGGTGTCTGAATTTAGTTTTGGAAGTTGAGGAATAGCAACAGCAGCAACAGCTCCTGTAATGCTCTGGCCACATTTTCCTGACTCACCACAAGTCAATTCCTGATGATGCTATCTATGCCATACCCTGTTTTATCCATTACACGAACCCAATCTAACTCTTCCTTTCTCTTTCCTAGGCAACTGCTACCATTGTCCAGGTTTGTCTTGCCTTTCCCAAATGCAGCCTTGCTGTTACTAACGTCAATTCTATTACCAATAGTGGCATGAACAGGTGGTTTGCTGCTGTTGCCATCTAAGAACACTGGAGACCAAAGTAAAATATACTAGCAGCTAAGTTTTCCTTTGGGCAAATTTAGGTGCCCTAAAACTGAGAAGGGAGGGAGGAAGTGGAATGGAAGATGAATTGGAAGAGAGGAGTTAAGCAGTTAAGAATTGTGTTTCTGTAAAGTCACTAAAGAGTCTCAAGGGTGAGAGTGTTCTCTGCCCTATGTTGCTTCTAAGTGATTGCAGGAATAGAATCTGTACCTTCTGGGGGACTAGCATGAATGTGTAGGTTGCCTCTTTTCAGATACAATTTAGGAAAATAATTTAGTTAGTTAACGAGTGTCCAACCACATTGTGACTTATGTAGTTACTAGGGGCAGGAGTTGGGGTGGTGGAGGCATGGGGAGCATTAGATATTTTCAAGGGAAAATAAAAGACGAGAATTTTACCTGGGAGAACTCAGTCTAATCTGAAGAGGCAAAGTAAACACAGATGAAATGGTCTGAGGAAAATAAGTCGTCTTATAGAGTACTATATTATGAGTAACTATGTAATAAAATAGCTGAAGAGATATAGAGTAAGGGCATAATAGAGTAGCATCAATCCAAAAATGCCTGAAAATGCCAGAGTATTTGCATTTTGAGCTGAGTCCTAGAAGTTCAAAATTAGAAGGGATCTCAGAACCAACCTTTCCCTGAACATTTTTATCTCCAGTGGTCATTCATTCTGTGCTTGAAGACCTCCAGTAAGGGGAAGACTACACCCCTCCCACGGCAGCTCATTCCATTTTTGGATATACCTAATAATTAGTCAGTTGTCCCATGTATCAAGCCTAAATTTATTTCCTTGAAATGTCCACCTATTACTCCCAATTCTGTCCTCTAGGGCCATGGAGAACCTGTCTAATCCCTTTTGCAGATGGCAGTCCTTACCTACAATGGAAGAGAGTTAGGTAGGTAGGAAAGGGATCTGTGTTCTATGCCCTCTAAATTTTACACAAAAAATGCTGCACCCTCAATTTCTCTACCTCTCCTGGATCATTGTCTTATCACAGTGCAGGGTCATGCATAGCTCAATGAAACTATAAGCTATGCCAGGCAGGGTTACCCAAGACAGAAGGGTCATAGTGGAGAATTCAGACAAAAGATGATCCACTAGAGAAGGAAATGGCAAACCACTCCAGTATCTTTGCCAAGAAAACCCCATGGCCGGTATTAAAATAACAAAAGCTATAACATCAGAAGATGAATCCCTCAGGTCAGAAGGTGTCCAACTCGTTACTGAGGAAGAACAGAGGACAACTACAAATAACTCCAGAAAGAATGGAAGAGCTAGGCCAAAGACGAAAGGAAGCTTAGCTGTAGATGTAACTGGCGATGAAAGGAAAGTCTGATGCTGCAAAGATCAATATTGCATAGAGTATGAATCAAGGTAAGCTATATGTGGTCAAACAGGAAATGTTGTCAGTGAACTTAAATGGACAGGAAAGGGTGAATTTAATTCAAGTGATCACTACATATACTACTACGGGCAAGAATCCTTTAGAACAAAGAGAATAGCCCTCATGGTCAATTAAAGGATGAGAAAAGCTATACTCAGGTATAATCTCAAAAATGACAGAATGATATCTGTTCAAATTCAAGGCAAACCATTCAGCATCACAGTTATACAAGTCTATGCTCCAAACACTGATGCCAAAGAGGCCAAAGTTGCTCAATTCTATGAAGACCCACATCTTTTAGAAATAACACCTGCAACCCTGGTCAAGAAGTTTCAGAGTTCAGACCAGGAGGGCAGCAATCAGATCATTTTGGGAGCACTGAAAACTTACGGGGTCCCAGCCTGAGCAGTCCACGAGAACCTGAAAGACCATCACACTCAATACCCTAAGAAAGCAACAGCAGGACCAAAGAGGACACAAACTTACCTAGATATTCCTTCCAGAAGTATGCAAAGCCCAACCCTAACATAAAGCCTATAATCAGGAAGTAGGCTGAAATAATGAACAAACCAAATAAAAGAATCTCACCATAAAAAGATATAAAAAGAGACAGAGATGCCCAAGACACAAACCCCAATGAAGAGAATGATCCTCAAACCTCTAAAAGCAAAGTCTCAAAGAAAAACATGTTTGGACTCAAGTTCAACTAGAATCCCTAGGAGGCATCAAGCAAGAATTTTTAAAAAGAGTTTTAAATGATTTTTATAAATGAAATAAGCGCACTAGAAGAAAAAATTGGAAGAGAAATGAGAGTTAGGAAGAAAGAATTGGAAGGAGAATTAACAGTTTGGCACAAGAGGTATAAAACCTTACCCAGGCAACAGACTCCCTGAAAATAAGAATGAACCAAATAGAAGTTAATGACTCCATGAGACAAGAAATATTAAAACTATTAATAAAATATTAATCTAAAATGATGAAAATTAGAAGAAAATGTAAGATATGTCACAGCAAAAACAATCTGCCTAGAAAACACATCAAGGAGAGAAAATTTAACAATCACAGACCTACCTGAAAGTTATGATCTGCCCCACCCTATAAAACAACCTAGATATTATATTTCAAGGAATCACTAAAGAAAACTACATATATCTCTTGAACTAGAAGGCAAACTGAAAGAAGAAATAATCTACCAATGACTTTTTTTTTGTTTTGTTGTTGTTGTTGTTGTTGTTGTTTTTTGTGGCTAAGCAATGGGGTTAAATGACTTGCCCAGGGTCACACAGCTAGTAAGTGTCATGTGTCTGAGGCCACATTTGAACTCAGGTCCTCCTGAATCCAGGGCTGGTGCTCTATCCACTGTGTTACCTAGTTGTCCCACCAAACAGCTTTTCAAAGAAACCCTGAAGCAAGAATTCCCAGGAATATTATAGCTAAAATCCAGAAAGTTCAGGTCAAAGAAAAAAAATATTGCAATCAGACAGAAAAAAAAAGGTATCATGCAAAACCAGTTGGTTATATATGGTCATGGTATAGTTCAACAGAAAGTCCACTGGATTTGGAGGAAGGAGCTGGGCTCAGATCTTAATTCTGCCTCTTACCACCTATGTCTCCTTGGAAAAGTCATTTAACCTTTCTCAATCTTAATTTCCATTTCTGCAAAATAAGGAAGTTGGACTAGGTGAAATCTAAGATCTCTTCTAGTTTCAATCTATTATTTGGTGATCCTGTGTAAAACCAGAATAACTAGTTTATAGTCTATAAAGGCTTGAAAGTTCACTGAGATTAAAAAGGAGTGAGATATTATACAAACATTTTGATATGTCAGTAATAAAAAAACCATTAGATCATTTTTCATTATTCCAGGTAACCTACAGGAAAAATCATCCCATTAATCTGAACTTACCCTTTCACCACCATTCTTCCATTCACTGTTTGTTGGATATTATTCAACCAAGAACACACACGTACTAGTATATCTATTTTACAGGAGGTTGGCTATAGCCAAGAGAATACATGATGTATTATTATCAGACGTTCATCAGGATAGCATCAAATAGACATTTTTATTTACAGTAAGCCCAGAAATACTAACCAGAGCAACCTTTAAAAAATACTTATTAATATTGGCAAATACTAATTCCACTTTCTGTAAGAGATCTTTCCTGATTTTCCCTCCCCAGTCCCTTTCCTCTGAGATTATGTTACAATTACACTGTAAACATCTTATATGTAAATAGTTACTTGCATATTTTCTCCTCCATTATAATGTGAGCTCTTTGAGGGAAGGGATAGTGACTTTTTTTTTTAATCCCCACAGTTTAGCACAACCATGAACACAGTAAGCACATAAATAAATGCTTGTTGACTGACTGGTTGACTGATTGCCATCTTTATTGTCAACTGATAGATCTGACATTCTTTTCAACTTTTATAAACAATTGCATTGCCCCTGGAATTCATGCTTTATCAGCGAAAGTATCCTACAACAAGGTCTTTTGGGTTCTTTTGTAGCTCCAATCAGGTGCAACTACTCCTACAGGAATACTCAATTCAGACGTGGAGCTGAGCAAGAATGTTTATAGAAATTCAATATCCACTGAACTTGAGTATGTTGGATCATAGGATTTTGGTATTTAGAGCTAGGAGGAGCAGGACTTTTGTTGTTGTTGTTCAGTCATTTCAGTTGTGTCCAACTTTTCATGACCCTTTTTGGTATTTTCTTGGGAAAGATACTGGAGTAGTTTGCCATTTCCTTCTCCACCTCATTTTATAGATGAGGAAACTGAGGCAAAAAGGGTGAAGTGACTTGTCCAGGATCACACAGCTAGTAAGTGTCTGAGACCAGATTTGTCCTGAGGAAGATGAGTCTTCCTGACTTGATGCCCAGTTCTCTATCTACTATGCCACCTACCTGCCGGTAGAGATCATATAATCCAGTAATTCTCAAAGTATAGTCCAGGGATCCTTGGGGTCCCTAAGTTCCATTCATTGAGTCCATTAAGTCAAAACTATTTTTATAATAGCATTAAGATGTTTTAATTTCTAACATGGTAAACATCAATAGATATAGTCCACATAAACAGTAGGTCTTTGGGTGGTGGTCCTTAATACTTTTTAAGAATATAAAGGGATCCTGAGACCAAAAAGTTTGAGAACTGCTGATTTAGTCCTAGTCTCTCATTTTATAGACTAGCAAACTGATGTTCAAAGAGGTTCAAAGTTTTGTTCAAATCTACACTGATAGTAAGGTGCAGAGATTGGTTCTATGATTTTAAATCTGTTAATCTCTCCGGACCACAGAGTCCTCCTAGGTACTTGCAGACATACTGTAGTGACTCCTGGACTATAGGCAGCATTGTTATAGGAACAAACACATCTTAGAGACATAGAGTCATAATTTTCCTGATACTCTTTCCCAAGGTAAAGACAACTGGAAAAATAAACATTTAGAGGAGGAACACAATTAAGGGGCCCAACTGCTAGGACAGCATTATCAAGTCATGCTGATTCTCATTTATCTCCTCACTCTGTTCTCACAGACACTCATTGCCATCTGTAGAATAGGTCTCAAAAATAAACAAGCAAACAAAAAACCACCTATCAAAGCTTGTTCTGTGTATTTCGCTAAATACTCAGGCTACCTCTGAGTCGGATACAAGTTCTGGTGCACTTAGCCGTCTTCATCCCAGCCACTCTCAGAAGCTGGACTATGGTGGGAATTTCACAATCTCCAGTGTGTTCAGTTGGTGATTTCATCTGTATTACCTTCTATCTCTAAGCCCCACTGTGCTTCTCTCTCACTGTTTGTTGTTTAGCCATTTCAGTTGCATCTGACTCTTCATAACTCCATTTGGGGTTTTTTTGGCAAAGATCCTGGAGTGGTTTGCCATTTTCGTTTCCAGCTAATTTTACAGATGAGGAAACTGAGGCAAGGATGTTAAGTTACTTACTCAAGCTCATGTGGCTAGTAAGTGTCTGAGGCCACATTTCAACTCAGGTCTTCCTGATTCCTGGCCTGGTGCTCTATCCACTGTGCCACCAACTAAACCCTTCTAAATATTCAGGGAGCCAGTCACTTTAAGTTGAATTTAGCAAGTCCAATCTTATTTTAGATGAGAAACTGATGCACAGAGACATAAATTGACTTGCAAAGGGTATATAAGCAGTAAGTGACAGAGTCAGGATTTGGATCTAGTTCCCCTGACTCCAAATCCAGTGCCCTTTTAACTATACCATTCTGCTACTACCAGTATATCCCACCTGATGTGATTAGATGGTTCTGAATATGCAAACATTGTTAGATGAAATAATGTTATATGGGGAAGTTGGTTCCATAGAAATAATGTGGAAAATGCTATAAATGGGGAATTGGCTAAATGCTATCACAGTAGGACATCAAGGAATTGAGATTATTTTATAGGTTATGGAAGACAGATGTAGGTAATGGTCCTCACATAGAAAAATTTCCTCCTACCACCTTTTGCTACTGTAAGGATAGTTGCAATGGGAATGATTGGTTGCAATTCCATTGTGAATGTTGAGGGGTGCCAGGAAATTGATAGAAGGTTGAGGTATGTGGCATTGTGTTGGTTTGAAGTTAACCTGGATAATTTGAGTGCAGCAGCATGGAAAATGAAGAAGCTGTTGGGAGTATGTGTTTTAGACATACATTTTTTTCATTGAGGGGCAGCTAGGTAGCACAGTGGATAGAGAGCCAGATCTGAATTTAGGAAGACTCATCTTTCTGAGTTCAAATCTATCTTTAGACACTAACTCTGTGACCCTGGGAAAGTCACATAATCCTATTTGCCTCAGTTTCCTCATCTGTAAAGTGAGCTGGAGAAGGAAATGGCAAACTACTCCAGTATCTTTGCCAAGAAAAGCCCAAATGGGGTTAGGAAGATTTGGACATGACTGAAAAATGACTGAACAACAACAAATTGTTTTCATTATAACAGTTAGACATGCAGGTGAGTAGGGGAAGTGAAGCTCCTTCAGTACCACAGGGTTTGCCATCAATCTCCTTCTTCTATATGGTAATCATGGTATGTGTGGGTAGTAGGGTTTGTGGTACGGATTTTAGTGTTAGTACATGCAACATATTCCAATGTGTGGTGAGCACTGATGAGATTTATAAGGTTACGTTCTGTATTAGAACAGTGTAGCTCACTCCAGGACTCTGTTCTGAAAGAGAGTATCTGGTAAAGGGTAGAAATATATGCAACATATGGTTTTGGTATTTTTCAGTGGTATTTGGCTATATAATGTATTAATATATTGCCATAGGCAAATTTACATGGGACAGAGCTATAATAACTTATATAAATAAGATGCTTAATGGCTATAAAGCCATGGTTATAATGTATATATAATTTGTTGTTGTTGTTATTGTTCAGTCTTTCAGTTGTGTCTGACTCTTTGTGAGCCTGTGGACCATAGCACACCAGTGCTGTCCATGGGATTTTCTTGGCAAAGATACTAGAGTGGTTTGCCATTTCCATCTCCAGGGGATTAAGCTATTAGAATTTAAGTGACTTGCCCAAGGTCGCACAGATCATAAGTATCTGACGCCATATTTGAACTCAGGTCTTCCTGACTGCAGGCTTAGCACTCTATTTGCTAAGCCACCTAAACTGCCTCCAAGGCAAACAAAGGCTAAGTGACTTGCCCAGGATCACACAGCTAGTAAGTTTCTGAGGCCAGATTTGAACTCAGATCTTCCTATCTCCAGGACTAGCACTCTATTTACTGGCTACCTAGTTGCCCCCATATATATACATATACACACACATAAATGTGTGTGCATGTAGGAATGTATGTGTGCGTGTGTGTGCGTGTGTGTGTGTATAATACTCTTGTGAAGTAAGTAGTATGATTATTTTTATTATCCCCATTTAACGGCTGACGAAACTGAGACTCAGAGAAGTGACTTGGCCAAAATTATAACACTATCAGCAGATTTAGGAGTCAAGCCTAGGTCTTCTTATTCTAAGTCCAGTGTTCTTTCTACCATACCACTTTCTTCTTATAGGTATAAATATAAAAGACTCTGAGTATATAAACTCACAGTGGTTGGGGGTAGGGTACTCAGTGTTGATTTTTATAGGAGGTAGGGGATGTTGGAGGCGGGAGGCATGATAAAAAGGGGGACTGTGAGCTTTTGGAAATAATAGGCAGTTTTATTATTAGTCACTTCTAAATCTGTGTGATTTGTAAACAACTAAAAAAAACCCTAGAAACTGAGAACATATTGGAAATGCATCATCAAAATAATAAAAAAATGTTAAGTTCAGTAATTCATGTGCTTACAGTTATTTGAAAAGTCAGTGATTGAATTCATGCCAATATTCTAGCAACTTCCTTGATTTTAAGCTTTACTAGGGGAAGCAAAATGTCTTTGGTATCTGGTTTTCTTTTTTTCTTACCTTTCTGCCTTGTGATGCTACTGTATTAAAATGGGGGGGGGAATGTTGTGTAGCTATATTTATCAGATTCTGGTTTTTATATTCCTGCATGTCTTGTAAGAGAGTGATTATGCATAATCTATATATCAGTGGAAAATCCATATGTACCACTCAACTCATAAAAAAAAAAAAGACTCTAGGCTACCCAATTGGTTTCTATTTGAGAATGTGTCCACATTGTTCCACTAGCTGACTTCACAATGGCAGTATTTCAGTCTGCTTTTGAAAAATGGGCTAAAAGATACCTTGGATTGGTAGCTGCAAAGGACTTTGAAGGAAACCTGAATTTCATCCTTATCAGTACTCCCTTTATTAATATAGATAACAAATTCATTCTACATGAATGACCATGGTCTGACCTGGAAAGGTAAATCCCAAAAAATCTTGGTGGACCCTATCCTAGGCCCCATTTTCCACCAATGTAGGAGAAAGCAGGATGAGATCTGAGAGAACTATGTCAGTCAATTGCCTGGTCTTCCCTGAACTTGTTTTCTAATCTCATCTATATATTCCTGTGATCCTCAGCCCATCAACCAGCCTCTTTACCTATCTCATCTTTTGGACCTTGATGTTCTATAAACACTCTAATCTGGTTTTTCAATTTAACTTGTTCTCCTTACAACTTAGACCCCTTCTTCTAATGCACCTGATGGACTCTTCTTCTTCCTTCCCAGGACCCTATCTAATTACTAGCATGTGTTAGCCCCATCCTTTATGAAATATGATACCAGAAGGAAGCGACTTCACAGATCACTCTTGGTAGGCTGAGGTAGCCCTTAGCTTATATTTGCCAGCTTAGTGCCTTCTCACTAAAAGCAAATAGTGAAAAGTGAGTAAATTCATTTTTCCAAGCAACACCACAAACATAAATCAGAATTCTATTCATCAGTATATGCCAAAGAATATTCAATAGTAAATAAGCTCTTCAACTGGAGTGAGATAAGATTTTAGCTCAAACCAGGAGAAGAGGAACAATCTCACCCAGGGGAGGTCCCCTGTCAATAGTCTCTAGAATTGCCAGCTCCAAAGGTCAAGTAACATGATGAGGATGGCTCCCATACATATCTGAGACAAGGAAGGTTCCAGTCTCTTTCTACCACCTTTCCACAGCATCTTTCTCCAGGTATGTTACCAAAGTCTTTCTCTGAAGTCTCTGCAACAAACTGAAATAAGTCCCTTACATATTTATGAACCTTCTTCCTTGCTCAGCATTCTCTCAACCAATCAGTCACACAGAGACCAGCGTAAGGGTGTCCCTCTGTAAAACTGCCTGAATCTTGGGCAGAAGCAAGGTTATATACATATATATACATATACATATATATATATACACATACATAATCCACCCATTGCATTAGAGACCTTTTTATTCCTGTAGTACCTCAAAAGTACCAAGTACCAACAAGTGGCTGTCTACCTGTTGTCTCTCACTTTTTGCTACACGATCATCCCACCTCTTAATTTTTTTTAATGATATGCATACTTCATGATGTCTTCCACGCATACAAATTTTTGAGTACAAATTGTCACTAATAATATATTGTAGTCTACCTATGCCCACTTGGAATCTTTCTATATTCCTTTTGATGTTCTCTGCAAATTTAATTCTTCTATATTTCATGGAAAGCATTGTGTAATTTCCTAAGTTTATATGCATCTTGACCTCTTCCTACCATTCTATTGAATGCAGTTTATTAACCACCTATAGCCTATAAATTGTAAACTTGAATTCTACTTGGAACTAGATATTTCCTTTTATTCTATTGTTCTACGCTGTAACCTGGGATGCTACCCATGAGACTGAAGTGTGCAAGAGAGAACAAGGAAATGACTCTTGGATTCTTTTTCCTGCTGTAAGGGAAGACAGAAGGGAATATTTTAGTACTCAGACTGAGACATAAGAGGGAGTTACAAGTTTTGGGGTGAGGCTTACTTGGGAAGATATGACAAAGAAGGATTTCAGACGATAGTCCAATTTGTGGAGATCTTAAGATATCTCTAGGAGGATGGGACCTACCTGTGGGTAGGGACGTAGAACATCTGCCCTTACAGAATGCAACAAGGACTGTGTTTGTATTAATGATTAAAATTTTGAGATACCACTTTATATCCAATCAATTGGCAAATGTAGTTTAGAGTGATAAAAATTATATGTTGGTAAGACTGTGGAAAAACAGGCACACTGTCCCACTGCTGGTGGACCTTGAGAATTGGTATAATCTTTTTTTTAAACAATATGACAGTATGTAATAAGCGCTATAAAACTCGTTATATACCTTGAAGTGGTGATCCCACTACTAGAACTGTACCCTAAGGATGTTAATTTAAAAGAAATAGTACAGGAAAGGTGCAGACCAATCTATCTAAAAATAATCATAGCAGCATTATCCATATCAGAAAAATTGAAGAAAACAACCTATGTGTCCAATGATTATGGAATAGTTAAGTAAATTATGACATATGAACTCAATGGCACATTATTCTGACATATTTTAATGCTTAAATGATTTGTAATATTGTTATTTAGGCAGCTAGGTGACCTGGAATCAGGAAGAACTATTTCAAAACTGGTCTCAAACATTTACTAGCTGTGTGATGCTGGGCAAGTCACTTAACCTCTATTTGCTTCAGTTTTCTTAACTGTAAAATGGGGATCATAATAGCATATATATCCCAGGGTAGTTGTAACTTGTATCAAGTAAGATAATAATTGTAAAGTGCTTAGCACAGTGCCTGGCATATAATACAAAGCTATATAAATATTAGCTTATTATTATTGTTATGCAATGCTGGACCTGGAGTCAGGAAGATCTGAGTTCAAATTCAGTATCAGACAATTATTAGCTATTTGACCAGGGTAAATCACTTAACTTTTCTGTGCCTCAGTCTCCTCATCTGTAAAATGGGGATCATAAAAAGCACCTACATCTCAGGACTATGGCAAGGATAAAATGGGATAATATTTATAAAGTGCTTTGCCAACTTTAGAACTCAGTATAAAAGTTATTATATTGTCAGAGTGATTACCTACTCTACCTGTGTAGGTACCAGCCCCTTTTTAACTTAGTTTTTCTTAAAGGATGTGCCATAGCATAGTAGTATACCAAGAGTTTCACTAGGTTCATCAGGAAATTTTGGCTAGTATATTATTGCAGATAAATCATTTTAAGTATAAATTTTATCTGCTCAGCCTATGTAATATGGTTAAATCCATGACATGCACCCAATAAATATATTTGCCTTTGACATATATGCACTAACTACTAAACATACCAGACCTTGACCTCACAATGAGTTCAACCAAGACTGTGGCTTTTATCGATAGGAACCTATGAGTGAGGGACTCTCCTGAAACATTGCCCACCTAAGTGTTCCGTGTGCCATGATTCCTCACAGTAACAAAGTCTAGGCTGTGAGCAAAAACAGTTTGAGAACCATTGTGGTAGAGGGTTCTGGATGGTAAGCAGTATTCCTTGCTCCCAATTGCCATTTCCAGACCCTCCCTCGGCTGCCAACATTTAGCTGCCTCCTCTCCTTTTAGGTTACTCTACCCAAATATATCACCTAATCTTGATCTTGACCCCCAGTACATTCATATAGAATTTGAGAGTTGGAAGGGACCTTACTGGGCATTAGTACTTCTGTCCAGGCCTTGGGCCCTAAGAGGCTAACTGAACCACATCATTATTTAGAGCACATTCATAATCTTTAATCGTGGAGACCCAGAACAAGGAATAATACCAGTAATAGCTAGAATCTGCATAGTACTTTAAGGGTTTGGAAAGTGTTTTACAAATGTTAGCTCAGGTTATCTTCAAAACAGCTTTGGGAGCCAGGTGCTATTATTATCTTCATTTTACAGATGAGGAAACTGAGACACAGAGAAGGTAATTGATCCATCCAGCGTTACGTAGCTAAGTGTCTGAGGCTGGATTTGTTCTCATGTCTTCCTGATTTCAGGTCCAGCTCTGTATCTATTGTTCTACCTTACTGCTTGGGCTTTTTCTGTTTGTTTGTTTTTGGTAAACCCTACATAACCTAGCATTGAGAAGAAGGTATGGCTCTTTGGACCTAGGATACTATTTATTCTTCTGTTGGTTATTGTTACTATCAACCTTAGGTGCCTTCTGTGTCCCCCCAAAAGGGATCAATTAATGTATATCCTTTCTGAGTGTTTCATATATATACATATACATATATACACACACACACACACACATACATATATACACACTATATATAATATATATAAATATATATATATATATAATATATATTATATATATATCCTTGCCAAATATTTATATTTAGGAAAAGAGTAATATTATAATTATTAGCCTCATTGATTCACCCCTCCAGATCCTGAACATACATTTGGGTTCAGTATGCACCTGTCTTAAGATGCCATATTGAAAAGCATTTGTCCTGTAACATCCCTGACAAGTGACCATCCTCCCTCTTCTTACCATTTCTGCCACATCTGCCACCTCCTGATTTAGGATCTTTCTTGTTTAGATAGCTCTCATTGTTAGGAAGATCATCCTGGCATTAAGCCCAAATTTGCTTCTTTGCAACTTCTAGCCATATCTCCTGGTTCTGTTCTTTGGGACCAAACAGAATGAGTCTAATCCCTCTTCCATAGGACAGCTCTTCAAATATTTAAGGATACCCATTATGTGAACCTCCAACCCCTACCCCAAGTCTTCTCTACTCCAGGTTAAACATCCCCTTCCTTCAAATGATCCTCATATGACATGGGTCAAGGTCCTTTACCAAACTGCTTCCTCTGAATGTTCTCTAGATTATCAATGTTTTGATTAAACCACAGTGCCCAGAACTGAGAACAACACTCCAGCTGAGGTCTAATAAAGGCCGAATACAAAGGAACAGTAACCTCCTTATTCCTGGAATCTGTGCCCCTCTCAGTGTAGCTCAAAATTGAATTAGCTTTTTTGGATGGTACATCAGATTGCTGACAGATACTAACTGGTTTTCTTGTTGTTGTTCAGGTATGTCTGACTTTCTGTGACCCTGTGGACCATACCATGCCAATACTGTCCATGGGGTTTTCTTGACAAAGATGCTAAAGTGGTTTGCCATTTCCTTCTTCCGTGAATTAATGCAAAACAGAGGTTAAGTGACTTGCCAAAGGTTACACAGCTAGTAAGTGTCTGAGGTTGGATTTGAACTCAAGTCTTACTGACTCCAGGCCCAATGATCTATCCACTGAGCCACCCAGCTGCCCCAAAACTAACTATACATCCTGCTAAAGCCCCCAGTTCTTTTTCAGACAAACTGATACTTAACATTCAACATTCAAGAAATAGATACTATACATTCAAAAAGGGAGCATAGAGGATGGGCCAGGTGTGTCAATACACCATGAAGTGATTATTACAATTGGCCTTCCTCTTTTATCAGGGGTATCAAACTTTTCCTCAGAGAAAAGGCCAGAGATGATGCTCTCCCCAGGGGTGTCCATATACCCACATGCTTTTTGCATATCTGTGTGTACATATCATATCTCCATAGTAGAAGTAAACTTCTTGGGGCAGCTAGGTGGCGCAGTGGAAAGAGCACTGGCCCTGAAGTCAGGAGGACCTGAGTTCAAATCCAGCCTCAGACCAAACACTTGACACTTACTAGCTGTGTGACCCTGGGCAAGTCACTTAACCCCAAATGCCTTAAAAAAAAAAAGTAAACTTCTTTTTTCAAAAAATACGTTTTTATGTCTTTTATATCACCATAATCCCCCTAGAATCTTCCCCTAACCCTCCCAGAAACCCATCCAGAATCACAAATAGTATTTTTTAAAGACAATAAAAGGAAAAAGAAAGAAAAGAAAAAGAGAGAAAAATCAGCAAAATTGATCAAAATTCATGAAAAAACTCTATGTGCAATGTATAACATTCGTGGACCTCCAGAAATAGGCTTCGTATTAAGGGAAAAGATTCTTTCATTTTTGTCTTTCTAAACTGAATGCCAAGCTTAGTGCCTTGAACATAGTGGATACTCAATAAATGGTCAGTGGATTACTGAAAGAAATAATATTCTTATATTAAGTGATACGAATTAAAGGTATCAGACAAACACATTTATACCAAGTACAGCTATTAAAAATATTAATAATAGTAGCAACAAAAAACACAGAAGAAAAAGAGCTCAGAACAGTACCCAAAAGCAAAAAGGATACAGGTTTTAACAAACCAGAAATAATGGAATTTAATATTTCATGTATAATCACTTCTAATTTTTGTTTCTTTTTTCAAAAGTTTATTCTTGTTGATGGTTACTGAGTTTAGAATTTTAAAAAAAGAAACAACCAATCCAAATTTGCTTTTCTGACAGATTAGGCGAGAAGGGGTACTAAGCACCATAACACACAATATGCCTGGGGAAAAAGATAAAAGATTGAAAGCTGAAATGGAATCTCCAGATGATCTAGACCAGGAATTCTTAAACTGATTGGGGAGCAGATTTCAAAGGGGTTGTGAACTTGGATGGGAAAAAAAAAATTACAGTATATTTTTATTTTCACTAACTCTAACTTAAATTTAGCATTTCCTTCAATCGTGAATGTAGGCAATACACAATTATTCTGAGAATGGGTCCACAGACTTTGCAAGACTTCAAAAGTGTCCACTACAGACACAAAAATTTAAGAACCCTGTTCTCTAGACTTTCATGAGATGTTTGTAAAGCACTTGGCACAGTGTCTGACACAGTAGATGCTTAATATATCCTTGTTCCTTTCCCCCTCCCCTTCCTTTTTTAAAGATGGGAGAAACATAGACTCATAAAGATTAAATGACTTGCCTCAGATCACACAAGTAGAAAATGACAGGGCATCAGACTCCAAATCTAATATTTTTTCTCCTATATCACTCTGCCACTTCAATGCTGAAGATATACCATAATTGTCATCACCTACCAGTTGCTTTCCCAGTTAGTACATTGAAGGAATTCATAGAAATTCCCACATAAGAGAAGACTCCAAGGATGTCCACACACTGCTATCACACCCTTCAGGAAGCCACGAAAGATTTACCTGGGAGCAGTCCTTCTCAAAGATAAAGCCATTTCTACCCAAGGACAACAGCACTGTGAACATTCTTAAAATCATCTAGCAATAGCCTCTGCCCTGGCTTCTCCCTAAATGCCCTCAGCTAAACCTTGGCTCCACATAATCACAGGAGAGGCAGTCCAGTTATTTACAATGTACTTAACCTGCACCTTGTAGCTCTGCTAGGTTTCCATAGTTACAGTGCAAATAAGAAGAGGGAGACAGGAGAGAACATTGCTTACTAAGTTCACATTATAGTTACTTGAAGGATCAGGATTAACTGATAAACCTCTAAAAGACTTTTCCTTTTGTCTTTATTTTATTCTCCTGTTTATATTATCATGGTGTTCATAATATCATGGTTTTTAAAGCAAAAACCCAAGAAGAGGTATGCGATGTTTTGGTGATTGGGTAGAAGTGACTAAGAGGGGAAGAGTTGTGTACCATGAGGCTAGTTAGGACCTGGGTATCCAAGAAATCAAGGGAAGTTGATGAAGCTCCCAAACACAAGGTGATCTTATTAGTGAATGAACACCTGGTCTTGAGGGTGAGAGGAAAAAATGGGTTAAGATGTGGATCTCACCATAATTTCACATATTAGTGAATTAATTAAATGAGCTGTTAGCCTGTTTTATGTCATGTTTTATCTGAGCAATACATGTTTTTCATCAACTTTGTTTTTCCAGCATGAATCATTAAACTTTCCATTAATAAAGATTTTACTAAGGTGGCTAGGACTTAATACAATTAATTCAATGCTATTTTCAAATAAGATCACTTGAAGAATCTTGGCCTAATAATAATAATGAACATTTATATAGTACTTTAACATTTGTAAAATACTTTACACGCATGATCTCATTTGAGTAGTTGAGTGACTTGTCTACAGTCTCTTAGCTCCTTAAATCAGGAAGTTTCAGAGGCAGGATTTGAAAGTAGGCATTCCTGACATCAGACAGAGCTCTTGAATGCCATCAATGTGACAGCCTTATTTTGTTCTTATGGAAGGCACCTTTCACACCACTGGCAAACATAGACCTCCCTCTTGTGATACTCTGCATGATGTCATCACTCAACAGATAGCTAAGTGAACTCTCTGTCATCTTTTCTGCCACTGAGTTTTGTCCAATTTTTATTTGTTCCTAAAAGACACCAGATTATCTGAGGCATGCCTTCAAGGATGCATTTTGCTCTATCAAATCACTTTCTTGAATTCAATGCTATTAAATAGGCATTACATTTAAAAATTTTTTTTGCATCAACTACATTTTCCAATATATCCTTTTCCTTTTGCTTTCCCTTTCCCAAAGAGCTATCCCCTATTAACAGAAGATTTAATGCTCCTCTCCAGAGATGGATGTGAGTTTAAAGACTGAAGGCTAGAAAGAGCAGGAGTGTACAGCTTCTGATTTCAAGTTTTTCCAGTTCTTGGTGGCTTGAGAAGCTGACATACTTAATGGGCACAGCTAAGTCCCAAGAGCACTCTAGCTTTCCTGAATGAGCAGGGAATAGAGGAATGGCAGATTACTATTGCTCACTGAGCAACCACAAGCCAATGACATTGGGGCCAAGAGGAACAAAGGAGAAGAGAGGAGATGAAATGGTGGCAGATGCAAATGACAGCAAGTGGACCAGGGCCTGGTCAGAGACTGCCAAGAGTTAATGGAGTGGAAGCAGCAAGTGTGTTATGGTGAGATGTCTGGGACCAGTCAGAGTATCCTTTTGGCTTCATCTCTTCTACAGGAGTTGAGCCAAAAGAATCCACCTATTTATTCCCTATCTAACATTGAAGAACTGCTGAGGGGTCCATAGGAGTTGGGGTACTTACCCCTCTATGTAAATCAGTCAATTGATCAATAAATCAACAAGTAATTATTAAGGTGTCTACTATGTGCCAAACACTGTGCAAAGTACAAATACAAAAAATTAAATCATCTTTACTCTAAAGGAGCTTATATCCATTCCACAAGGGAGACAACAAATACATGTGTAAATATACACAGAATAAATACAAAAACACAGTAGTTAAATGCAAGGTACTTTGGCAGAGTGGACATCAGCTGTTGAACGGAAAAGGAAAGGCTTCATATAAGCAAAGCTATTGCCCAAGTTGCACCTTGAAAGAAGAGAGGAATTCTTTGAAGTGGAAGTAAGGAGGCAGTGCATTCCAGATATAGGAAATAGCCAATATAAATGAATAGAGATAAGAGATGGAATGTCATGTGTGAGAAACAGAAAGAAGGCCTACTTCACTGGACCACAGAGGTTGGGAGGGGGAAAGGATGGAAATTCTTATTATTTTCCTAATTTTAAACTATTTCTGCTAAAACTCTACTTGATCAAAATTGATGATTTAGGGGAGAGGGATAATACATTGCTTTATTTATGTTTTAATTAAAATACTCATATTTTAGTATCCTACCAATATTTATATACAATACATGATATCAACACATATGTTGATGTTGATATTACTATATCAACAATCATAATATATTAGTTTTAGTATATTGATAATATGTTAGTCTACATTTTTATTTTTCTGCTTTTATGTAGTTTTTTTCTCTATTTTGGAAAACAGTTTATGTGATACAGAGATTATTTGTTCTTTGAGTATTTATCTGGTACCTTTTAAAATGGCACCTTATTAATGGGATGTTTAATTTCTTCTTATAAAATGGTTTTATTTTGTTATTTTTCTTGTTTTGTCAAACTAGCTTTTGTTGGGGATGAGAGGAGAAGATTCAGACCTGTGACTATCGTGGTATAGAGAATTCTTAATAAGGAAATTTCCTCTACCAATATTTATCAGCAGATCAGCATGTCCAGTACCTTGGTATATGATTTGAACTGGGTTTAATCCTGGAGGATCTTGCCTCTAATTGGAATGGGCTAAACGCTCTATTCTCATATTCATGACTTATTGGGATCTCTAGGGAAAAACTGCTTAAGGCTTAGGCTCATATCTGTTTCCCAAAAGTAGGGAGTCAAAGAGGTACTCAATGTATATGAATCAGGTAAGGGATAGGCAATTTATTTCCACACATATAAGAAATGCAAACTATAGGATACCCCCAAGCGTGATAAATTAACAAGCATACAAACTTAAAATAGCATTAAGTAACAACTTATAACTACCGTCACAGTCTGCTAGGAGGCAAATGCTTAAATTCCATCCTCGTATAAAGTAGCTTTCAGAACTGCTAAATAGCATTTTATATTTCACTCCAGGATAGAGAACTAGCCTCAGAACCACAAAGATCTGAGTTCAAGTACAATTTCTGATACCCACTAGATGTACGACCCTGTGCAAGTCACTTAACCTCTTAATGCCCCAACCCACTTTCTAAAACTAAGTTACAACTAAAGTACTGACCTCCAATGGCAGAGGCAATTTCCCTACCCTAAAATTCCCTATACCAGTGAAATCACAGGTCTGGTCCATACCCCTGCTCATAGACTTTGCACTATTAAGAAACTCCAAACTTCCTCTGAACCTTGTACTCAGCTGCTTCCACAGTCAGTCAACTGTGACCACCTCACAGTGGCCACCTCAACCAACTACCCAGTGAATGTCACTATTCCAGTGTATATGTCAAATACCATACTTGCAGATCTTTTGAACTCATGAGGTCCCCACCAAGCCTAGACACATCCATCTTGAGATAGCTTGCTCAGATACCTATTCAAATCTAAGGATGGGGGTTGATTAAGTCATTTAATAAATCATGCCATTCCACTTTGCCTGGTGCTTTTATTAGATGTAAATATCTCAACTGAATCAACCAATCAAAGGCATTTTTGACTAGACATGATGGGAAGTCTGTTTAGATTAGTTGAGGGAATTGGTCAATTCAGTAAGTCAGTCAATAAGCACTGGACTTTGGTGACTCTGGAAGACAGAGCAAGGCTGATGACTTTTCACAGCTCTGCCCCACTTAAATCCAATTCATGAGCTAGTGAGGACATCTCCCTTGTGATGCCATTGATCCTCTTCAAGAGCAAAGGAAAAACAACAACAACCATCATTTGTTAAGCATGCATTATGTACAGGGCACTGTGCTAAGCGCTAAGGATGCAAAGTAAGGAAAAAGACAGTCCTTGTTATTAAGGAGTTCACAGTATAATGGGGGTTCGTTGCTGTCCTTCATTCTCAAAGAGTACCAAAATGACATCACTATCTTGGTCCTCTTAACATGAAAACAACTACGCATGAGCAAAATATATACAGGATAAATGGAAATAATCAACAGAGGGAAGGCGATAGCATTAAGGTGAATCAGGGTAGAACTCCATCTGACTCTGGATGCAGCTCGAAAAGAGTTCTAAGTGCTTTGCAACCAGAAAGGAAAAGAGACATGAAGAGTTGGGCCACTTCCCTTTGGACATCCACTGAATCCAACACTTCTGTCTCCACAGACAATCATGGGACATTTGGTCATCTCATAGTGCAGGCCCATCAGAGGTGAGTTAGGAAGTAGCCTCCACCCCAAAGCTTCTACGTGACTCCAGATCTAAGAATGGTACTGGCTTTGCTCCTGGGAGTTAAGCGAATGGCCCCTATCACATCTGTTTAACTATCTGACTACTCTCTTTTCATTATTCATACAGGACTGTGAGGAGGAACCAGGGGTGGGAAAGGAAGGTAGAAAGAACCCAGTACCCTCCCAGTTGCAGTATTGAAAGATTAAAAGCCCATTCTTTTATGATGTTTATTGGAATTTCTATATTACTTAAAGCTGCTAATTAAACCATGATTTATTTTACTGTGATTTTTGTCCAAGCCTGAGTACAAGATTTAAGAGAAGAAATGGGGAACGCAACCCTAAATTTTTTATAGTATTTTATTTTTTCCCCAGTTACATGTCAAGAAAACTTTTAGCATTCATTTTGATAAGATTTTGAGTTCCAAATTTTTCTCCCTTCTTCCTCCCCTCCCTTCTTCTGAAAATGGTAAGCAGATTGATATAATTTATACATGTGCTGTCATGTAAAAAATATTCCCATATTAGTCACAGTTGTGAAAGAAGAAACAGATAAAAAAAATATGAGAAAGAATAAAGTAAGTGAAAAAAAAGTTTCAATTTGCATTCAGAGTCCATCAGTTCTTTATATGGATATGGATAGCATTTTCCTTCATGAGTCCCTTGTACTTGTCTTGGATGATTGTGTTGCTAAGAAGAGCTAAGTCATTCATAGTTGATCATCACACAATGTTGCTGATACTGTGTACAATGTTTTCCTGGTTCTGCTCTTTTCACTTTGCATCAGTTCATACAAGTCTTTCTAGGATTTGCCGAAATCTGCCTGTTCATCATTTCTTATTGCACAATAGTCTTTCATTACATTCATACACCACAGATTATTCCATTCCCCTATTGATGGACATCCGCTCAGTTTCCTATATTTTGCCACCATGAAAAGGACTGCTATAAATATTTTTATAAATGTAGGTCCTTTTCCCTTTTTTAATGATCTCTTTGGCATACAAACCTAGCAGTGATATTTCTGGATCAAGGGTATGCACAGTTTGATTACCTTTTCGGCATAGTTGCAAATTGTTCTCCTGCAACCCAAAATTAAGATTTTTAAAATCCTCCCTCAATCAAGCTGGGAGGGGGCCAAAGCCAATTAGATAGTTTCTGCAATTTATCAATAAGATAAAGGTTATATAAATTATTCATACCATAGGCTTATTTCCTATTTTTAAAAATAAATTCATTGAGAAAAAAGCTGATTAGGAAAAAAATAAAGCACTAGGGGGTCGTTGATGGGGAGTAAGGGAATGAAGAAGGGATTGTTCCTGTTTTTTGCCTGAGGGTATTGAGGCTGCAGAGGTATCTGGGGTTTGTTACTATTTTAAACTGAGGGCAGCTAGGTTATAGAGACAGCAGCTAGGTAGTGCAGTGGATAGAATGCTGACCTCATACCCTTACTTTGTGACCCTGGGCAAGTCACTTAGCATTGTTTGCCTCAGTTTCCTCATCTGTAAAATGAGCGGGAGGAGGTAATGGCAAACCATTTCAGTATCTTTGCCAAGAAAACCCCAAATGGGGTCACAGAAAATTGGACACAACTGAAACAACAACATCTAATAGGTGCAGAGGATACAAAGATAGATATAAATAGGCCCTATTTTGAAGGAACTGATGATTAATGGGACCATAGTATGTGCACTGTGATACAAAATATAGAGAGACAAAACACTTATCCTCTCTGGATTTCAGTCCAGATCTCTTTGAGCTCTTTTTAAGATCTCTTATAGCTCTAAATCTCTTATCCTAAGCCAAGGGCCAGCCAAAGTGCTTTGACAAATGGAAAGAAGGTAAGATCACTTTAAGGATGGGGCAGAGAGGGAATTAGAAAAGATTTCATGCAAGAGTTGGCACCAGACAGCATTACCCTTAGACCATATGCTCAGTGGCTGTTTTAGAGGGTGTTCAGTACATATGGGCAGGCTTTCTCAATAGTAGCAGTAACTTCACTGCCAACCAGAAGATTAGGGCAGCTAGGTGGATAGAGCACGAGATGTGGAGTCAGGAAGAGCTGAGTTCAAATTTGACCTCAGACACTTACTAGCTGGGCAAGTCACTTAACCCTGTTTACCTCACTTTCCTCATATGTAAAATGAGCCGTAGAAGGAAATGGCAAACTACTCCAGTATCTTTGCCAAGAAAACCCCAAATGGTATCATGAAGAGTCAGACATGACTAAATTGACTAAACAACAACAAAGACCTGAGGATAATTGCTTTCAAGCTTCCATTCTCCAAATTTCCAAGGCAGCACGGCCAATCCTAGGTCATATTCATATACATATATATATGGCCTGAAATACACTACAAAAAATTACTAAAGTAGGAACATTTCTCATCTTTGCTCTGAGGCCCTAATCCACATTATTTTTTTCTACTCTAGACTGACCAACCACATTCATAAGACTTAGATGATTTATATTTCAGTGGCTATGTGATTTATTGAAACCTGGTAAGATAAATCTAAATGAGCCACAGCATATCAAACAGAAGCTGTCAGGAAGCTTTATAACAGGACAACAGGAACAAAACTGCTTCTCCCAACTGATTTACCTCTGATCTACTTTTCTACTGGCCACCCAGGGCATGAGGGAAAGGATCCAGTAAAAGAATTCTAGGTTTGGAATTTGCCTAGATCAGCTTAGCAAATACTTAGAGAAAACAGGGGGAAGCTCTAAGGTATGTAACTGTCCCCTGCTTGATTTCATCAGGAATGGTTGGTTTTATGAAGGGGTGTGTTGGTAAATGTTTAACAGCTGCGTGTAACAACACAGAACAAAGTTTTAAGTTTAATCTTCATTATTAATACTTTTTTAAGTCTATGCAAACAACAACACAAGAAATCAAGCCCCAATTTGTAGCATTTGCTGATTTTTGAGACATAAATGTTCACATTGAAAATTTAACAATTGGTTTTCCAGAGCAGGTTCCAGCTGGCTCTAGCACATCCCTCATTTCATGGCAGCAACTAGTTAGGCCCCTTAGTGTCCGCTGGTCCAGTCCATACAACCATGCCCACTCCTGTCTTATTGGTACCACACTACTTTGGGTCTCTATTTGGACACCATCTCTCCCAGTTTGTCTTTTGTTTCCCCGGGTCTGACTCAAGTCACAAAAAGCAGTAAAATGGAGAATAATCAGGTGGCCCATCTACCCCCAAGGAAGGAAAGTGATGCAATGACAGACTGACAGTCTAGCTTTGAGCAGTGACTTTGAAAACAGTCCAGGGGACAGGGACGTGCTCCCCTACTCCCTTGCAAAATGTCAGTTCCATGCCTAAGCTCACACTCAGAGGATGCTTATAAACCTGCTACACAGGAAAGAGAGGTGACATGATCAGAAACCTAAAAACAGCAGAGAACAGAATAAAAATGGGAGACAAAGAGTAATCTATTTGCTGGAACATAGAGTACGTGTTGCATAGTAACGTAGTACCCCCTCTGGGATACTTCCCCTACTTTGTTTTCTTATTTGTGGGTTGGATCACCAGAGGGCAGCTGCTGTCTTGGTGTGGTTTAACTTAAAACTGTGGCCCATGAGCCCTCACTGGTGTGTTCATCCTTAAAACTCAATCGGTAGACACAATTAGCTCTTAGCAAAGGCATTTACTAAGATGGCATAGCAAGAACTATAACTATAACCTTCCCTCTTTTCTCCCTTCTCCCAAGCCTGGTGGGAAGCTCTTCTACAATTATATGTAGGGAGAGGGAGAGAGAAGAGAAAAGAGAGGAGAATGAAGAGAGAAATCCTTTCCTTATACCTTCTCCTCTCCACACACACCCTCCCCCCAGCAATTCTCATTAAAATGCCAGGTTCTTCCTCCACTGCTCAACTGATTTCAAACTGACTGTTGAGCTACCTTTAAGATTAGCTGTGGGGGGGGGGGGCAGCTAGGTGGCATAGTGGATGAGTTCTCTGCCTTGGAGTCAGGAGGATCTGCGTTCAAATCCGACCTCAGGCACTTGACTTGATACTTACTAGCTGTGTGACCCTGGGCAAGTCACTTAACCCTAATTGCCTCACCAAAAAAAAAAAAGATTAGCTGGGGACATAGGCATCTTTAGTAAGCCAATGTAGTAGCCTAATTCACTCAGAGAAAGGTATTCACACCATAACAGGGCCATTGGGTGTTAAGATCTTGTTAATACATTAACATTTTATCATCTGTGATTGAATTAATAAGGATGGGTGGAGGGCGGAGAACCAAATCTACCCATATAGCAATTGTAGGACATTTGATTCCAATTATAAAAACCCTTCAACACAAAGTATTCTGGACCAGGCATGACTGGTCATGGTCATGGTTTCAGGTTCAGGATTAAAACAAAAGGAGATATTAAACCATCTAAAATTTAACAATATCACTTCACAATAGCATGAAGAGGATATTCAGCAAGGATATACCATCGATTCATTTGGCTACAGAGCCCCTTGTATTTGCCATAATGATGGAAACAATCATGACGAAGCATGTGTCAAGCCTGAGGAGGCCCCAACCTAGGTGACCCGGAAATCATGTCCATGATTTGAGCATTAATCTCCTAGACCAATTAATTCCCTAGGATGGTTTCATCACCTTTAGAGAAAAACTTAGTTCGGCCTACATGACAGAGCCCTTAGTAGATGTTGCTCTTACTATATCTGGCTAATTGATACTGTTATGTGATTGGCAATAAGGAATTATTGACGGTTTTTGAGTAGGGAATATGGTGAATTGAGTAGGGGATATGATGATAACAATACTTTAGGAAGATTGCTTGGGGATGATATGAAATATTGGAGACAGAATAGACTAGAAACCAGAAGACTATTTTATAGGCTATTACAAAAGTCTAGGTCAGTGGTGAGCAAAGTGGGAACTGTGAATACCTAGGCAACTGCAAAATGCAACTATCTTATGAGGCAGTTAGGTGGCAAGTGGATAGAGAGCTAGACTTGGAGAGAAGAAGACCTGAGTTCAAATACAGCCTTGGACACAAACTAGTTGTATAATGCTGAGCAAGTCATTTAAAATCTTATCCTAAGATAAGAAGTTGCCCTATGTCAGCCAGGATAGTAAGTCTGTCTGCCTCAGTTTTCTTATCTATAAAGTAGAGATGCTAATAATAGCACTTCCCTCCCAGGATAGTAGTAAGGACAAAATAAGGTAATATTTGAAAAATCCTACATAAATGCTAGTTAATAATACAGGCTCTCTTATAGCAAGGTGTCTCTCATTCATGTCAAAATCATTTAGGATTCTTTGGAAAATTGGAAGAACAGAAAATACCCTTTTTGGTTACCTTCTGATAACAAACATCTGACAAAGCATAAAATATCAAGATGTATGCTCACCCAAAGTATGTGCCATTATGAAAAAGGAGATCCAGCACAGGATCCAGAAAGAGGAGAGATTATCTCTAGATGGTGAAGTTTTCTAGATGACCTTGTTTGTGGATGACATCGTGTTGATTACATCAAGACTCAAGATATTGCAGAGGTTCCTAGAAGAGATTTGTAATCACTGCAAGGAATTTGGTATGTCCATCCACACAAAAATACCAAATGGATGAAAAATGTCCATTGTCCAGATTTCAATAGGTAGCCAAATGGATACCTTAAAGAGCTTGCTCAACAGCATGTATACCTGGGGCAGCAATATAAATGGTGAGTGAGTTGGGCTAGAGTTGAAAATGAGGAAAAGAGTGAGCTGAATTGCTTTTTGGAAATAGCAAAGCTTTTACTGTTGCCAAGCTTCCCATAATAGCAAGGGCCATTTATTTAACAGATGTTTCCACCATTGGCATCAAGACCTGTAATACCACAACCTCCAAAGAACTAAAGTTAGATATCATATAGAGGGGAATGGAAAGGTACAAGATGGATGTGAGAAGCCTGCAATACCCATGACCAGGAAGGACTCTGAAGAAAAGAAGTTAAAAATGTTAGGGCAGCTAGGTGGCACAGTGGGTAAAGTGTAGGGCCTGGAGTTAGGAAGACCTGAACTTAAATCCAGCCTCGGATACTTATTTAGCTGTGTGACCCTGGGCAAGTCATTTAACCCTGTTTGCCACAGTTTCCTTATCTGTAAAATGAGCTGGAAAAGGAAATGGCAAACCACTCCCGCATCTTTGCCAAGAAAACCTCAAATGAGGTCATGAAGAGTCAGACGTAACTGAAACAACTGAATGACAATAACGAAGAATGTTAGCAATGAATTGTATGACATAAAGAAAAGACAGGCTAGCCCCATGGTGAGACAGGTGGATGACCAGAGTACTCCATTGATACTCTCCTGATGTCAAGACAAACAAAGAAGGCCCAGAGCACATTGGGTGACCCCTCTGTGAAGAACCTTTGCAAGGATGTGGACTAGAGTTAACTCTTATTCTTTCTACTACAGCATGCTGCTTCAGCCAGAGAATTACTCCTGCTTTTGTCTTCAAAATTGTTTTTTTTGGGGGGGGGGGCGGTGTAGGGAACACTTACTTAAAGTGCTGAGCAGCCTTGTATTTCTGCTACGCTTAAAGAATTGTCTCCATCCTTCTGGTGATCCACACGCTTGAGTTTATGATGCAGTAGTCATATTCAGGATTTTGCTGTTCTTCATTCTCTGTACACAGAAATTTGGATTTGTAAGGGTGTTGAGATGGCTTTCATGCCAACACCCTCTTATTTCAGATTTGACGTTGGGATGAAATGTGGCTCTTACAAGTCATTGAACAGTTAACAAAAGGAGGTTTACTTTGCCCCCAACAGAACAAATATATGCAACAAGTTACAGTGGCACTGAGCTTCTGTGGACATGGCCACTCTCATCTCTACATGTAAATGTGTCTGGTCATTTGGGCAGGACATAGTGACTTGAATGATTTTCTGTAAGCCACCAAGTCCAAGAGGTTCCTACTGCCTGTAGATGGGACTTTTTATGTCTTTAGGTTACACAGAAGTTTCATCGGGGAAGCCAAGGCCAATCAGGTCCCAGAAACAACTTTATCTCATTTTAGGGAAAGCTGAATCCCCAAGGATTAGGAAAGGTGGAGGCACATGAGCCTTGCTATACCGTAAGTAGGGGAAATAAGCTGTACCAAAGGAAAACATAGTTAAATATTAGTCCTATCATAAAGGACATTTAAAACAATTATTATTTTGGACCAAATGATTCCTCATTTTTAAAAATTTCGTTTTTAAAATGTCTGAACTTAATAAACACCAAATAAAATAATCCTTTCCATATATGAAATATATATTCCATATATAACAGAAAAGGAAGATCATACATGAAACTATGAAAGTATTACATACAGCTTGCTTTTCTTTTTAAGTACGTGTAACTTAAATTAGGGAGTCTGGTAACTAAAGTCCTAGGTACAGAATCTCTCCAGTGCATCCACACAAATGCAAAGAGTCCAATTTGTAGCCCAGATAAGTCTCCACACGTAGCACTGATATACTCTGGAGGGGTCCTTATCTAACTTCCATTCTCCTCGGGAAGTTGGGTTCTCAGAAGGCAGCTACTACATCTTATTCTCAAAATTCCAGGGGGAGCCCTATGTCAGATTGACTCTTATTGCAGTGCCAGTTAATATCTGCCCTCTATATTGATTAGCACTTTAATATCACTTAACCAGTTAACATTAATTAACAAAGGGATATTTTCTGAGAAGATTTGGCAAGAATGGAAATACCAAAGTATCTGCCCCTACATTAGGAGCGTACTCAAATTCTGAAATGGTTGCTACAAAGCATTAACTCTACCAAGTTCACTTCCAAATCCAGCATAGCGACAGGAAGTGTCACTTCCTGTCCTTCGGGGTATGGTATCTCAGTCACTGGATCAAGTAGTTTTCTTCTCAAGGTCACAAGGGTGTACTGGCCTCAGCTGCCAGCAAACTCTGGTATGGACTCTAGTTGCTAGACTTCTGGAAGTTCATTCTTACGACCTTTCTTTTTTTTTTAATTTAATCTTAATTTTTTTTTCTCAACGACGTATAAACAAAAATTTTTAACATCATTTTAAAAAATGTTTGAGATTCAAATTCTCTCCTTTGTCCCTCCCTTCCCCCCTCCTTGAGAAGGCAAGCAATTTGATATAGATTATACATGTGCAGTCATGCAACACATTTCCACATTAGCCATGTTGCAAAAGAAAACACAGACAAAAAAAAATAAAGGGAAAAATAGGCTTCAATTTGCATTCGGACCATCAGTTCTTCTTATGATCTTTCAAAGTTTACAATGTCATAAATATCTATAATAAACCATTTAAGATCAGGAAAAATTAGAAACAAGAGTGACAAAAACAACTATGCCATATTCCCAGCTACCTAGTAGCCTAGGTAGGCCATCTATCTCTTTTCCCTTATAAGAGTTCTTGCCTCTATCACCACCAGGAAAGAGAGCAGCTGATAAGGCTAATTAATGCTTTTTGCATGCATAGTTCTGGGTCAACCCCCAACCAAAAACCTTTTTCTTTACTAGGCAGTAAGCTTACAATAAATTTATTGAATATCTATGCATTCTCTGCAGTGGTGAGCCAGGCTGCTGTTCTGTTTCATCTTAAGTTATCTAACCGCATGCTCCTGCTCCCAGGACTGGTCCATTACTGATCAATCCCATCACAACATTTACAATAAATTCAACGTGTACCTTTCAAAGCTGTCCTGCTTATCTGTGTTTCCTTCTGACCTTCCTTCAGTTCTCTTCCTTGCATTAAAGAATGCTTTAACAAACTGTATTTCTTTTTTCCTTTTCTTACTTTTGGCAAAACAATTGTTATCCTACCTCACCAACTTGGAAAAGAAAACAACCCTTGTAATAATAACTGTATTTATATAGTGCTTAAAATTTTGCGAAGTGCTTTACATATGTTATCTCAAACAACAAATATGTACAGTCAAACAAAACAAACTGCACTACTAGCTGAGTCTGAAAAACGTGTCTCATTCTGCATCTCGAGTCCATTACCTCTCTGTCAGGAGGGTGGATAGAATGCTTTATCACTGGTCCTTGGGAATCATGATTGGTCATGTCATTGATGAGACTTTTAAATTCTTTCAAAGTTATTTGTCTTTATGATATTGTTGTCATTGTATAAATTATTCTGTATCAGTTCATATGAGTCTTCTCAAGTATATATATATATATATATATTTTTTTTTTTTTTTGGTGAGGCAATTAGGGTTAAGTGACTTGCCCAGAGTCACACAGCTAGGAAGTATTATGTGTCTGAGGCCAGATTTGAACTCAGGTCCTCCTGACTCCAGGGCCGATGCTCTATCCACTGCACCACCTAGCTGCCCCAATCTCTCCTATTCTTAATGTATTCATGTGGATTGGTAATTTCCTCTCTTTAGCTCATTCCCTTGTTTGATTTTATTTGGTCATTAATTGTGGTAACAGTGGAAATGTAAATCTCTCACCTTGACCAGGTCTAGATAGAAGCAAGGAATCAGAAGTCAGAACCTGTAAGAAGTTTTTCCAATGGATGATAATCCACTTGCAATTAAATTAAAGTGAATGTTTTCTACTGGGGATAGATTTGAGACCTTTCTTGACTAAAATCCACTAACTGATGCTTCTCAAATCTGATTTTACTCCCAAAAGCCTTTGTTTATTATAGTCAAAATCATGTTGGACTAATTTTTTTCCTCTTATTTAGATACTGCTGCCTTGCCTATCCATGATTAAATGAAGAATACTGGCATTCAATCCTCCAAAGCTTTTGCTAAAAGGAAAAAGATTTTTATCCTTTGGAAAGACCTCACAGTCCTTCCAAAATGCTCTAACTCATTTTGCTTTCCCCTCTATCTTACAGCCCGTATCTGATCAGCCCCCAAATTCTGTCAATTCTTTCTTCAAAATATCTTTTTTATTTATTCCATCTTTTTAATTCCCTCTGACAATCATATACCCTATATTGGGCCCTTATCATTTTACTCATAGATTACCACAGTAGCTCCCATCCAGTCTCTTGCCAGACTAGTGTGTCTACAACTCCAAATTTATTTTTACTTTGCTTCAATAGCTCTTTGACAAGCCTTCAATGGTTCGCCATTGTCAAAATACAAAGTTCTATTCCTTAACCTTGAATTCAAGGTCTTCCATGATCTGACTCCAATCTACTTTTCTAACTTTCTCTGCTCCCTTGCTCCTCTTTAAAACTCTTAAATCCAGGGTATATTCCCTATACCCACACAAAAAAATCACATTCCCACCTACAGAAGGTTATATGGTTCTCCTTGTGCAATGAATATTCTTCTTTCTCTTCTCCATCTATCTGCATTGTTAAGCCCCAGCTTCAGGACCATCTCCTTTACAAAGCCTTGTCTGGTTATTCCAGCCTGTAAGAACTTCTCCCTCTCATATTAATTAATAGTATTTATTCACAGGGTTATAGCATTTAGAGATGGAAGGGATCTTAGAGATCATCTAGCCCAACACCCTCATTTTATACTTTATAAGGGTTAGGCTCTTAAAAAAACTCAAACCTCAAATTCTCTGGTTCTTTACCCTCTATCCAGGAACCCCTAGAAGGATCACTAAAATCTAGGTTTGGCTCATGTTTAGGGTTTCCCCAAAATGAGGAGTAGAATGAGACTCACTTATACTATGTAAATAGGATATAGGAAAGGTATTTATTTCTTCAACACAAAAGAAATATTTAACACAAAAAACTCACACGCATGTGTTGACAAAAAATTAAATAACCAACAGCAATTAACTTAGAACTACTATTATACTCTTAGGAGTTTGATACTTAAAAACATTAAATTATGTAGTATTTTGTGATCCTGCAAAATGAGTGTTTCACCTTTGACTGCTTTGTACGCTCTCTCTCTCAAAGTTGATGTCTTCTGGTAAGCCAGGCCAAGAACTGAGTTTCTCCTCCTTTCAGTGATCATCCCCCATGATGCAAAAACTCTTATGATTAGGCAGTTCCTCCTGACCTCTCAAATACAGCCAACAAGGCTAGGAATGTTTATTTCAAGATCACCATTTGCTCACCTCTGGTAAGGTAAGTAAAACTTACAGAATATAAATTTATCCCCATGGAAAGAAAACTGCATTGTCTTGTTCTGAGTCAGCACACACAAAATGGCTTCTGTTTATTTCTTTGAAAGCAGAAGAAGCAGATAGAACTTTAAGATCCAGTTTCAAGTTCACCTAGGCCAGCACATGTGCTGGTTGTTATATGTGAACAGTTTGACATTTCTGCCTGGGAGGGAAAGGATGTCTTTCCCCAACCTTTCAGGAGGAGGGTTAAAGAGGTCTGACACACGAAGCAGGCAAAAACAGAGACAAGTCTACGGAGTTTGAGGCTCTTCCTAACCGGCCAGGTCTCTTTGAAGCGGCTGTCTCTCCTTTATTCTATCATAGGGACCAAGTGACCACATAGAGTTTGTTATTTCAAAGTGCCACGTCTTTTAGTACTTAGCCAGCACATGTGGTGTACCAGAAATGACCGAGACAAAGGTTACATAGCTGCAGAATGAAGATTTTGACAAAATTCAGTTATCTTTCTCTGCTATCTCTGCTACACTTGCTACCTCTATTTTTTATCCCAAGAGGTGATAAAAGGAGATAATATCAATTCATAGAATTTGAAGGGACCTTAGAGTTCAACCTCATAATTTTACAAATGAAGAAACTAAAGTCCAAGAGAAGTACTGGATGAAGGATTCATAGTGGGTTAATAAGAATAAATTGAGTAGGATACATTATCTCCCTAACCTTTTGAAACTTTTGAAATTTGACCTTATGCTTCCCCACAAAACTTTCCTCAGTCATTGTCGGAAACAAAATATTGAACTAGCCTGATTTAGAACAGCATTTATTATATTATATACATGTACAACACTGTGGTATTAGTAGGCACCAAACAGATATTGATTTAAGTTGGTCATAAGATTATAGATTTTTGAGAGGGAAGGGACCACAGAGGTCACCTTGTCTAGCTTTTAAAACCTTTCATAACTTGGCTCCCTCCTACTTCTCTAGCCTTCTAAGTCTCAGCTAAAATACCACAATTCCTTTTACAAGAAGACTTTTCCAATTTTCCTAGACACTACTGCCTTTTCTCTGTTGATTATCACCAGTTTTTCCTGTATTTATATTGTTTGTACGTAGATGCTTACATGCTGCTTCCCCCATTAGATTAGGAGCTTCTTGAAAGCAGAGGCTATTTTTTGCCTTTTTTTGTATCCTCAGCATTTAGCACAGTGCCTGACATATCACAGGTACTTAAAAATACTCGTTGACTTGGATTGACTAGTCTAACCACCTCATTTTACAGATGAGAAGAGAGGTGAAGTGACTTCCCTGAGGTTACCTAGTTAGCAATTAGCAGACTCAGGATTTAAATCCAAGTCCTCTGACTTTAAATTCAAAATTTTTTCTGCCATTACTGAATTGGGAAATAGGATCTACAGGTTCTGTACACACGTATACATGTTCAGCAACTTGAGAACAATTATTGAGCAACACATCAATAAAGGTAAGGATAATCACAGAAGACTCCTGGGAGGTAGTGAGTTTTGAGGTAAGGTCTTGAAAGAGGTGCTAGAAATGGAATGAGGGGTGGGAAGGGAGTGATGGAAGAAGTTTTCAGGTAGAGACTATGATAAGGTGTGAACAAAAGCCCGGGGAGCTGAATATAGTAAACCAGTTGTTAGAGTGACAGTAAATAGACTGACTGCTGAAAAAGGAGCTGTATTGAGGAATAGCAAGAGATGAGACTGGAGAGGTCATGTGGTAGAAAACCTTGAGAGAGGAATATGCTGTGTTTTCTTCTCCCACGATTCAAAAGAAATAACCTTCACAGACAACCACCCAGACAGATCCTTCAGCTGATTCAAGGATTATTCAAGTTTTTAAGGCTGTTATCTGCAGAAACTTCAGCCATCAGATTGCAATGGGTAAAGCACATTACAAAGTAAATTACTTTTGAAATGCATTGTATATTGGCATTTGGGGAATGACTTTTTCTTCCAAAACAGCACATTCCAATGATTGTGGGGAACTTCTTATACCACTAGAAGATACATTCACACCAACAATTAAAAAATCAACAGGTTAAATTATCTGAGGCATTCACTCCAGTGAACACCATACTGAATTGGGAGTCAAAGGACAAGGCCTTAAATTCTTCCTGTTGCCGTATTTCACCACATAATCATCGTCACTGCATAATTGTTGCACCTCAGTTGTTTGCTTTTGTTTTCAGTCCAAAAATTGGTTTATAACATTTCATCATGTAATTGTCTCGTGGTATAATTCTGTTTCTCATGTTGCTTAAAAGGTAAACAGAGCAGCAATGTAGTCACCAGTGGGATATGGATACGCATTTATCGCTCTCAAATTGTGAGCTGTGAACCTAGAATTCTCAGTACACGTGCATTGTCAGTACATTTCTGAAAGGTGACTTGTGTGTTTGTTTAGAGCACTACAGTACTAACGGTACTGTCACTCAACCCAGTGAAGAAGGGGAGGCACCAGGGGAGCAGGTGACACTTGTATCTTCCCAATTTTAAGGTATATTCATGAGTATTCCATGCATCCTAATCTTGCACCAAAGACAGTTTAGTAATAAATGATTTTTAAGTAATGCAGCCCATATTTTTAAAAAGCTTCACATAATGGTCGCACCCCACTTTTTTGCAAAAAAAAATTGACATAAAATCTGTGACAATTATGCAGTGAAATATGATATTTTTTGTGTCTGGGTTTGGGAAAAGTTAATTTTGTCTGGGCTTTAGTTTCCTCATCTGCAATATGAGAGAATTGGACTAAGTGACTTGTGTTATCTTTGAGGCAGTTAGGTGGTGCAACTATAGATAAGAGCATGGGGCTTGGAATCAGGAAGACCCAAGTTCAAATCCTAATTTAGGCACTTATTAGTTCTGTCACTCTGGGCAAGTCTTTTTTTTTTTTTTGCTAGGCAATTGGGGTTAAGTGACTTGCTCAGGGTCACACAGCTAGTTAAGTGTCAAGTGTCTGAGGCTGGATTTGAACCCAGGTCCTCCCGACTCTAAGGCCAGAGCTCTATCCACTGTGCCACCAAGCTGCCCCTGTGCAAGTCTTTTAACCTCTTCAGTCTCAGTCCCCTCATTTGTAAAATGGGGATAACAGTAGCACCCATTTCATAGGGTTGTTCTGAGGATCAATTGAATTGATTTATGTAAGGTGCTTTGCAAACCTTAAAGTGCTATATACATAATAGCGATTATTATTATAAAGTCTATAATGATAAAAAAAATGCTTTAATGATCTTATAGCCTTGCCTCTGTGAGTGATGTTGTTTACTCACCTGCTTCTGTACCACAGCAAACTTTACAAACAAGTACTTTCAATTTTTTAGACAATAATAGCAATAACAACAACAATAATAATAGCCAGCATTTGTAGTGACCTCTAAGGTTTGTGAAGTACTTTATATAAGCTATCTCATTTTATGCTCACAACAACTCTGTGAAGTAGGTGCTATTATTATCTCCATTTTATAGACAAGAAAAGTGAGGCTTTGATGATTAAATGATTTGCCCAGGGTCACATAGCCAACTATTAACTAAGGCAGAATTTGAACTCGGGACTTCCTCTTGGAAGAAGAAACTAGGTCGACTTTTGTCTTGCCACTGGACTCTGATGAATCTGGAGGAGATAGTAAGGCTGACTACTGTGCATAGCTCTGCCTTGCTTAAATCCAGGTCATGCATCACCCTCATGATGTCATTGGTTCTCTTTGAGAATGAAGGAAGAACAACAGGTGGCATAGCTGAAAGAGCATTGGACTCGCAGTCAGAAAGACCTGAGTTCAAATCCAGCCTCAGACAGTTTCTAGCTGTGTGACTCTGTGCAAATCACTTAACCTCTGCCTGCCTCAGTTTCCTCATCTGTAATATGGAGATAATAATAACACCTACTTCCCAGGGTTGTTATGAGGATAAAAATGAGATAATATTTGTGAAGTGCTTTTTAAACCTTAAATTGCTATATAAATGCTTCTTGCTGTTGTTGTGATTATTACTGACTGCTAGTCCAGTACTCTAGCCACTAATCCACCTAGTTGCCAAAACAGTAATAATAATACTAACAGACATAATAATCAAAATTTGGATAATACTTTAAGTTTGCAAAGAATTTATATATATTTTCTCATTTGAACAACATAACAGAATTGTGTTATAGGTACTACAGGTATTATCATCTCCATTTGACAAATGTGGAAACTAAGGCTCAGTGTCTTGCTCATGGTCACACAGCTAGTAAGTTTCAGCAACAGAACGTGGATCCTGAATGTCTTAATTCCAAGTCTAATACTCTTATCTGCCATGCTGTGTTCACTCACACAAAATCAGCAACACTCTCTTGCAAAGAATACATAGTCCTTCACCTCTTCATTTCCTCTCAATAATCACATTCCTGCCACCATATGCGTAGGACCACCTTGTCATGAATGTTAATTTGCTTTGCTCTTTCTTACTTCTCACCCAGCCAAATATAGCCATCTTCATGTTGAGGTGCTGACAGGCTGAATTGATATGAGTACAGGATCCCTGTGCTCAAGAACACAGACCGGGAATGAGTTTGAGGCAGAACGCAGTGTGGAAAACCATTGGCTTTTAAGTTAGAGGGCATGACAATGTGGCATAATAAAGAGTGCTGGACTTAAGAGTCAAAAGAGTCTTGGGTTCAAATTCTGTCTCTAATACTTGCTAGTTACATTACTATGGACAAGTCACTTGGCCTCCCGAAGCTTCAATTTACTCATCTGGAAATAGTGCAGGGCTAATAATACCTATGGGCCCTAACTGTTGTGAAGTCCTTTGAGATTGAGCACTTTGAAAACTTTAAAACACTATTTAAATATCAGTTATCATTATTATTTTCCAGAAAATGAAAAGGAAGAGGGGCTGTTGTTAAGGTTGTTCTTATACAGAAGCACATGGCTGACTGAGAAAGAAGCAAAGTCACTGGACGGGGGGCAGGAAAGGCTGCAATATCACTGAAGGAAAGAATTGTGGAAGGAAAAGGGAGAAATGTGTGTTCTACTCACCAGAGCACTTTCATAGTGTTATTGAGAGGGAAGTACTTGATGAGCCTTAAAGATACACATGCGAGTGTACACACATTCACACACACGTGCACATACATATTATAGATAACTCACATTCATATAGTATTTTGTACAAATTATATGTGCATACATAATACATATTATTTCAATTACCTGTTTGATCTTGGACAAGTCAATTAACTTCTCTGGGCCTCATTTTCTTCATGCGACATGTAAAAAGGTTAGACTAGAAGATTTCCGAGATCCTTTGCCAGATATAAATCCTACAATCCCTTGAGAAATAGCATAACTGAAGCTGCAGGCAGGAAGACCCGAATTCAAATCCAGCTTAGACACTTGCTAGCTGTGACTCTAGGCAAGTCACTTAACTTGTTTGCCTCACTTTCTCCCTCTGTAAAATGAGGATAATTGCCCTTACCTCCCAAGGATTTGTGAGGATAAAGTGAGATGGTATATGTAAAGTGTTTTACAAACTTTAAAGTGCTATATTTTTGTTTATTCATTTTCAATCATGTCCAAGTCTTCATGACCTCATTTGGGGTTTTCTTGGCAAAGATAATGGAGTGGTTTGCTATTTCCTTCTCTAGCTCATTTTACAGATGAGGAAACTGTGGCAAACAGGGTTATGTGACTTGCCCAGGGTCACATAACTAGTAAGTGTCCAAGGCCAGATTTGAACTCAGGTCCTCCTAACTCAAGGGCTGGCACCCTATCTACCATGCCACAGTATATCAATACATGTGTAAATTATGATGGTTACTGGGGACTTGTTTTCTATGTATGTGTTAATGTTCCCTGGTGTTTCATGACAGTAAACAGGATGAACTAAGATGGACTGGCAGTGCCTAGAGAACTAGATGTGGTCCTTTGGGTGAAGGGCACCCCAATTTCTAACTAGCAGGTTTGTAAGGACAAATGGGCAAGAGTTAGGCATAACCGATTAAATAAAGTCAGAGTTTATGACATCACAGTTCAGGACAAGACAGCAATAAGCTCCAGAGGGAAGAGTCTGGAGGAATGTCTGTATATTTATGTGCTGGTTATTTAGTTTATAGATTCTCCATGTCAGAAAGAGCACAATAATAAAAGCTAACATTTATATAGTGCTTTAAGGTTTGCAAAGCTCTTTAAATATATTATTTCAATTGATCCCATCTGCTATGAGGAAACATGCACACAAGGAAAATGAGGTTGACAGAGGTTAAGTGACTTGCCCAGGGTTACACAGTCTTCTTGACTTTAAGCCCAGTGCTTGATTCACTATGCCACCTAACAGCTTCTATTTAAGACGACAGCTAGTCCAACATCTATCTGAGTAGGATTCCTTCTGCAACAGCACTAACAAGTGGAAACCCAGGTTCTGTAATGGGGAATTTATTACCTCCTAAGACAGTCATTCAACTTTAGAACAACTGTAAAGTAGTAATGTACCATAATTCCAAAAAAATGAGCTGGAGGCAAATAGTAAAAGACTCTAAATGCCAGGTTGAGGAGTTTGTATTTGGCAGCAGTGAGCCATTGAATGTTCTTATCCAGAAAAGTGACATGATTAGACTTGTCCTTTGGGAAGATGATTTTATCAGGTGTTTCAAGGAATGATTGGGAAAGGAGAGAATGAAAGTTGAGAATCTAATTAGTAGGCTACTGCAACAGTTCAGGCAAGTGTTAAGTCTGTATTAACTATGGTATAATTGTTTGAGTGGAGAGAAAGGGCCAGATATGAGAAGTGTTGTGAAAGTTAAAAGGACAAGAGAGAGCAATTGATCAGATATGGGAGGTGAAAAGAGAAGGAAGAGTCAAGAATGACTGAATTTGTGGACTTGGTTGACTGGAAAGATGATGATACCCTGAACAAAAACAGGGAAGTTTGAAGGAGGATAAAAATATATATTCTGATTTGGTCATGTTGAGTTTGAGTTACTCAAAATCCAAATAGGAATCCAAATGGAGATATCCAATAGGAAGTTGGTAAAATAGGAGAGAGATTAGTGTTCGCTATTTAGATCTGAGGATCATATTCATAGTGTTACTGAACTCATGGGATCTGATGAGATGACAAAGAGTGTTGAAAGAGAAAAGGGCTCAGGATAGAGCCCTAAGGGTCACTCACGGACCGGGGTCAAGACATGGATGATTATTCAGCCAGCAAATTCAAGGACGTGTAAGACAGAAGCAGAAACAGGAGAAAGCAATGTCATGAAAACCCAGGGAGGAGGGGGTTTCCAAGAGGAGGAAGTGGTCAAGAATGTCAAACACTGAAGATGGTTAAGAATCATGGGAACTGAGAAAAGATCATTGGATTGGACAATTAAGAGAGAACAATTTCAACTAAATAGTAAAATTGGAAGCTAGATTGCAAAGGGCTGAGAAATCAGAAAAGGCAGTGGAGGCAATTAAGGTAGATGATTTTTTTAGGAGTTCGGTTGTGAAAGAGAGATGATATCTCATAGGACAGTACCTTTAAGGGATGGTAGTATCAAGTGAAGTTGGTTTTTTTTTTGTTTTTAGGATGGATGATGTCATATTTGAGTATGTTTGAGAGAGTAGAGAGAGACCAAAGTTTAGAGGAAAAAGAATATGATTGAAGGACCAACCTCCTGGAAGAGATCATAGGAGATGTGATGAGGGGAATAAGTATAGGGTTTGGCCTCAGTGAGGAGAAGGAAGAAAAGAAGGAAGTAAGTATTTATTGAGCATCTACTATGTGCCAGGCACTATGCTAAGTGCTTTACAAATATTATCTCATTTGATCCTCACAACAACTCTGAGAGGTGCTATTACCCACATTGTAAAGTTGAGGAAACTGAGGCAAACAGATATTAAGAGAGTGGCCTAGGGTTAAACAGGAAGTAAGTGTCTGAGATTGGATACAGACTCAGGTCTTCTTGACTCTAGGCTCAGTGCTTCATCCACATTGCCACTGCTTCCATGCCTTTGCTAGAGACTAAAGGAAGAAAGAATGAGAGAAGATGTAAAAGAGTTTGGGACAAAATAGGAAGCTTAGATGTAGTCTAACCACACTATCATCTCCTTTGTTCTGTACCTGACCTGCTAATGCAGTTTAAAATTGCATTACCTTTCTTGACTCACTGAGTCTGTAAGTCCACTAAAACTTCTAGGTCTTTTTTCACATGAGCTGTTGTTTTACTAGTTCATCCTGGGCTTTGGCACATAGTAAACATCTAATAGATGTTAGTTGATTGGGTGATCCTTTGACTACACACGTGTGTTGATTTTGTTGAACCTACAGGTAGGATATTGTATATATTCTATTAAATTTCACCTTATTAGATTTGGCCTATCATTTTAGCCTGTTGGGATATTTTTGGATCCTGATGTTATTATCCAACATGTTAGCTATCCCTCTCACCAGCTTTGTTCCATCTGCAAATTTCATAAGCATCATATCTATGCTTCCCAGTCACTGATAAACATGTTGAAGAGAATAGGGTCAAGAACAGAGTCCTGTAAAACGCTCCATTCAGGTAGTGGTCTCCAAAGTGGGATATTTGCAACTCAGGGAAATGTGAAATAGGAGGACAGGAAGAAAACACCAAGACTTTATATATATATGTAGATAGATAGATAGATAGATAGATAGATAGATATACACACACACATATATATGTGTATATACACATATATACACACACATATATGTATATATGTAAATATACACACATATATGTATATGTATATATACACATATGTATGTATATGTATATGCACACATGTTTGTATGTGTATATATACACATCTGTATGTATATATATACATGTATGTGTGTATGTGTATATATGTGTGTATATATATATATTTTATCTAAGAAAATAGGAAAGAAATTAAACTTTACTTCCTACCCCCGTTTCTTTATCTCTCTACTGCTTTATGCAGGGCTTGGCTTGGCACTGAACAGGTACTTAATAAATAACTGCCTTTTGACTACTAATATTTGATATACAGATTGAGGTGTCCTGGCACTGGCTCATTTAGTTCATTTGTCAAATGGTCACTTGTCTTTTTTTTTTTCAAATTGTCACTTGTCATATGCAGAACATGAGGTGTCTTAAGGAAAGAGGTGGAATTCCACAACATGGAGGGGTTCACAGTATCCGCCTCACTCATTCAGCATATTGACATTTATTACAGTTATGTGTGTTTGATTAAGTGGATTAATAGATCATTTAATCTAATTTTTAACTAAATTAACCCTCACAAAATGGGCAAGTGGCTTAAAAAGTTCCTTGAAAGAAACTAGGGATTAAAGGCAATACTAACAACGGAAGTATAAGCAAAAGAAAAATCCCATTAAAATGGCAGAGTTGATATTTTGCTTACTCCTGTTATAAATTCTTCATTAGCCACACTATGAGGATGAAATCCAAAAAGAAATCAGCCCCCCCAATTCCAAATAATCAAGAAGATTATTTGAATCATGGATTTATATTCACTATTGGTAATGATAAACCTTACTCTAAGTGCATATTGTGTGCTGAGTTATCATCTAATGACAGTATGAAGCCATCATGATTAGCAAGGCATTTGCAAACTAAGCTTTTGTTACTGAAAATGATGGAACGGTGTCACTTATAAAAATTCTCATAATACATACTTAATAAGTTAGAAACATAATTTTCTAACCTGTTTAAAAATCTTTTAGAGACTTCTTTGGGTTTTGGACCTACTTATTAAAAATGTAAAATTACAATACTTTCTATTAGCTTGTAAGAACAACTGATTGACATCAGGGAAGATGGAAAATTACTAGCTGAATTTCAACAAAAACCTTTGCATATTTATGTATGTGTGTGAGTATATATATTTGTATATACATACATATATACAATACATACACACACATTTATTTGTTTATTTATTTATTCAGTAATGGCAGCCCATAAAAAAAGTATCAAAATAATCTGAACGCCCATATGTATCTTGTTTGTTCATAGTGCTTTCTATATTGTCTCTCCTATTATACTATGAGCTGCTTGAGAGCATGAACCGTGTTTTGCTTTCTTTGTATATAGCACAGTGCCCGGCACATAATCAGCACTTAATAAAAGCTAGTTGACTGACTGAACAACAACAGGAAACATGCACACAATTTATAAATATGTAACCTGACTCCCAACCAAACTGGGTGGGGAAGGAGCAGCCCTATGCTGCATAATGCCTGAAGAACGGGATTCAGCTTGAGGGATGGAGTTGGTGGGATTGCTTTGGAGAGGAGCTTCATTTGTGCTTCAAGAGACATACACGTGGTTCCAGATTATTTTGAGTACCTGCTCTGAAGAGAGAGACAGATTTTGGAAGGCAGACATGCAGGCAAAGTGAGCTCCTCGACATGTCCATGATTCCTACTTTGTCTCCCTAGAGACTTCAGGGAATTTCCTTATGGGTAACATTGGGGACTCTTTCTTGGTCGAAATGAGATCTCATCCCATTTCCATCTAAAGAGTCACTTATTCTCATGTATTTTCTAGTATAGTCTAATTTGTATAGCTTTTCTGATTTCTGTTCACTATTTGCTTGGATAAATGGATTTATTAGCTATTCACTATTTGTGTTGGTTTTCTGTGTTAACCAGCATTTGGAAGGAAGCCAGTGGATATTAGTAAGCTTGGAGTATCTTCTTTCATTAAGGAATAGCAACCAGGAAAGATATCAGTTTTCAAACCTAAAAATCATGCCCCTGGTCCAGTAATATATTGGGGGAGCAGATATAATCCTGATCTGTTACCTTTTTATCTTTCAGTTGAGAACAGAGTAGTAAGCCTTGTGACTCTCCTGTTACCTTAAAGGTAGGAATCATCAATTCCCTTGGAGAAGGGTGAACAAGATTCCAGAGATTTATCCACGCCTCCCCCTGCGCCTTCCTTTCTATATGTTTAATCATCCCATGTGCATATCCACATTTTACACGGGCAGCACACCTTACAAATAAACAAATTAGTATATGTGCATTTTTTCTTGACTGAAAGGGATGCATGATTGAAAAAAGGGGCCCACTGTACCAGAGATCTCCTTCTAGGTTGACATCAATACATGAATCACTATTCTAGGTCCAGTTGTTCAATCCATTATGAAGCAATTGAAGTATACTGTCCCCCAGTTTATATGCTTCCTTTTTATCCATCCCTTTTCTAAGATCATTAAAAGTTGCTCAACAATTACACTGGTATATATTCTGGGATGCAATTCATCAAAGTAGAGCAATTTTTACTAAATGAGGGTAACCACCATCTTCCAATTTAGCTTAGGTTTTGTTCAGTTCCCAATTTTTGTTCTATACTTCATAGCCTGAAGTTCACTTTGGCAGAGAAAGAGATGAAAAATAGGAATTGAGTAGTTTTGCCTCCTTTCTGTCATCGGTGGGTTTTTTCCTCCATCTACCTTAAATAGATATTTTTGCCCTGGGAATGACTCTACAGAACTATTTCAGGGTAATAATCTGTTACAGTCAATGTAGACAAAGGCAAACGCTGAAGAAGCAACATTTACTAAGATCTTTCCAATAGTTGGTCCAGGAGACAACAAACTGGCAATCTTCTTGGTCACATAAGTACAAAAGCCCAGCACAAGAGGAGTTGGGTGGGTGGGTGGGTGGGGCACCTAGGTTTAACAAATGCTTCTGATGTGTGCCAACATGGCAAATGGAGACAGAACCCAGGGAATAGAGTCCAACCAAATCAATGCTGCCTCCTTACTGAATATTTTCGAATATTCTTTCCATGCTATTGTTAAGTAAATTTGCCTTTGTTAAATGTTAGATGGACTGAGTGTCTCATTTTGTTCCACTCCTGAGCTTGATCAGGCCTGGCCCTGGATAGAGATAAATCTCAACAAGATGAATTCTTGGGTCAGCCATTTCATTTGCCAGAACTGGTAACTGCAGCAAAGAGCTTCTATTGTTGATCATATTGATAGAGGAAACCTTGGGATCTCCCTACTATTACCCTATCCACAGAAAGGAATGAACACCCTAAATTACAGTTAAGGATAAGAATTCCAGGCAAGAACAACACTGCAGCATTAAGTAGAGATCAGCCAGCAACACGTCAAACACTTAAGTTGATTCTGTGAAAATGCCTCAGGGAGGACTAGGACCAGGACGTGGGAATCTGTACTGTGGAGGGTTTTGGGAGGGTGCCCTGTGTGGGAGGTAAAGACTTGGGTACTTGAAACAGCAAGAATAGAAAGCTAGCTCCTAATGTGGGAGCCCCTGACTGCAGATATCACTCCAAGAAAAGAAATACTTTGGGGTGGTGTCTTTCTATCTCTCATCTAGTAATAATATAACTGCTAGCACAATGCCCTTCACACAATTATTTCATATCATGCCAAACAACCAGCCAAACAACCTCTCAGTGAGGCCGCATGAGGTTCCCTTCCTTACTAGTTTGCTGATATCTCTACTTGAGAGTTAGGTAGAACATAGTATAATGTATTTGGAGGCGTGGGACCTGGGTTCAAATCTATCTTTGTCATTTCAATTCAACAAGCACTTAGTACGGGCCAGGGATGCAAAGACAACTCAAGCCTTACTTACTGCCTGTGTGACCTTGGGGAAGTCACTCAACCTCTAGAAGCTTCAGTTTTCCCATCTGTTAAACGAAGTCTTTAGGACTAAATGGTTCCTTCCTATGATCCTAGGATGCTCAGGGCTCGTACAGATAAAGCTTGGGCTACCAGGGTGGCCCGAGCCCCATCTCCGCCTCCCATCCCTGCCCCTCCTCTTACAGTATAGGATACTGCGGGGCGGGGGCGCACGCGCCCCCACGCACGCGCTCTCCTTTCCTGGTTCGCCCCGCCTTCTCCAGATCCCGGTAGGAGGGCCCGGGAGCAGCGGGGTTTGCTTCCCTCCCCGCCCCACCCTACCCCACCCCATCCTAGGGGTCCGACGTCCCCAGCGCTTCAACGGGCGCCGCGAGGGGAGCCAAGCCCGTGGCTGCAGCTGCCGGGCTCCGCACCGCGCACACGCCTCGGCCGCTGCTGGGGCCCCAGCCGACGGAGAAAAGAACCGAGAGGGCTGAGGTTACCGTCTCACCTCCTTCTTTCTTTCCCTCCCACCCCCTGCCTCCCGCCTCTTTACCTCCTCCGAAGCGGCCCCGCCCCATTCTCCCCCCACCCCCACCCCCACCCCGAGCTCTGGAAGGGGGAACTGGGCGGCTGCGGGCGCGAGGAGAGGAGCGCGAGCGCGAGACCCTCCTCATCCACGGGCGCGAGCGCGGGACCCTCCTTATCCCCGGGCTCGAGCGCGAGTGCGCGAGAAAGACCGCGACCCTCCTCATCCCCGGGAGCGAGGAGGAGGAGGAGGAGGAGGAGGAGAAGAAGAAGGAGGAGGCGGCGCCTCTGCCGCCGCCGTGTCCGCCGCCCGCGGCTCCGGTGACAGGAATAAGATTACAGCGGATTGGACTTGGCCCGTGGGGGAGGCCCCGCACGGCTCCTCTAGAAGAAGACCAGGGCTGCTGAGAGAGGGGAGTCCGAGGCTCGGGAGGCGCCTGCCGGGGGCGAGTGAGGAGGGTCGTCGCCTCTGCCCGCAGAGGAGACCCCCCCAGCCCCCCACCTCCCCGGATTCGCTGGGACTGGGACTGGGGGGTGGGCGTTGACGCCGGGTTGCAGCGAGGCCACCCATCAGAGCAGCAGGTAAGAGAAAAAGGGCGAGGGAGGAAGGAAGGAAGGGAAGTGTTCCTCGTTCCTGTGACTCGTGAAGGTTCATCCTCTTCTCCTCCCCCCCATCCTCCCCCTCCCACGAATCCGAGGTGGGGGGATAGGGCTGGAAGGGGGGGTGGGGATGGACCACGGAGGGACCCTGGGTGCTGGTCGGCGCGAAATGGGGGCACCTCAGGTGGCAGGCATTCAGTGACCGGGCCTCCTGGGAGGGGAGAGGAGGGGGGTTAGTGTGAGTGGCTTCAGTGTCCCCGGCGGCGGCGGTAGTGTCATGGAATTTGGTACCAGAAGAGCGAGTCCTCTCCAGCTTAGGGTGGTGCACCCAAGGATCGATGCGAAGAAGCCTCCCTTGCTAAACGTGGCAGAGGATGTGCTGGCTGCAACGAGCTACAGAAGGTGCCGCGGAAATGCAGCTAAAAAGGATCTGTGAAAATTATTTGTGAAAGGTGCCAGGTTAAGGCATAGGATAGGGGTTTGGCCAGTGGGGCGTGAAATGCTTCACGGAACTGCTGTGGAGAGTGATGGTAATTCCTTTGGGAAAGGGAATAGAATGAAAGGCTAACAAGAGAGGAAAAGACTCCTTGGTAGAGGTTGTGCTTATGTTTCTTGTGGAGTCTAGAGAAGGCAGGATTGGAAGCAAGCTTTTGGGAAAAAAAAAATGCACACGTGAAAGGATATGAAAAAAAAAACCACAAATCTATGGTGGGTTTGACGTGGGGAAAAGATATAGGTTTTCCCAAATATCTTGGCCTCTTTCTCCTTCAGCATGTGAAGCTTCCACAGGGCTGCATATTTTTTCTTCTGTTCCAGGTGTGGACAGTGTATAATGGTATATGTAAAACATTGCTATTAGTAAAAAGATTTATTATTGGTCTTTGATGTTTTTCTCCTTCCTCCCTGCTCATCTCCAAGCAAAAAAAGGGAGCTTTTTAAGTCTCTTCACTTGAGATCACTAAGCAAAAGGGGAAGTATCACCTTCCTCCTTTTTTTTTTTTTTTTTTTTTTTTACATAGGGGAAAATATCTGGAATAAGGAAAGTGAGGCACTATGGTGAAAGGAAAAAGAATACATGTTTAGGATGTGGTTTTTCTTTTTGGTATAGGAGCCAAAAGCTGTTAGTTAAAGGTAAGGTGTGATATTTAGTAGTGCAGCATTGATTCTTGGCTTCTGATTTTGGGGCAAGGATGAAGTACAAAGACAAAACTGGATACAGTAAATGTAGAATAAAGAACAAAAACATGGATACATAGATATGAGTTGTGAAGCTCTTTCAGCATCTCGCAGGTGGAGGATCATCTTTGGAAGTATGGCTGCAAAAATAGAATATCAAGCTGTAATCTGTATTTAAAATTACCATCCATGCTGGAAAACATGCAGCAATTGTGACTACAATTCATGAAATATCTTTGTGTTTCCAGAGAATTATCTGCTAAAGCATATCTGGAATTTCTTTTAGAAGTAACAAAAGATAGCTCAATGAGCTATGTACCTGATGCACATACTTTGTGAACATAAGACATGCATTGATGATGATGTCATGCTATGACACTAAGTCAGTGAAATGGCATATACTTTGATGTAATTGATATTTTTATGGGAATATAATAATTTCCATTAATATTGTTCTTATGGCATTGTGCTAGTTAAGTTGAAAATTCATACCATGCTTGGGTAACTCAGATACAAATTCTGTACAGACATCAGTAAGGGTCCAGCTGGCATCAGAAACCAAACTGGCCTTTCCTGGAGGATTATCTTTGTACTGGCAACAGAATTTTAGGAGGTGCCATCCTCACTTTGGAATCCTCCTGGGAATAGAGAATTGAGGATGCAGGCCAGATGAGAATAAGAATTGACTTGATGTTTTATTTGAATTGTAGCCTAAAATGCTGCCACCCACTGGCTGTCCTTAGAAAAAGGTACCTCATTGCCCTGGTCTTCGCTTGTTATTACTGCCCCCCAGTGGAGTGGAATGGACTCCAGTGGTAGGGGAATAAGTAGGTGGTTTGCACTCCTTTGGAACAACTAATTCTTTCCGTTTTTCTTCCTTAGTGGGTATGCATATTAATACCTTTCAAAAGGAAACTCCACAGTTGCAGGATTTTGTTAAAGTGGAATTAGTCTGTAGTAAATAGGATGCCTTTGTTTTTAGTTTCTAAAAAGTATCAAATTTTAGTTAGATTGTAAAGCTTTTCATTGTGCTCCAGTATAGCACTTCAATTATAATTATGGATTATCGATAATAATTTAAATATCAATTATGGGGTAGAAAAACTGGGGTAGAAAAAGTAGTAAGAATTAAACATTAACTATACAAAATACAGATAAAAATACATAATTATGTAGGGTAATTTATATGTGGAAGTTTATTTCAGGTTTTTGTTATGGTCATTTTCTCTGGGATTGAGAAATGAGAGAAATCAGTACTGCTAGGATAAAGCCTTTTATTTTTTTAATGGCAATGGTTTTTCAGGGGGCATCTAAGAACTCAAAGTTGTAGTTGCAAGAACATCCAGTTTAGATCAACTTTTTACTGCCACTTTTCATGTGACCTTGAGTAAATCACTTAACCTTAATGTCATTATTTTCAAATGAAGGGGCTAGTGTAGATGACTTCCAAAGCTCTCTTTAGCTCCAACTTTTCTGATAGAATGTAATCTCCTTGAAGACAGGGGCTGTATCATTTTTGTCTTTATATTCTTAACTCCTAACACAGTGCCTGGCACATAGTAGGTATTAATAAATATTTCTTTATTGATTGATTCTTCAAGTCACCTTAGATGGATATTTAGTTTAAAATGACACTTTTCGGTCTTCTTCAGTGCTTATGACTGCTTTTTTTGAGGGTGGAGGGTGGGGGAGGCAGCATTTCTTTTCTATGATCATTTTTGTTAAATATGAAAGAAGTAGATGAGACTGAAGTTGGTATGTTATTATTATTATTGTTATTATTTTGGCTAGGCAGTGGGGTTAAGTGACTTGTCCAGGGTCACACAGCTAGTGTCAAGTGTCTGAGGCCGGATTTGAACTTAGATCCTCCTGACTTCAGGGCTGGTGCTCTATCCGCTGTGCCACCTGGCTACAACTGGTATGTTATTCTAAAAGTAATCTTTAATGGTTTGTCTCCAGATCTACTTACTGACAAAGACCAGTTTCATTTAAGTACTAAATTTCTCTAGGAAAGCTTTGGAAAAGTTAGTCTTGTATTTTTTTTTTTTTTGGAGTATGCAAATTACTAATTTCTAATGAAAGTTTTTATGATAGTCATTTGGTACATGTTTAAATGGTATCATATGTACTGACTACTCTTACTAGGCAAATCACATCTTGCTACCAAGTCTTCCTGGATTGTTACCCACTTTTGATAATTTCACTTTTCCAAGTGTCTATCCTCCAAGACTCAATGAAGATTTCATTTCATTAAACGCATTGCACACACATACACACACACACACACAGTGCCAAAAGTCCTTTTCCCTCATTAACATGGAATCATCTTTTACTCCCTCCTCTGTCAGTTCCAGGGGCTTTCTCTTATCTCTAGGATCAAATATAAACTACACTCTTTGGCATATAAAGTCATTTGCAATCTGACTTCAACTTATCTTTTTAGCATTCTTACACATTTTCCTCTTTCATATATTCTGTTGTCTTGCCCAAGTGGCATTCTTTTTTTTTTTTCTTTTACTATTCCTCCTACATAGCACTTTATTTCCTTTTCTTTCTGCCTGTATACTGACAGTCTTTCATGTCTGGAATACATTCCCTTCGTACCTCCTCCTCTTAGAATCCTGGTTTCCTGAAAGGCTGAGTGGAGGCACCACTTGCTATGGGAAACATTCTCTGACATTCCCTCATCTGCTCTCTCTCCCCTACCCCCCCAAACATGTAACTTTTGTTTATTTTATGTACTGTATACCTACATATGTACATGTTGTCTCCCTCTATATCATGTAAGATCCTTGACACCAGGGACAATTTCACTTTTGTCTTTTTATTTTCATTTTTTGGACCAGTGTCTTGAATGTAAAGGAGCTTGATAAATATGCTTTGTTAATTATCATCTTTTCTATACATTTGTATACGTAAGTTAATATGTGACTTCATTAAATATTAGTTGTTGATATCTAAAAGCTTAAGCATGGCATATATTTAGATAGCACAGAAAGTTTAGTAAATTCAATGTTTTTAGAAAACTGTACCCTCACTAATTTGTAATGCCAGCTAGTTAATTTTGATGTAGTTCAAGATGTGACTTTTCTACTCTAAAGCTTTATTAAAAAAACAAAACAAAACCCAGAACGTGCTTTCTTATATCACTGTCACTTCTTGGTGATATCCCTTCCCCATTCCATGTATAAAAAATAGTTAAGTAAAACGAGCTAATAATAACATATTCCCTACTCCAGACCTACATTTCATCACTTTGCGAAGAGGCAAGAGTCATGCTACTCTTCCATTTCTCTGAAGTCAAGATTGGCCATTGCATCAGTCAGAGTAACAATTTTACTTTCAGTAAATACTTTACTTGCACAGTACTTTCAGTATTGTGGTCATTGTGTAAATTGCTTTCTTGGTGCCATTTACCTCTCTCTGCATCCATTCACATAAGTTTCCCCAAATTTCTCTAAATTATTCTTATTTGCATTTGTGTGCCAAAATTTGATTAGCTGTACTGCAGTTGATAGATACCTATTTTGTTTTGAATTCTTTTCTACCACAAAAAGTGCTACCATGAACATTTTTGTATATATATATCTTTTTCTCTGTCTTTGACTTACTTGGGATAGATGTTCAGCAATGGAATCACAGGTCAAAGAGTATGTACAGTTTAATGATTTTTAAAAAAAAAATAGCATTTTGTTTTGTTTTCCGGAGTAGTTTTACCAATTTAGGACTCTTCCAAAAACACATTAGCGGGCATGTCTTCAGTTTTTGCAGCAATTATCATTTTTGTCTTGTCATCTTTGTCAATCTGATGAGTGTGAGGTGAAACCTTGGCATTTTAATTTGTATTATTACAAATTTGTTGTCATTCAGTCATTTCAGTCATGTCCGACTCTGTGACTCTATTTGGGATTTTCTTAGCAAAGATACTGGATTGGTTTGCCATTTTCTTCTCCAGCTCATTTTACAAATGAGGAAACTGAGGCAAATTGGTTTAAGTGACTTTCCCAGGGTCACACAGCTAGTATGTGTCTGAGGTCATATTTGAACTCAGGTCTTCCTGACTCCAGGCCCAGTGCTCTATCCACTTGTACCACCTGACTGCCCTGTTATTATAAATAAATGTTTACTAACTTGAGTGCAACCAATCTGCTTTTCTTTCTCTTCTTTCCTTACCCCCTCAAAAAACAAAACAAAACACCCAAAACCCTAACAGACCCAAAATGGCAAAAAGGAAAAACAGTAACAACAAAACACTTACACTCTTTTATTTGTGGTTTACTTTTTCTGTTCTCTGACTCCTCTCCAGTGCCCATTCGGTATGATAGTGTTAAACTGCTTCCTAAACTCTGCTCCATGGAACCAGCTTTTAAAAAAAAAAATCTAGTATGAGTAGAGGTTTCATGAGAATTGCTTATTCCTATTTGTTCCTCCAAGTATTAAATTATATATGCATAAAATACTAAATGGAAGAATTCTTGGGTATGAAGTAAGGCACAATTTCCTTTATTTTACTTCAAAACATCTCTGCATCTCCTTTTCTTTATGGGGTTTTTCTGTGTTCTCAGATTCTACTAAGAGAGTGTATGTGTATTCCATTAATAAATTTGAAGCCCCGCACTGTTCTATGGCAATACTGATGTAGGGACACTTCGATTAAGGTAGAAATAAATCCTGGAAATGGTTGCACTTGTTGGTTAATTCAATGGAAGAATGGTTAGCAGTGAGATAGCTTACTACAAACACATACTGATAACTGATACATTGAACACTGGTCTTCTTTCTCTCTTAGCATAGAGCAAAAATGATTAAATATATTTTTTTCTTGAACATCACTGGATTCTGTACCTTAGGTTGGAAAATTATCTCCTACCTTATATTTACAGACATTTTTGAGATTGACTAGAATACTTTAGCTCATTCAGAATATCCAAATTTGATTTCAGTGACTTGAAAAAAGCTGTTAGTTGCAAAAGGCTTAGCCAATATCTCAAAATTCCCCCCCCCCTTTTTTTTTAACTTGAGGACACTCATCTGCTTGTTTTAGCTTAATCTATTTTGTTACTTTGATGACTACTTATTTTTCTTAGTTTAGTTTATGAAGATAGTGATGCTAAGAGATTTATATGATAGGGACTTCTTGTCTGCCTGTCTCCCAAATCCCTATCCCACTGAAAACAAGTCAAAATAAGCTATCATGTTTGGCTCTATTAAAAAAAATACTTTCTAGCACTCTTCATTTAGTGCAATAATTGAATTCTTTGTGAGCCATTTTGGAAATTTGTTTGATTTTTAGTGTTTTTTTTTCTTGGAATGGATTGTGACTCAACTGCCATATCTTGCTTATTCTGCCTATAGTTATTAAGTACTATAGATCCTTTGTAAAACTAAATGTAGGCCTTATAATTGTGTGGGGCAACTTGTCAGACATTTATTTGAACAGAATCTCTAGCATTAAATGCTACTAGATTTCAAGAAATTAAAAATGAAAGTTGCAAGGGTCAGGAACGGGTATATGTTTTATCGTGTATGTCCCTCACAAACCTGAATGTTGGAGGTTAGAAAAGGAAGAGCATAAAGACAGAGCTTTGTTTTCCTCATGCAGTAGCAGCTCTTCCCCCCCCCCTTTTCAGTAGAGTATGTTTGATTATGTTCCAAGTATAAGATTTAAGCAATGAAAAACATGAGGTAGAAAGTAGGGTCTTAAATATTAATTTTGGAAAATATAGAATATTTTTATTAAAGTCATACTCTGTGTATGGATGGCCCTAGTTTCTTAAAGGCTGTGCCAGCAGCAGAGCATAAACACTAATAGGTCTTAGAAGGCTTGGCTTGTGACCTGGAGATGGACGCTATGTCTTGTCTGATTACTAGCCTAGCTAAGTTTTGAGAGGCTTATCATGTAGTTGTTTTAAGAGTGATGAACTTCAAGATTGTGTCAAGTACTAGTCAGTTGTAGATGAGGCTTTTTGTCAGGAGAGTCAGTACCTATGGTGGTGACATCTCGAATCTTTTTGAATTGTGTGTAAATTGTCTTGAGGTTGCAGCAGGTGAAAACTTGACTAGATTAGCACCTCCACAAGAAGTACTATATCAAAAGTATTTGCATATAAAATTGAATTAATGAGTTCTCTTAGAATGAAGTTCCTTTAGATTATAGTTAGTCTCAATTTGGTTGTATTAAAAAGAAAAAAGCCTGCATTTCCCCTATAGTCTTTCCTATAGAGACTATAGAAATTGTTACTATCTCTTAATTTAAGAGGCAGAGTAGCTTAGAGAGTAACAGTTTTAAATGCCATTCTATGAAGCATGATTCTAGAGAAACCAAAGATAGTTAATGGAGAAAGATTTGAAATATTCGAAACAAACTGTGGAGAAGACTTTTTTGGATGTCTTAGAATGAAGTAAAGGAATGCTTTTTTGGGAGAACTGTTTAACTCATGAAGAAACATAAAGAGAATTGTGTGAGGAGTGAGGCTGGATAAAGAGACCATTGAGAGGAGGTTTGACAGAAGGTATAAGACAGAAGATAAAGAAAAATGTCTTTTCTAATGAAATTCTTTCAACCTTCAACTTGTGAAGAATAGAATTCTTCTTCTTTTTTGGGGGGGGGGACTAGGCAGTGGGGTTAAGTGACTGGCCCAGGGTCACACAGCTAGTAAGTGTTATGTGTCTGAGGTCAGATTTGAACTCAAGTCTTCCTGAATCCAGGGCTGGCGCTCTATCCACTGTGCCACCTACCTGCCCCAACAGAATTCTTGGAAAGAGATTTTGATTATCCTGAATTAATCTAATGGTGGAACTGTGTTTCCAGAAATCAGAAGTAGTGTGTAGTTGTAGGGATGATGATAGGTGAATCTGAACTTAATTGATTATTTATTGAGAGATGTCAGGATTTAATAATTAAAGAAGAAATATCCAACCCTACCCCTGGGATTGCAGTAGATTGATGAAAATTAATATGGGAACAAATTAGGTAGCAGACTGAGGAGTGATCTATAAGTAAGTGTGGTCTAGCCCCATGAAATCCTTTAGTAAATCCAAAAACCTTGTTGTAAGTCATGCAGAGTAATGTTAGTATGCAGCATAAAATTCAATACCAGTGTCTGAGTATGCACATACCAAATATCTTGGAATAGAGTTTTTGTTTCTCTTCAGATAAACCAGAATTAATAAGGCTAATTTTAGGTAGAATTTATTTTTATCATTCCCTGCCTTGCTATTTTGTACTTTTAACCTGATATTCAATAGTTGTGTTCCCCTTGACCAACTCTTTGCTGTCCATCTCCCTCCATCTCTCTCTTTCCCTCTATGTCCCTTTCTTCTCATTCTCTCTTCCTCCTCCCCCTCATGTCTTTTCTCCTCCTTCTCCCTCTCCTTTCTTCCCCTCTTCTCTCCTCCTCTTCCCTCTGTTCCCCCCTTTCTCTTGGAAGAATAAGATAAAAAATTAAATCAGTTACTTAAAAATGAAAATTAAATAATCAGTTACTTAAAAAGTTAAATTGGTCATGTTGCTGAATGACTGGAGTCAGGCCAGGAAGGTAGTTTCTTCAAACTATGGACCCTTGTGCCTGATTTTATTCTTAACAGAATTCCAGACTATAATGCTTTAAAGATAACTTGTGACCATATAATTTTAAAAGGAAGTGGTGATCAGTGTAAGCTACAATGAGTTTGCCAAGAACAAGTCATATCACACTAACCTCATTTCCTTTTTTGACAGGGATCAAGGGAATACCATGCATATAATATACCTGGATTTCAGCAAGATATTTGACAAAATCTCTCATGAGGTCCTTGTGGACAAGCTGGAGAAATGTGAGTTGGATGATAGTATAGTTAGGTGGATTTAGACTGCATGCAGAAAGGGTAATTAAAATCACTATCAACTTGAAGGAGATCTTTAGTAGAGTACCGAAATTCTTAGCTCCATTTTGCCGAACATTTTTTACCAGTGATTTGGATGAAGACGTAGGTGTCGTGCAGAAACTAGGTAGACCCTCATCTCATATTAAATATCAAGATAAACTCCAAATAGATACATAACTTAGACATAAAAGATAACATTGTAAGCAAATTAGAGGAACAAGGAAAAAATTACCTTTCAGGTTATGGATAGGGGAAGTGTTCATGCATAAATAAGTGATAGAATCACAGAAAATAATATGGAAATTTTTGATTATATAGAACAAACATTTTTGCCCAAATTGAATGCAGTTAAAATTAGAGAAAACAGGTAATTGGGGAAAAAACTCATTGCAGTAAGTTTCTCTGATAATGGTCTCATGTCCAAGATAGAGAAGGAATTGTTTAAATTTATAAGGCAAAAAACCATTTTCCAATATATAGATTGTCAAAGGATGTTAACAGTTTTCAAAGGAAGAATTCCAAGCTATTAATAATTATATGAAAAATGCTCCAAATCACTAATAATTAGAGAAATGTGAATTAAGGCACCTCCGAGCTTCTATCTCATATCCATCAGACTGACAAAGATGACACAAGAGGAAAATAAGAAATGTTGGAGGGACTGTGGGAAAACAGGCACATAGATGCATTATTGGTAGAGTTGTGAATTGGTCCAGTCATTTGGAAAGCAGTTTGGAACTATATTTATAGCCAAAAGTTACTAAACTCCGCATACCCTTTGACCCACTTATATACTAGTAGGTTTGTATCTCAAAGAAATGAACAGAAGTAGGAGAACAATTTACACAATATCAGCATTATAATGAAAAAGGACCTTGAAAGAAGAAAATGAAATTACCAGTATCAAAAATGAAAAATGAAAATTCTCAAGTGAAGAAGAAAAAAAAGGATACAGTATACACGATTTTGCTTAAATATATGCCACCAAGACCAATCCCTTATGTCAAATAAGTGAATATTTTCAAAACCATAAAATACTCAAATTAACAGAACAAGATTTAAAGAATTTAAGCAACTCAAGTCATAAATGAACTTTCAAAGAAAAAAATTCCAGGACTGAATGAATTTGCAAGTGAATAGTATCAGACATTCAAAAAACAATGAATTCTAATGTCACCTAAATTTTTTGCGAAAATAGCAAGAGGAGAGCCTATGAAATTCCTCTTATGACACAGAAGTAGTCTAAATGTATAAACTAGGGAGAATCAAAAAAGAAAAATAAAACTATTGGCTTACATTTCTAACAGAAATAGATGCCAAAATTTTAAATTAACAACATATCACAAAGATTATACACTATGACCGGGTTGGATTTACCAGGAATACAGGGTTGGCTTAATATTAAGAAAACTACAAACTTAATTAACCATATTAATTTCAAAATCAACAGAAATCATATGCTTTTATCAGAGGCAGAAAAAAGCTTTTGACAAAAATGCAATAGCTGTTTTGGTTGAAAACAGTAGAAAACAGTCATCTTTCATTAAAATGTTTGATAGTGTATATCTAAAATCAAGAGTTACCATTATTTGTAATTGAAATAAACTAGAATCCTTTCCAGTAAAGTCAGGGGTGAAACAATGATGCCCATTGACACTGTTTCTATTTCACATAGTACTAGAAATGTAGTCTTTAGCAATAAGACAGGAAAAAGTAATTGCAGGAATGACCGTAAGTAAAGAAGAAACAAAATTATTACTTTTTTCTGATGATATGATGGTATGCTAAAAGTCAACTAAAAATGTAATTGAAACAATAATTTCAGGAAACTTGCAGGATAGAAAATAAATTCACTGAAATCATCAGTATTTCTGTATGGTACCAACACAACCCAATAGGAAGAAATAGGAAGAGAAATGCCATTGAAAATGACTACAGAATGTATAAAATACTTGGGATTCTACCTTCTAAGATATGCACAAGATCTATATAAATACAGCTATAGTTGTTTACAGAAATAAACACGCTGAAATAATTGGTAAAAGATAAATTGCTCATGAGTAGGATGAGCCAGTATAACAAAAATGACAATATTACTTAATCTAAAATTAATTTACTTACTGAGTACCATGTCAATCAAACTATCAAAGGATTACTTTAAAGAATTAGAAAAAATAATCACAAAATTCACGTGAAGGAAAAAAAGTCAAGACTTTGAAGAGAACTAATGAAATAGGAATTAAGGGGGCCTAGCGGTACTAGATCTCAAATTATACTACAAAGCGGTAATTATTATAATAGTTTTATAATGTTGAAAAAGTAGATTGATCAGTGAAACAGTTTAGTTATGCAACATCCAGAAGTAAATGAATCTGATACCCTAGTATTAGTTAACACAGTGACCCCAAGAACTGGAACAAGCACTTACTATTTGACAGAAACTGCTGGGAAAATTGGACAGTGGGTATGAGAGAAATTCTCTTTAGACCTTATGTCTTATACAAAGATAAGTTTAAAAGGGGAACATGATCTAAATATAAAAGCACACATCATAAAGAAATGAGAGAAACATGGAAAAAACTACTTAGCAGATGTAAGGATAAGAGAAAAATTTGTGACCAAACAAGATAGAGAAGATCACAGAAGAGAAAATGAATGAATTCAAATACATAAAACAATTTTTTTTTCAAAAATCTAATAAAGCTAAGATTAAGAGAGAAACAGTTGACTAGGAAAAAATTCTTTGCAGTTTCTCAGATATGGGACTTATTTCCAAGATATATAAGGAGTTATTTCAAATTTATAATAAAAATAGCCATTCCCCATTGAAAAATGTTCTAAGGAAGTGAACAGACAGTCCACGAAGGAAGAAACCCAGGCTTTCAATAGTTGTATGAAAAAATACTCCAAATCACTTCTATTTAGAGAAATGCAAATTAAAGCAATTCTGAGATTCTGTGTCACACATCAGAATGGCAAAGATGACCAAAAAGGAAAATGATATATTTTGGCGGGTCATATAGGTACATTGATGCACTGTTGGTGGACTTATGAATAGATACAACCATTCTGGAAAGCAATTTGGAATTATACACAAAAGAATGACAAAAAAAAATTGGCAAAACAGTATCTACCCTTTGATCAAGCTATACCACTGCTGGACTTACACAAAGAAGAGATCAAAAAAGAAGGAAAAGGGTCTTTACGTATAAAAATGTTTCTAGCGAGTCTTTTTATGGTGACAAAAAACTGGAAATTAAGGGGATGTCCATCATTTGAGGAATGGTTGAATAAATTATAGTATATGAATTTCTTACAACACTATTGAGAAAGAAATGAGGAAATAGATGATTTCAAAAGACATGAAAAGACTTATATGAACTGATGCAGAGTGAAGTAAAAGAACCAAAAGAACAGCTTATGCAAAACATCAATATAAAAATGAATATTTTTGAAGGCTTTAATAAACTAACGAAGAAAGAAATGAGCAGAACCAAGAGAAGAATTTGTATAGTAACAACTAATTGTAAAACTAAACAACTTTAAAAGTTGTAAGAACTAAGATCAATACAATGATTATTCACTGTTCCAGAGGACTGATAGTGAAACATGTTATCCATTAGAGCACAGCTACATTCCATTATACTCATATATTGTAATTTGTTTAGCCTTTCCCTAAGTGAAGGGCATCTGCTTTATTTCTAGGTCTTTGCTATTATGTAAAGTGATGCTATAAATATGTTGAAGAATATGGAACTTTTCTTTTTGGGGGTATATTCCTAGCAGTATAATTTCTGGGTCAAAGAGTATTTGAGAAATGAGAAATTTCTCTTTATCATAGAAACTTGCTGTAAACTCCCCACCTCCAGTTTCTTGCTGTCCTTCTAATTTTGACTGCATTGCTTTTGTTTGTGCAACCCCTTTTTAATTTAATGTAATAAAAATTATCCATTCTGCCTTACGTGATTCTGTATGTTTTTGTTTGGTCATAAATTCTTCCCTTATCCATCAATCTGACAGGAACATTTTTCTGTGCACCCCTAATTTGCTTATGCATCACCTTTTAAGTCTAAATCATACACCCGTTTTGACTTTATCTTGGTTTACATTGTGAGATGTTGGTTCCATACCTAGCTTCTGCCAGACTGCTTTCCAGTTTTTCCAGCAGTTTTTGTCAAATAGTGAGTTCTTGACCAAAAGCTTGGATCTTTGGGTTTATCAAAACCTGGATTACTATCATCATTTACTACTGTTTATTATATACCTATTCTATTCCACTAACTTACCATCCTACTTCTTAGCCAGTACTAGATTGTTATGATGATTACCATTTTGTAATATAGTTTGAAATCTGGTACTGCTAGGCTGCCTTCCTTCACATTTTGTTGCAGTTGTTGTTGTTGAATCCCCTTGATATTCTTTACCTTTTGTTCTTCCAGGTGAATGTTATTATTTTTTCTAGTTCTGTAAAATAATTCTTTGGCGGTTTGATTGGCATGGCACTGAATAAGAAAATTATTTAGGTAGAATTATCATTTTTATTATATTGATTAAGCCTGTAAGTAATTAATATTTTTCCAGTTGTTTAGATCTGTTTTTTGTATGAAAAATGTTTTGTAATTGTATTCATATAGTTTTGAGTGTGTCTTGGAAGGTAGACTCATGTATTTTATATTGTTTGCAGTTATTTTAAATGGCAGTTCTCTTTCTACCTCTTCCTACTGGGTTTTGTTAGTGATATATAGAAATGCTTGATTTGTGTGAGTATATTTTATGTCCTGCAACTTTGCTGAAGTTGTTCATTTTTTCAGCTTACTTTTCAGTTGGTTCTCTAGGGTTTTCTAAGTATACCATCATATCATCTACAGAGAGCAATAGTTTGGTTGTCATTTCTTTTTATTTCAATTTCTTTTTTTTCTCTTGCTATAGTTAGCATTTTTAGTATAACATTGCCCCCCGATCTTATTGGAAAGGCTTCTAGTTTATCCCTTTTGGAGATAATATTTGCTCTTGGTGTTAGAGATATATTAGTTACCATTTTAAGAAAAGTTCCATTTATGTCTATGCTTTCTAGTGTTGTTAATAGGAATGTGTGTTGTATTTTGTCAATAGCTTTTTCTGCATCTATTGAGATAATATATGATTTTTGTCGTTGACATGGTCAGTTATGCCAATAGTTTTCCTAATACTGAACCAGCTTTGCGTTTTTGGTATAAATCCCATATGGTCATGGTGTATGATCTTTGTGATATATTGTTGTAGTCTCCTTGCTAGTATTTATTTAATATTTTTGCATTAAAATTCATTAGGAAAATTGGTCTGTAGTTATCTATTTTTGCTCTCCCTGGTTTAAGTATCAAAACCATATTTGAGTTATGAAAGGAATTTGATAGGACTTTTCTTAAAAAACCTATTTTTCAAATAGTTTGTATACTATTGGGTTTAATTGTTCCTTTAATGTCTGTTAGAATTCACTTGTAAATCCATCTGGTCCTGTAGGCTGTTTCTTAAGGAGCTCATTTATGGTTTGTTTAATTTCTTGTTCTAAGATAGAGTTATTTAAGTATTCTCTTTCCTCTTCTGTTAATCTAGGTAATTGTATTTTTGTAGTCATCCATTTCACTTAGATTGTCATTTTTATTGGCATATAGTTGGGCAAAATTGTTCCTAATAATTGCTTTAATTTCATCTTCATTGGTGGTGAATTCGTCCTTTTCATTAGTTAATGTGTTTATCTGAATTCTGATGTCTTTTAGTAGTATTTTCTTTTACATTATTATACTTGTGTATTTTTTTCTCTTGGTATTGTTTGCTTTGTATCAGTTCATCCAGATCTTAAGTTTTTTGAGTTCTTTACATTTGTCACTTTTGATAATGAAATAATAATCCATTACAAATATATACTACCGTTTGTTCAGCCATTTCCCAGTTGATGGACTTACTGAATTGAATTGTTGGATAACAACTTTGCTTTCAGGTTCTTGCTACCAGAAAAAGAGCTGTTGTAAATATCTGGGATACATGAGACTCTCCCTTCTGTCTTGATTTTCTTGGGGTAAAGGCTTAGCAGTGGTATTATTGGCTCACAGTTTTATGAGCAGTTTAGTTACTTTTCTATCGTAGATCCAAATTGGTCTCCACCTTATAGCTCAAGTATTATTGTGTGTGCCTGTCATACTTTTGTTCCCTCCAGTATTGATTGTTTTCAAATTTTATCATCTTATTCCCACCTTTAATACATCCTGGCTGGGTGACCCTGGGCAAGTCACTTAACCTTTACGCCTCAGTTTCCTCATCTGTAGAGTGGAGATCATAATAGTGTGATTACAGTAACTCTCAGAGTTGTTGTGAGGATAAAAGAAGAAAATATATGGAAAACACTTCACAAACCTTGAAGGGCTATATAAATGTTAGTTACTGTTAAATCACAAGTTCACTTGTCAGTTTCATAGATTCACATCTATTCACAAACTCCAGAATTATGTTAATTTGGATATCTCTTAGTGATTTGGAACATTTTTTCTTTTGGTAGTTGGATTTTGATCATTCACATTTTATCTTCTAAACATTCTTTGTTCATATCCTCTGACTGCTTATCTGTGGGGGATGGTTCTTGTTTCTATCAATTCTCTGTAAATCTTGGATATTAGTTCTTTATCATAGATATTACATGTAAAAATCCTCCTTCCCCAGTGTCTAGTTCTCTTCTAGTTCCAATTGCATTGATTTTCTTTATGCAAAAGCTTTCACCTTCATGTGATAAAAATTGTTTTTTTTTTGTTCTCTGTCCCTTGTTGGTTATGCATTCTCCTCCAAGCCCCAAGTCTGAAAGGTACTTCCTTCTGTTGTTCTTTAGAATTTAAATTTTGTTAATGTTAAGGTTACTTACCATTACTTTGGTATGTGGTGTCATTAAATATTTCTGATAAAAGTCTGAAATCCAAAATCTGTAAGGAATTAATATAAATGTATAGTAAGAGCCATTATCCATTAAATAAATTTGTTATTAAAAGAATATTAATAAGAAGTTTTGAGAGAGGGAGCAAAAGTAACAACCACTTTAAAAGTATTAAACAGCCACTTGAAAAGTATTAAAAATTTCTTATCATTAGAAATTAAAATTAAATATTTGAGATATCAGCTTATGCCTATTAAATTGGCAAAGATACTAAAAAATGAAAAATTCAGTGCTGTGAAAAAAAGGTACATTAATTTCATTTTTGGTAGAGCTTTGAATTAGTTCTAGTTTTCTGGAAAGGAAGCTATTATAAAATAATACAGTAAAGTAAAGTTCATACTGGAGTATAGCCAGTATGAAGGGTCAGGAGAAGGCATTTTTTGTTGTTATTGTTTTGGGATACAGGACACCTGTGCATGTTTTTGGACAGAGAGCAAGAGATGAAAGAGAGGGAGAAACTAAAGATGGAAGATGAAAAGGGAGTAGTGATGGAAGTAGCAATTATGTTGTTCAGTTGTTTTTCAATGGTGTCTGACTCTTCGTGACCCCATTTGGGGTTTTCTTGGCAAAGATACTGGAGCGGCTTGCCATTTACTTCTCTAGTTTATTTTACAGGTGAGGAAACTGAGGCAGGGTAATATAGCTAGTAAGTTCTGAAGCCAGAATTGAACTAAGGAAGATTTCATGTTTCTGACTCTAGGCCTGGCACTCTATCCACTGAACTACCTGGCTATCCATAATAATGATGGGTAGAGCAAAATTTTATAGGAGAGGCAATTGGTGGAATGGCACCAGTGGAGGTTTTAGTTTTGGCAAGGAGCGTTACAACCTTCTCATCTTCTGAGACCAGAGTACATGAAGAGAAGGTGTGAGTTGCTATGGTTTCTTTGGCATTAAGTAACTTCGGTTGTTAAATATTAAAGTGTATTTTGTGTGCCTTATCATGATCCTATTGCTGGTGATACAGCTGTTACAGGGACTATTTACAAAATGATGAGTTTATAAAAACTTTCCTTTGGTTTTATGTTTTATGTATATTTTGGTAAATAAAAATATCCAAACCCTCTGTCTTAGTACTTATATTATTAAATAGTTAATTATTCAGATCATTCCAGCCTGAGCATTCTAAACCTTCCGGTTAATTAAAGTTTATATTGAAACAGAAGAAGTAAATTACTTTTAATCTCTATAGATTAATTTTTTTCAGCTGATTGTCCTATATTGTGTAGAATTGAAAATGTTCAGCAATGGCTGAATCTTGAGTTAAATGCATTTTCGTAACAAATGGGAACCGCTCAGATTCTTTAGTTTCTTTTAAAAAACACTTTAGCTAAAATTCAGCTATCAGTCTATAGAAGAATCCTACCTTGGTCAATAGTATTTTTCATCCACTGTCGAAAGAAGGGTTTTACATTCTTAAGTAGAAGATCTTTGTATGAGTATATAGATCTTTGAAAAGAGGTGTTATGTGGTACCTAATGGTGAATTGTAAAAGCAGAAATTACTTGTTTTCTGAGTAGGCAGTATACTAAAGTAGGTCAGCATTATTCTGCTGATGAATTCTTTGCAACTAAGGGGAGTCTATGTTGAGAAATTTTATATGATATATAAATGAAATAACTGAATGGAATAAATAAATAAATGAAAATAACATGGCAGCTGTTGTTCAGTTGGTCAGTCATGCCTGACTCTTTGTGACCCCTGCACTACTTTCTCCATGGGGTTTCCTTCTCCAGTAGATCACCATTTTTTTGTCAGAACTCTCCACTAAACTTTGTCTGTCTTGGGTAACCCTGCCCAGCATAGCTTATGATTTCATTGAGCTGTTCAGGCCTATCTGCTGTATGGGGTGAATGACTTGCCTAGAGTTGCACAGCTAGTGTCTGAGGCTAGATTTGATCTCAGGTTTTCCTGTCCCCAGGACCAGCAATCTATGTACTTTGCCACCTAGCTGCCCCCAAATGATAGTACCCCCTCTTTTTTTCTTAGACATATAGGAGGCTGCGTGGTATGATGGAAAGAGCACTGTTTGTGAAGTCTCAGGACCTGTGTTCAGATTCTACCTTTGGTATTTGCTACCTCTGTGACCTTGGACAAGTCACTTAATCAGCCTGGGCCTCAGTTTCTACATCTGTAAAATGTGAAGGTTGAATTAGTTTGTGTCTGAGGTCCCTTCTGGCTGTAGATCCACGATCCTATGATTCTATAACGAACAGGTTGATTTTAACTTTTTGAGTCCTGCTAGAACTGACCAATATGTGGTTTGGAGAAATAAGAGAAAAAACAAAAGAGATGCAGGAAAAGGCAGCGACAGTTCTGTAAATAGTGCTTTTTCCTTTTGGCCCTGTTTTGAACCAGTGACTAGGAAGAATGGTGTCATTATTAAAATTGTTATGTCGGATGAACGTTCTTTTGGATGAGACCAAAGATTTTTTGCTTCCTTTCATTGATAAGGTTGCTGTTTGTGTATATATTTGCCATTAATTATATACTGAGTATTTATGATTTGATGTGCATATTTTGTTTAAATCTGGCCTCAGACACTTAGTACCTGTGTGACTCTGGACAAGTCACTTAACCCTGTTTGCCTCAGTTTCCTCATCAGTAAAATGAGCTGGAGAAGGAAATGGCACACCACTGTAGTATCTTTGCCAAGAAAACCCCAAATGGGGTCACAAAGATTCAAACACAACTGAAATGAATGAACAATAACAACATTTTTGTAAGGATACTCAGTTTCCCCCTCCTTTCTCTCCTGTTTAACCTCTATAAGGTTTCCAGTCTGTGAGTTCCCAACAACTTTAAAAGAATTCAGGAGTACCTGCAAAGACTTAGGCTTTGTAAAGATCATCCTGGTTATCTAAGGACCCTCCAGAAAGACCCTGAAACTACTTATGCCTTGTCGTGAAAGTAGGCTGCAGACTATTATTAATGATGAATTGGATTTAAGAAGTAGTATAAAAGATAAGAAGGAAAAGTGATGAAGTAGACTAAAAGATAAGAAAAGGTGAATTGGGTCATATGTCTGGAGTAAGGGATAAGGTACCTGAGTGCCACACAGGCAAGTCATGAAATATTAAGACCTAGAGTAAGTCCTCCAAAGAGAGTAGATTTCTTATTGAAGGATTTATGTGAAGGCATAGTCAAGAATTACACAGGAAGAAAACATGTTGGAGAGGTTTCATTCTGTGCCAGTACTAAACGTTGATGAGATAACGGATTCAAGTGATATCTTTTGTTTTTATATCATCTACATTTCACAGTGTACCTCCCTGCACCCGTTCTTAGAGCGCTGTCCCTTGTGACAAAGAATAAATAAGAGAAAAATGTAAGACCAACAAATGCCAACCAACAAATTAAAAAAAGGTTAACATTAAGAGGCAGTATTGAAATACGTTTTCATTATCTCCTTTTTGAGGATTATCATGATTTGTAGTGTTCAGTTTCAGTTGCTTTGGTGATGGTGTTCTTTCCATTTGCATTGAATAGTCACTTTGGCACAGCTGAGTGACACAGTGGATAGACCTGAGTTCAAATATGGCCTCAGACACTAGCAGTGTGACCCTGGTTAATTCACCTATCTCTGTTTGCCTCAATTTCCTCAGCTCTTAAATGGAGATGATAATAGCATCTACCTCTTAGGGTTGTTGTGAGGATCAGATGAGATAATAATTGTAAAGTGCTTAGCACAGTGCCTGGTACGTAGTAAGCTCTGTATAAATATTAGCTTTTATTATGGTTTTTATTGTTATTATTATTATTTTAAATGAAGACACCTCTGCCCTGAGGCCTCCTCTCTTGACTGTTGATTTCTTTGTCTGGACCATTAGAAAAGACCATTGAAAGAGGCACCCCATCCATACTCTTCACTCCTGGCTAGAGTTACTCTCTAGACTTAATCTACCTCTTCAACAGCTTCCTTGCCCCTATTCTCCCACCTTCCCTTCCCACCCTTTTCCAGCTTCCCTTTATGTGTTGCCTTCTCCCGTTAGAATGTAAACTCCCAAAAGTTAGGGACTATTTGTGTCTTTAAATTAACATAGTACCTAGCACATAGTAACCACTTAATAAATACTCTCTTTATCATTTTTATATTATATAATTATTATATATCATATATCACATATATAATATAATTATATTATATAATAAGCTTTGCTTATTTCACTTTGCATTGGTTCATGTGTCTTTCCATGCTTCTCCATCTTCATCATATTCATCTTATGACACAATAATCTATTACATGCTTGTACCGCAAGTTATTTAGCCATTCTCTAATCATTGGGCATTTGCATTGTGTAATGTTCTTTGCTGTTATAAAAAATGTTGCTATAGATATTGTGCATATTTTGGTATGTATGGGGCATTTCTTTTTATCATTGACTTCCTTAGAAGTGGCTAGGTGGGACAGTAGATAGAGTAGTACGCCTAGAGTCAGGGAGACTTGAGTTAAAATCTGGCTTGGCACTACCTGTGTGACCTAACGCAAGCCATTTAACCTCTTTGCCTGTTTCCTCAACCGCAAAATGCAGATAATAACACCTTCCTCCCAGGCTTGTTGTGTGCATCACATGAGGTAATATTTGTAAAAGCACTTAGCACAGGACCTGGCATATAATAGGTACTATATAAATGCTCATTGTCTTCCCTTCCCTTCCTCCCTAATTCCTTTACAATTAGTTCTCTTTCCTTTCCTTTCCTGAAATTAGATTATTTAGTATATCTAGTTGGTTTTCTATTAGTTTTGTCATTTTATATTTTGATTTCATTGTGCATTTGTTATTTTGTTGATTTGGTTTTCTGCTCAGTCAGGCTGGCTGCAGATTTAAATTGTTAGATATCTGGCCAATAATTTTGCTTATCATTTCTATAGGCATTTTGGATTCTGGTTTATCTATTTCTCTTCTCATTTTCAATATTTCCTCTTTCATGCTTATTTTGGTTTTATTTGTTGACTTTCCAACTTTTAAAACTGAATATTAAGTTCATTAATCTTCATAATTTTCTATGGAAATTTAGCTTATATAAAGCAATTATCACAAGAACTAAAAGTACCTAGAACACCTAGGAAACCTAGGAAACACTTGTTCTCCATGACAGGGAGAGAAGAGTTGATAGCCAAGGACAATATTGATTAAGATCCAGACTGATTTTTAGATTTTTGTGGAAGAAGAGGATGGTAGAAGTTTTTTCAGCATCACTTTATAAAACAATCAGTAGAGGGAAAAATGATTTTTAGAAAACTTGAGTATATCAATTAATTGCTGTCATCCTCAGAGCATTTAAGGATGAAACTGAGGATAACAGATAAAAAATGTAAAATATCTGTCAATTTCTGTAACAAACTTTGCTTTCCCTCAGTGACAGTGAAGTGACTGCATTTGGATTTTAATATCACAGTTAGAAGTTGAAATGGCAGTAAAGTTACAAAACCAAGAATACGGAAAGGTGGTTTGTTCTGCTATGACACCATTTTGTGGGTGAGTGCACATCTCAAGATAACCAAAGAAGAGGAAGATCTTGAATGATTATTAAAAATCCTGGGCTTAACTACTAAAAATCCTGATAGAGAAAGTAGATAGAGATAGCTGCATACCTGTATGCCTACTTTCCTGTGATTAGGAGTATAATTTATACATATAATGAGAGCATCCTTTAGGAAAATAGAAGGAACAGGTAGGCTTTTGCACTGTTTTGTAGCAGACTTTCTTTACAGTGACATTCATTGGCTACTTGTGCTTATTATTTATTGAATATTAAAAAAAATTTCATAGAACAGGATTCCCCTTTGATGTCTGTCCTTCAGAAGGTATTTCTCATACATATGTTAGTCATGAATAATTCCTTTACAGATAGAACAGATAACATTGATATTCTTTTGATTATTGATATTAAATGAAGTATAGAAAAGGGGGATGTATGTTAACCAAAGGTGTTTGCTTCTGTCTTGGATTATGTCCAGCGTAGAATCCAAATAGAGAAGTTTCCCTTGTGGATACAAGCATCTGTTTCTGTATCTATATCTGTATCTGTATCTGCATCTGTATTTGCATCTGCTTCTGTATCTGTAGCACTTTGCAAACTTTAGAGCATGATATAAATGATAGTTATTACATGTGAATGGTGAGACCTTCAAGTTTCTACAGATGAGATTTTGCTCATTACATCAAGTCCTATAACCCTATAGAGTCTTTCTAATTATTTATGTTTGTAATCGTTCAGCCTAACTATCCACACAGGGATTAATTTCTATTTAGCTTACATTTTATAAGTGCCTATTATATGCAAAGCATTATGCTAGGTACTGGGATTACTGAGACAAAAAGGAAATAGTACTTGTTCAAGGAGGTTACATTCTCCTGGGGGATACAACTTTAATAGCCAACATTTATATAGTGTTTTAAATTTTGCAAAACTCATTACAAAACTTCTGTCGTTTTTTCCTTATAACAACCTTAGGAAGTAGTATTGTTATTACCCCCATTTTACAGATGTAGAAACTGAGGCAAACAGAGACTAAGTGACTTACCAGGGTCACACAGTATCTAAGTCTGAATTTGAACTCAGATCTTTCTGATTCCATGTCCAACACTTTATCTACTTTGTTTCATTCAGCATTACAAGAATAAGTAAATATAAAGTAATTTCAGGAGGGAGATAATGCCAAAACTAGAGGTATCCAGAAAAGCTTAATGTAGGAGGTGTCACTTGAGTTTAGCTATGAAGAAAGACAGGGATTCTGAAAAGTATAAGTGAGGTGGGATTAACCTTATAGTCCTGGGGGATATATTGCAAAGGCATGATGGTGAGACATGGAATGGTGAATTTAGGAATGGTTAGTAGGTCGGTTTGGCTACAATGTGGAATGAATGAAGTAGAGTACTATGAAAATGCCTCTGAAAAAAGTAAATTGAAGCCTTATTGTGGAGGATTGTATATGTCATGTTGAGGAGTTTGTATTTTTTTCTAGTACCAGTAAGGAGTTACTCAAGATTTTTGAGTAGGTGAGTGACGTGATCAGACCAATCTATGTTTTAGATATATTAATTTGATAGTTGTGTGGAACATGGGTTAGATTGGACACTGGGAAGACAACAATTGGAAACAAGGATGTAAGTTAAGAAGTTAATAGTACAGGTGTGAGATGATGATGGCCTGAATTAGGGTGGGAAAAATTGATGAATAATATTGCCCATTGTGCTATACACTTGGATGAACAGTCTGTAGAGTTGACCCTTCAATACATGTATCTTTGATATTATAAGGTCAGGTGAATTGGGCGAAGAATTGAGTTGGAGCAAGAATAGGATGGATTAGGGACAGCTAGTGGTGCTGTGGGTAGAACTCTCGTGTCGGAGTCAGGAGAACCTGAGTTCAAATTCAGCCTCAGACACTTGACAGTTACTAGCCATGTGACCCTGTGCAGCTCACTTAACCCCAACTGCCTCACCAAAAAGCAAAAAAAAAAAAAAAAAAAAAAAAGAATAGGATGGATTGCATTTGGTCAAATTGCATAGTCTTTTCAGTAACTCCAGCTTCTCCTTAAACCAGAATCTCATGCTTTCAACATCAATATTCTTTTGATGATGTAATGCTATGTGACTGTGAATCATGGAATATCATGATTTCTAAGGGATGAAAATTGTAAGTCACACAGAGAGCAAGGGAGAGAAACATGATGAGAATGATAAAATGTAGCATATAGATAGCATAGCAAATATTTAAATTTCACATAGGAAGTGATGTATTGTCAGAGATGTATAATTTGAAAAAGAGATTAACCTCTTTTTTAAAATGAAAGTAGGTGACAGATGGTTAGTCCATTTGCTGCCTTTGTAACTGGAATGTTATCAAGATATCTAGGAGGATACTAGTTGTCCTCCCATAAATTTTCCAAGGGAGATCAAGTTTAAAAGTTATATGGAAAGCATTGATGAGTAATGATTCTGCATTATGGGAGAAAATAACTGTCTTGATAAGAGCTTAAGTCATCTGACATTGAAAAAGAAAGAAATACTAAAATTATATTTCCTGACACATAGTAGGCACTTAATAAATACTTGTTGAATTGAATTGAATCAATTGAATGTTGATTGTAAGTTAAATACAAGGAAGACAAATCTAAATTTTGAAAAAGGAAGTTGAAAAAGATTTTCCATCATTAAATGGAAGAAAAAAACAATAAAAAAATGTGTACTTCCCCCCAAATAACAGATACTGTGGGAATAAGAATTCTCATTTATTAAGTATAATGGTACTCTGGGGCTAGAGCTAGAGACTGGACCTTTGATTTCATTGGCATAGGGAACTACCAGATGAGGGAACTACCAGATGAGGAAACTCTACCAAAGTAGGTTGGCCACCTTCTCCACATGTTATATTCTTTTTTTTTAAACATTCATTTTTAAATTTTGAGTTCCAAATTCTCTTCCTCCCTCTTGCCCCTCTTCCACCCAGAGAAGGTAAACAATATGATACCCATTATACATGTGAAGTCTGTTATATTCTTAAGAGAGTTGCTTCTAATACTATAGGAAAGACAAAAGATGTAGATAAGATAAATTCTTGATACTGTAGTAGTATACATTATTCCAAATCATAACATGTTTGACTCAATTTATTTGGTATCAAATGGTAGTTGCCTTACATAGAACATTGTGTAAAACTATTATCAAGATCAGGAGTTATTAACCTGGGGTCTGAACTCATTAAAAATATTTTGTCAACTGTTTGAATATAATTGGTTTTCTTTATAGTCCTATTTTGTTACACTTTTAAAAACATTCTGAGGTCTACAGTCTTTACTAGACTGCCATGGGGGTCTATGACAGAAAAAAAGGTTAAGAATCTCTGATCTAGATGTTTATATCTTCTACTTATCTTTCAGAAACAGAAAAAAATTTTAAAGTACTACAAATATTTCCTTCTTGCCTTTTGGGTCTCATGATTTCTTTAGTTTGTCAGAGCTGCAGTTATTCCTAGGTAAGTACTTAAATCCATAAGTTACGCCACAATGCTGATGAAGATGCCCTCCTCATTCAAATGAGGTGCCAACAAGATAAGCCAGAGCATAAACAGTTCCTCAGAGGAGGTTCTAGTAATAGCCAGTGAGTGCCAACAAAACTCAGTAACAGAAAATGGTGTGGTGAGTATGCTGTGCTGGTTCTAGGTCAATAAATAGGTCTTGGGAAAAGTTTAGCAAGAATCTTAATTGGAGATTAAGATCACAGAATTCTGAATTTACATTTGGAAAGAACTTTGGAAGTCATTTAGTCTAATACTTATTTTACATATAAGGGTAGGTGCCAATTAAGTTAATCACCCCACTCTACTTAGTCCTGTTATCTCTATCAGATGTGAACAAAGCATGATCATCTCCTAAATCTATTCAGATTGCACAAGTCTGTTCAGATTGGTTGAGGGATTTAGTCATGCTTTGTAGGGTTTGGTTAAAACCAGTGAGCTAGTATAAGATGAAGAATTCATACTTCTGATAGTTAATTCTAGAAGCCTTACAACCAAGTCTCTGAGAAGTAATTGATTAGGGGTGGACATAGAGAGGAGCTCTGATCTCAGCCATGATGTGGGTCTCCTTAGAAGAGGACCTCAAGAACTAGGGAGGACTGGGAGATTTGGGCTCTTTTAGTAGGCATCCTAGCAACGTTCCTGGAATAGCAATGACTGATGGCAGTGTCTTCATTGGGCTCTGTGGGTAGAGTGAAGAAGTCAGATTCATGGCATACCTAAGGGGAGCGTGTTGAGAACTTCAGCCAGGAATAGCTCCAGGAATTGTGAATATCCCTTTGCAACATGTCTGTCCTATCTAAGCTTGAGCCTACTTTCCTCTTGACTGTGTATTTACTGGTGGGATGGTATCTTCCTAGCCTTTCAGGGAGGATATTTTGTACCTTTTGTACCTAATCATAGTACCCATTTCCAAAAGCTCATAGTCCCCATAATACCCATTTCTAAAAGCTCATTAAGTGCTAGCTAGTTTGATATCAGGTGATAATTATGGTGGGGAGAAGCATACTGTCAGGGGCTTGTGAACTTTAGCATTAGAAAAACCACACCCAGTCCTTGGAAGTTCCCTAAAGCTCTGAGGATACATAACATCCATACTCTGGGGACCTGACTTTCTAGTATGAGAAGGGAGAGGAAGTTGGGAGATTAAATCCAGAGCATGTGATACGTACAGGTGAGGAAACTGAGTATCACTGAGATTGTATGACATGGAAACAGTCTCATGGACAGTAAAAATCAGGGGCAAGATTTGAATCTCAGTCTAAAGTAGTAATCATCAAAACAATTTGGCACTAGGTAAGAAATAGGTTGATCAGTGGAACAGATTAAGCATGCTGTATACAGAAGACTGGGGCTGGGACTGAGCTCCTCTCTCAGCAAGGACTCACAGACTTTTCCTACTGATCTTCTAAGTTGTCTTTGGTGTTTGTGGGTTGAGAAGTCTGGAAACCACCACAGCTTCCCTTAATTCAATCCCCTTAGGACTGCTCCAGGTTCTTTGAGGCCCTGTTTTTGCCTTCGCAGCCACGCTGAACTGTGCTCCTCTCCCAGTCTGATGCAACAGATCTTTCCAGTCAACCATCCAGGTTGTCTTGGGCTGGAAATTTGTTTCACTCTGTCTTTTTGTGCTCTAGAATTTGTTTAGAGCCATTTTTTACAGGTATTTGGAGGGGTTTGGGGGAGAGCTCAAGCAAGTCATTGCTTTTACTCCACCATCTTGGCTGTGCCCCCTGCATAGACCAACTTATAAAACATTTTATAGAAAGGAGAAATTGAATATGAGTCTAGTGTATCCTTGATACTACTGCCTGTTGTAATTCCCTTCTTTTTCAATTCTTCTGAAACTTTGAGATATATTCCAGATTTATAGCCCAGTGCCACTGAAATTGTGTCAGCTGTGACACATTTCATCAATGTGTATTTGGTCAGGTTCAGTCAATCTTCTTGATTAAATCTTCCTAGTTTTTATTCGGAATCCATTATTATTTTTCTTACAGAGAGCACATTCGATTGATACTGAGGTCAAGTCTAATTGTAGTGGTTCCATTTACATTGGTGATGAAAAAATTGTCTTAGTAACAATGGGAAACCTGTTGCATTCCCTGGCTGTGTGTTGTTACTTCAGTGGCACGGTATAATGGAAAGGACACTAGATTTGGAGTCAGAGGATGTGAGTTTGAATTTTGACTCAGCTACTTTGTGACCTCTCTGGATTTCAGTTTTTTTCAATCTGTAAAATGAAGAGACTGGACTAGATGGATAATCACTTATGTACTCGTTCAGCTCTAAGCCTAACATTTATACATGTCCTCAGGATGATTTGTCTTTGCTGGCTCTCAGCTTGAGCTTTCTGTGGGCTCCTTTTCTTTTTATTGCTTTTTTTCCCCTGGTAAGGCAAATATTGATCACAATCTTAAACATCTTTCATAATGATTTGCAAATAAATTTGTATTTGACGCTGGTGTTGTCTTTGATTTTCATGGCTTTCTATTTGACAAAGAGGACTAATTTGTTGCTTCTTGAAATATTTGTGTTCTTTTAGCCCTTTGTAACCATTCTTTTGTATCAATTAATTAAAAAAATTGATATTTTTGTTTTAACACTTAAATTTCCCTCTATGTTCTTATATTCTGCTTCCCTCTTTCCAGAGAGCCATCCCACATGACAAAGAATTTGTTTTTAAAAAGAAAGAAGAAAAAGATTTGCAAAATTGATCAATACATTTTGGCAAGAATTCCCTCTTCTCCTCTCCTCATCTTATATAAATCAGATGCCTTCTGCCACTATCTCCTCCACCCTTGTCTCACATAAAGCTCTACTCCTTACCAGGAGAAACCCCTCTATCTGCATGTTATCTCATTCCATCCCATCTCCTCCAGCAAATTGCCTGCTATTCGTACCTCTCTGTCACTTATCTTCGATTGCTTCTCATCTCCTGGCTGCTTCTCTATTGCCTATAAACATGCTCATGTCTCCTGCATCCTAAAAAACTTTTCAGTTTGTTTTTCCATCCCCACTGTATCCCATATCTTTTCTACCTTTTATAGCTAAACTCTTTCAGAAAGCCATCGACAATAGGGTCTCCGCTTCTTCTCCTGTTATTTGCAACTCTTTACAATCTGGCTTGTGACCATATCATTCCCCTGAAACTAGACTCTCCAAAATTATCAATGATCTCTTAATTAGGTTTGATGACCCTTTCTCAATTCTCACCCTTCTTGACCTCTCTGCAGCCTTTGACCCTGTTTATCACCTTCTCCTCCTTGATACTTTACTCCCTATAGGTTTTCTTGATAATACTTTCTCCTTATTTTCCTCCTACTCATGTGACCACTCCTCATTCTCCTGGTTCTTCATCCATGTCCTGCCCACTCACTGTAGGAGTCCTGTATGGCACTGTCGTGAGTCTTCCTTTATTTTCCCTTTATACTATTTCAGTTGGTGATCTTACTATCTCCTGTGGATTCAGTTTTCATCTCTATGCTGATGATGCTCAAATTTACCTACCCAGATTTACTTTCTACCCTATTTACTGACCACCAGTCTTGTATTTCCAATCTACTTTTAGACATTTTGAACTGGATGTCCAGTAGATGTCTTAAACTCAATATGTCCATAACTGAAATTACCTTTTCTTCCAAACTCTCTCTCCTATCAAACTTCTGTATTATTTTTAAGGGCACCACCATCCTTCCAGTCTTCTAGGCTCACAACCTTGTGTCATCCTTGATTCTTCACTATCTGTCAACCTCTCTCCTCTCATATCCAATCTTTTGCTAGGGCTTTGCATTGACCATGTCAAAAATATATGTTTCTGTCTATACACTGAGTCTATCACCTCTCTTTATGCACTTGGGTAGCATGTTTAAACATGAGTCCTCTGGAATTGTGTTTGGTCATTGTGTTGATCAGAGTTCATAAGACTTTCAAAGTTGTTTATCTTTACAGTATGTGGTTATTATAGAAATTGTTCTCCTAGTTCTGCCCACTGAACCTTACATTAGTTCCACCCGGTCTCCTTAGGTTTCTCTGAAATCATCACTTCCATAATTTCTTAAAGAACAATATTATTTCATCTCTTTTATGTACCATAATATGTTCATTCATTCCCTAGCTGATGAGCCCTTCCTTCGTTTCTAGTTCTTTCCCATCACAAAAAAAGAGCTTCTATAAAAACATTTATACGTATAGGTTATTTTCCTTTTCTTTGATCTCTTTGGGGACACAGACCAGCTACTTGGCCCAGGATTGCTGGATCAAAGGGTATGCACAGTTTAATAGCTTGTTGGGCATATTTCCATATTGTTTTGCAGAATTGCTAGATCAGTTCACAGTTTTACTAACAGTGTATTCATGTACCTGTTTTACTATAACCTCTCCAGTATTTTTCATTTTCCTTTTTGTCTACTTTGCCTATCTATTAAGTATAAGGTTGTACTTTAGAGTTGTTTTAATGTACATTTCTCTAATTATTAGTGATCGTAGAGCATTTATTTTAATATGGATATTGGTAGCTTATATTTCTTCCTCTGAAAATTGCTTGTTCATTTATTTTTCTTTTTATCAATTGGAAAATGAATTTTATTTTTATAAATTTTTATCCGTTCCCTGTATATCTTAGAAATGAGACCTTTATCAGAGAAACTTGCTCCAAAGATATTTTCCCAATTTCCTGCTTCTCTTCAAATTTTAGGTGCATTGGTTTTGTTTGTTTAAAATTTTATTTAGTAAAAATTTTTACTTTTTTCGAACCCTTCTGTCTTGTTTGGTTATAAATTCTTTTTCTATGCATAGATCTGACAGATAACTTCCGTGCTCCTCTGTTTTGTTTTTGATGACCCCCTTTATGTCTAAATCAGGTACCCATTAGGGGCTTGTCTTGATGTACAATGTGAGATGTTGGTCTGTGCCTAGTTTCTGCCAACTTATTTTCCAATTTTATCAATAGTTTTTGTCTAACAGCCAATTTTTATTTCAGTAGCTGTGTCAGCACCAAGCTCCTGCGCTAGATTGCTTCTGTATAGAGCATGCCTAATCTGTTCCACTGATCAACCTATTTCTTACCTAGTGCCAAATTGTTCTGATGGTTACCACTTTGTAGCATTGCTTGAAGTCTGGTACTGCTAGGCCCTCTCCTTTCCCACTTTTTCTTCTTTAATTCACATGATATGCTTGACCTTTTGTTCTTCCAGGTGAATTTTATTATCATTCTTTTCTAGTTATGTAAATAATTCTTTGGAAGTTTGATTGGTATGATACTGAACAAGTAAATTAATTCAGGTAGCATTGTCATTTTTATTATGTTTGCTTAGCCTATCCATCAGCAATTGATATTTTTCCAGTTATTTAAATTTCTCTGTGTGTGTGTGGGAGTGTGTGTGTGTGTGTGTGTGTGGTGTTTTGTAATTTTGTTTATATTCCTGTGTGTAGGTAGAATCCTAAGAATTTTGTACTTTTTCTAGCTATTTTGAATGTAGTTTCTCTTTCTATCTATTTCTGCTGGATATTTTTGGTAATACACAGAAATACTGATGATTAATGTGAGTTTATTTTCTATCTTGTAACTTGGCTGAAGTTGCGAATTATTTTAATTAGTTTTTAGGTGATTTTCTAGGGTCTTCTAAGTAAATCAAAATATCTACAAAAAGTGATACTTTTGTTTCCTCTTTGCTCATGCCTGTTCCCTCACTTTCTTTTTCTTTTGTTATAGCCTTTTTAGATCCTTTCTCATTGTTCCTTTTTTTCTGTTTCTCTTCACTTTGAGAAATACAAGTTTATGAGGGAAGTACTGTTGGATAGAAGCAGTACCTTGTGGTAGAAATTGCCATGTCCTAGTGGGTGTAGTACAATTCTCTTCCCTGTCTTCTTATAACCATTCTTCCCAGCATTGGCTGTGCCATCTTATCTCCGGCTCTATTCCTGTCCTCACGTATTTGCCACATACACATACATACCTACCTTGATGGGTGCCAGCTCAGACATCCTGGACCAGGGATCTTATCCATGGAGATGCAGCACTCTCTCAGAAAAGGCTGTCCATCAGTGTACCAACTCCCCTTAAACTGAACATTTTATGAACCTGCTATCTCTTATTACAAGCATTCACCTCTCTTCTCATGGTAGTGAGTGCTCTTTGATTTCCAGAATATGCCATTCCTTTGCTTTCTGCGTTTTTAGGGGACTGGCAATAATTTTGTGTTATTTAAATTTCCTTTCTTTTGTATTTGAAGGTCTTTCTTCTGGACACTTACAGAATCTATTGTTTGTTAGTGATATTATTAAATTTAACCACCATGTGTCTTTGAACTTGAAGTGCAACAAAATTTTTTTTTGTTGCTGTTCTGGAGATAATATTTGTGGTTTTTTTTTTTTTTTTTTTTTTTTTTTTTAGTGCCTCTGTTTTCTCTATTCAGAAGGTCTGGATGGTTGTCTTCTCTTATTTTGTGCGTCGTAGTCATCAGGTTTTTTTATTTGTCTTGTTGATCTGAGAGATCTGTCATCCATAAGTGGTCTCTGTACATCATGTTTTCAAGTTTAATCACTTTGGCTTATGTAAAGATCATATCTTCTGTTAACATGGATGCCTTTTGCTTTTCTTTTGCTAGGTTTTCTTCTGCTCCAGCATTCTTGATTTCTCAGTCTGTTAGTCTCTCTCCATCAAGGAGTCATTTTTTTTCTAACTTTTTTCTAACTTTCTAACTAACTAATTTTTTCTAACTTTGTAATTGATTCTGACTTATATTAATTCTTACTTCTAGTATGGATTTAATTTATCTTTTGAGGCATTCTGAAATTTCTTGCATTTCCATGCTCGTTGGGGAATCTGTGAAATCCTGTATTTCTTTTTGCATTATATATGTGTTAATCTCTCCTTTGCTTCTTTGAACTCTCCACTGTGGAGTTAGTTTCATCTAATTTTTACTGATGGAGTTTGCTACTTCTGCATTGAGAACTCTCAATTTTGACCCATTTAGTCCTGTGTTCTTCTGGTATGGATTTCATTTATCCTTTGAACCATTGTGGTGTTTCTTAAAATAGTTCTATGTTCTCTTAGTATTTTGTAGGATTCTGGATTTCATCAGGCCCTGGTTCACTTTCTTTTATCTTAAAATGTTTGTCAAGAACTTTGTAATAAGTTTTATTCTAATTTTATGATTTTTTTCTTGTTAATTCATCGGTATATGCTCCAGGTTTTTGAGTTAGTTTTTTTTTCCTTTTCACATTTTTGGTGTTTCAGCCTTTAAAAGAAAAAACAAACCCTATTCCTCCCTTACTCAGTTTGTGACTCCTCCCTCTATGTTCGTGTGTATATCCCAAACTAGGCTGCAAAGTTGCCTCAGTCTCCTTCTAAATGGGGAGAGCTGGGTTCCACCAGCTTGTCTCTTACTCCTGAGCAGTTTTTGTGGGGACAAGACTTACCCCACCTGGGTTCCAAGTGTAGTAGATAGAGTTCCATGCTTGGATTTAAGAGGATCTGAGTTCAGATCTTGTTTCCGATGTTTACTAGCTGTCTGACCCTGACCCTGGGCAAGACACAACCTTTCGGACTAGGAGATGACACACATAAAGCCCTTTGTAAACTTTAAAGCGTTATATAAATGTTAGCAGCTATTCTTTCTCCTCTTTTTTTCTCCCCTAGCACATCACCTCACCTTGACCCTCTTTTACTTCTTTGTCTTGGCTAAATCAGCATTGGCTAATTTTTTAAGGGGGTAGAGAGGGTTGTGAGTATGCTCCAGACAGAGTCTGTGCAGTTTTGGGGCTTCTTAACTTAAGCCTAGCCTCAGGTAGAAGGCAGCATGTTTCCAGTATCACCTCTACCCTCCTCAAAATGTGGAAAACAATCTCCATAGCACTAAATAGGATTGTTGTGAATGAGAAATGATATAATGTATGTAAAGTACTTTCTAGACGTTTATGTTCCACATGTTGTTGTTACTATCATTTTTTTTAATTTCTCAGCAATGACCAATAATTCTAGTGTTATATGTCAGTGGTGACTTGTCTTATTCTTAAGAGGAATGATTCTAGTCCTTTATTCCGCATAATGTTATACTGGCTAAGGAATTTGGACTTTATTCAGTAGGTCAAGATAGCCACTGATCTTTTTTACAGTATAGGATTACATGATCAGAATTATGTTTCAGCAAGATGAATCTGGTAGCAAACCAGAAAATAGACTGGAATGGGTAGAGATTTGAGGCAGAGAGACCATGTTATGCTCTTGCAGTAGTTCAGGTAAGAAGTAATGAGAGCACTTCCAGTTAAGATGGCATCATGAAAGGTCGTAGAGAAGCACAGCCCTCCCACATGGACCCAAGAACAATGCTGAAAAAAGCCACAGAAAAACCAGTGATAGAGACCTAAAAAGAAGAGAAACGAAACTCTTCCATCTCATCCTGAACTTCAGAAAAATGCAGCTAGAAACAGGCAGATAAAAGCAACTGAAAAAAGAAAACAATGCAAGTACAAGTAAATGCAGAAATCGCAGAGGTGTGGAGAGGGTCATGCTAAGGAAACCAGTTTGAACTATGATTATCTGGCTAGAAACTGGCAAAAGCAGGGTGAAGGAAGAAGCCAGTTTGAACTCTTGTAAAGTGACCAGAAGCCTGTCAGTTTTCTGAGTAGGATCCTTGTGAGCCTGTGTGAGCTCTAATAATTGGACTCCTAAAGCCACATCTTGGCTCTGACTTATATTGGAATATAAGCGTAGGGGATAGAATCACCCTTCTAAGTTACTGCACAGGAAGAGCGGGCCTGGCTATGCCCTCAGTGGAGCACTATGAGCCATAATAGGTGACAGGGCCAAGAGATGACTAGCACCTCTGCTTAGGGTGGTACTTTATTTTTAAGATCAATATGATCTGTGGTATCATATTGGGCATGTTAAGGCCACGGCAGAAGGTAGAACCAACTTCTGATTGAGGATTATATAAAGTGAAGGAGAATGAGACTAGCTAAAGCGCTGTCCCATAGTAGGGCACTAGGTGACTAAGATAGATGTCAAAGATTGAGGTAGAAGATAAAACTTAATGTAAGCCACTCCATCCATATTGGCAGTGATAGTGCCATCTAGACTACAGAAGAGAAACAACTAAATATGACCTATCCGATTCATCTAAGATTGCCCAAGTCAATTGAACTGAGCATAAGTATTGAGGCTTAAAACATGGGTAAACAGAAGAAAACACTAAACACAAATAAGAAATACTGTGGCTTATGAACTGCCCAATAGGTAAAACCAGAAAAGAGTAACCCATAGTAGTTGAAAGCAGAACTTCAGAGGAAAGCAAAAATGTTTTGGCCGTAAGTACTACAATAGAAGATGGAAGAAATAAATAGTAAGATTAAAAAATGAAATGACAGTTAAAAAGGAAACAAGTTAAGAAAAGAATAAATAGCTAAGAGCAGAAAGGAGAAAACCCGACCCAGATAGTCAACTTCCTGAAAACAGAATGGAGCAAACAATTCAATGACTTTGAGACAACAAGAAATAGTAGAATTAAATCAAAAGACTGAAAAAAAATGGAAAAAAATGTAAGAGATCTCCAAAAATAACTCACCTGGAAAACAGATCAATGAAATATAATGTAAGAATTATTTTACTCCCTGAAAACCATAACAAAACAAAAAACCCTGACACCATATTTCAAGAAATCATAAAAAAATTTGATCATATTTCTTATATTAAAATTAATGGGCATAGTAAAAATAGAAAAGAGTACACCGATCACTTTTTGAAAGAAACCTGCAACTGGAAACATCCAGGAATGTCATAGCTAAAAACCAGAACTTTTAAGTCAAAGGAAGAATATTGCAGGCAGCCAGAAAGAGTTTGAGTGTCAAAGAATTGCACTCAGGATCACCCATGATTTGGCAACAAGTCCTGTAAAGGAGATCTACTTTTCCAACTTGCCTTATCCAGATATTTTCTCCCCTATTTCTGCTTTTCAGCTCCCTTTAATGTCTTGTCAGTAGATAGAGGACTGAGTCTCCTTCAGGAAGACCCGAGTTCAAATTCTACCTTAGATAGTTACTGTCTATGGTACCCTGCACAAGTCTCCTGAACTCTGTTTGTCTCAGTATGCAAAACTGTAAAATGAGGATAATAATAGCACCTCCACTGTTGTTGGAAGACAAAATGAGATAATATTTGTAAAGCACTTACAAGTGTCTGGCACGTAGTAGGTACCTAATAAGTGTTTGTTTTTTCCCTACCTTCCCAGAGATAACACTCTATAGTTTTCTTTCTCTGACTTCTCTCTCCCTGGTTTTTTCTTAGAGTCATATTTGACTCATGGAAAGTGGTTGGAAGGATGATGTCTTTCCCTAATTTGCAAGCAATATATGTAAGATTGGAATTAAGCGTTTATTTTTGTTGTAATGATTTCTAGTACAGTTTATGATCTGGTACTGATAGACTTCTTGTGACCTCTTTTTCAAATGTATCTTATGTATTATGTACTATCATTTCATATACATATGTCTTATTTCCCTACTATACTGTAAACTGTGTAAGAACAGGGACTCAACATCTAACAGTGCACTTCACATAGTTATTGTTTAGTAAATGTTTATTGAGTCAAACGATGAGATTGTAAAATTTCAAATATGTATCTAAACAGTCTATTTAAAGCCTTTAACTTTTAATAATGTTTTCTTTACAGTTTGGTGACACTTGAATTGCATAGCCATGTTTCGAAATAGTCTGAAGATGCTTCTCACTGGTGGGAAATCGAGCCGAAAAAACAGGTCCAGTGGTAAGTGATTAGACATTATTCAGTATGTATATTTACTGTTTGCACAAAACTATCAGAAAGAGTAATATTACAGACATTCTAAGCTTTGCTTTGAATAATATGTCAATACCATGACAATGTGTATTTATTAATTCATTTTTATTTTACTGTGCTACTAAAAGGAAGGAAGGAAGGATAGAAGGAAGGATGGAAGGAAGGAAGGAAGGAAACAAGCAGTTATGAAGTACTTCCTCTATTCTAAGGAATGTGCTAGGTGCTTTATAAATAACTCATTTGATCCTTACAATAACCCTGGGAGGTGGTTGCTATTATTTATTAGTTCTATTTCATAGGTGAGGAAGCTGAGACAAACAAGAGGTTAAGTGATTTGTCCAGCATCACATAGCTAGTATCTGAGACTAGATTTAAATTTGGGTCTTCTTGACTCCAGGTACAGCCCTGTATCCACTGTGCCACCTAGCCACCTCTGAAAATAGAATAATAATGAGGGCCTTGAGTAAATTGCAATGTTAAATTATGTTCCATGTACACTGTTTAAGAAATATGGAAAAGTGTATCATTCCTATCCTTGTTATTTATTACTCAGAGCAGAATTCCACATCACATGGATGATGTAGGCTCTTAAAGGAGTAAGCATTCGTTAGTTTTCTCATAAAGTAACTTTTGGGGAATACCTACCCTTATGACAGCTGTTAAACATTGTTGTTTTTCTTAGAATGATTACAAAGTTTACATGTTGTTATAGATGAAATGTATCATAAACTTGAAGATAAAATGCATAGTTTCTGTGTAGTAATGAAAATCATGGACATATTTGCAACTGAAATGGAATCTCTAAAGTATTGTGGACCAGCAAATAAGGAATAATTTTGTCAGAGAAAGATTGAGCCTTTAATATAGTGATCAGTGCTTTGTAGGTCATTCTGGAAAATATATAAAATAATTTTAGCCTATGACAGCATGAACAGAGAAATATTAGTGATGTTTTATTTGGGCAGTGATGTGGTAAAGAACAAGATTAAGCCCAAATATTAGTTAAAAAAACAAACAAACAAACAACTAGGTATGTCATAACCTATTACAATGGTAGACATTATCTTTTAAAAATGAAATCAGCAACAAAACACCTAAAATATCAGAAATCACAGATTTTTATCTTCAGATTTACTCTTTCCTTTGGAAATAGAGAAAATTGAATCTACTTAAGTTTTTGAATTGAATTTCTTTTATTCCAGTTACACAGCTAGGAAAAAAAAGCACTTTACAAACCTTGGTGTTCTATAAATATTAGCTATTGCTATTAATAAAAAATGCCCTTTGTGTGACTATGCCAACTTAGAGACAACAATCTTAACTCCAAAAATGATTGATCTTAAGCTCCAAAAATGATCTACCAGTAACGTTCCCTTTGAACATCTTCTGCAATTCTTTTTGTATTCTAGCTATTGGAAACTCTTTCTTTTAAATGAGAAATATGTATCCAAATGTGGCCATTAACTAAAAGGAAAGAAGGAAAGTCTTCATTTTTGGTCTTCATATGTTTTTCAGTTCCTGAATTGTGTGTGTGCAGACTTTTGTGTTTTGGATAATATGGGGAAAATTTTATAAAAGAAGTGTCTACTAGTTCTAACAAAGTGAAATAACTTCTGTTGTAACTATATTACAGTGCATTATCGATCAACGGGCAAGTATTTACTAAATGTCTTCTATCTACTGGTATCAGCCCTCCAAGGGCTTATATTTTATTGAGGAGGGAGACAACATGTATACAATATAAAATAAAAATAAGTTATTTTGGGGGAAGTCAGTAGCAGCTGGGTGTCATATAATGGCTAGGAAAGATAAGTAGGTGAAGTGTGAGCTGAGCTTTGAAGAAAACTACTGAGAAGAGATGGTAAGAAGAGAGTGATTTCTAGGCATGGGGGATAGCCTATGAAAACACAGAATAACAAGAGATGGGATGTTGCACTTGAGGCACAGTGAGAAGAACAGTTCTCACCTGATTGTAATATGCAGAAAGTATATAATGTTTAATAAATCTGGAAAGATAGATTGGAGCCATGTTATGAAGGGTTTTATCCTGGAGCATGAGTTCTTAACCTGGGGGCTATGGACTTGTTTTTTGAAAAGTATTTTGACAGCTCTATTTCAGTATAATTGTTTTCCTTTGTAATCTTACATATTTTATTTTATACATTTAAAAACATTCTGAGAAGAGGTTCATAGGTTTTACTAGACTACCAAAGGTTACATGACACATGAAATGACAAGAATCCTTGTTTGTCCTAGAGGTACTATGGTCATTGGAGTTTATTGAGTAGATGATATGGTCAGACTTGTTCTTTAGTATTATCACTTTGACAGTTATTTGGAGGATAGAATGGAGAGGGGAGAAACTTCAGGCACAATAACCAGTTAGAAACCTATTTTATTAGTCCAGGAAAAAATGAGCAGGGCCTGAAATAAGGGAATAACTGTGTGAGTAGAGAGAAGAGTTGGACGAAAGAGATTCTGTAGGGGTATAATTAGTAAGACTTGGAGATTGAATAGGTGGGATGCAGGAGAATGAAGAGTCTTGAATAATGTTGTTGTTGAGTTGTTTTGACTCTTTGTGACCCCATTTGGGGTTTTCTTGGCAAAGATACTGGAGTGGTTTGCCATTTCCTTCTTCAGCTCATTGATGAGATGAAGAACTGAAGCAAATAGGATTAAGTGACTTGCCAGGATCACATGGCTAGTAAATGTCTGAGGCTGGATTTGAACTCATGAAGAGGCATCTTCCCAACTCCAGGCCTGGTGCTCTATCCACTGTACCACCCAGCTGCCTCTGTCCAGAATAATACCAACACTGTGAACCCAAATGACTGGAAGAATGGTAGTGCCCTTGACAAACAGAGAAGAAATAAGGGTAGTTTTGGGAGGGGACATTCTTAATAAAATTTTATATTTAAAAATGTTGTGTTGGTGGTATTTGGGATGTTGCTTTGTTTTAAAGCAGTAGGGACTGCTTTATGGCTGCCCTCCCTTCCCCCATTCCTTTGGTGCAGGATCCCAGACCTGTGCTCATTTGCCATTCTTGTTAAAGTAACTAGGTAGAGAGAATGAAAGTGTATGTGTGGGAGAGGGTGGGGCATAATTAAATATGTTTTTGGTATAGGTTGGGTCAGAGTAAGGTTGTCATTAAGACTTGAGTTTAGAGCAATGGTCTCCAAAGTGGGAGTCAGGGCCTGATCTCAAGGTATGTATGGCCTGAATCCAGGTGGTATATGATCAATCAACCTTTGAGGGTTTGAGAGATAACTACATCTTATCCTCCCTGAGATAGTCAATTGTGGGGCTTGTCTCCAACACAACTACACCTGCCCTTATATCCCCTAACATTCTCTCTTCACCCTACACCTGCCTCTTCCTCATTGTGCAAGCTTTCAAGCTCACCGTTCTGAACTGGCTGTCTTTTCCTCAGGGCACTTAAAACCTGACAACTACTTGGGCAACCATTGCACAGGTCCTATTGGAAAAATCCCTTCCTCCACACAAAATTACCTGATCACATTCACCTCCTTTTGGTATATTTTCTTTTAGGGCAGTGGCCTATAAATAAGATCCCCTACCCCTTTTCATTTTGGGTGGGACATAGTGAGTAGACTGGATAGCCAGGCACATGGGTCACAATTTTCATTTCAGTTCTTATTATATTATCTCTTCCCTCAAATCCAGTCCCTTCCAAACTTCCTTATTTCTGTTGTGAATACTGCCATCCTTCTGATTCACCCAGATTCACAACCCCAGTTTTGTCTTTGACTTTTATCTCTCCTTCCCCACATATGCGATCGGTTGCCAAATTTTGTTTCTACCTTCACCTGTTTTTGTACAGCCGTGAATGGTTTTTACTCTTTAAAATGCAATAAAACTTTATTTCAAAATGTATAAACCATCCTTAGCTCTGGGCTGTATAGACTTGGGCAGTGGGTTAGATTTGGCCTACAATTTGTGGTTTGCTGAACTCTAAGAAAGCTCAGGAGAATATATTAATAATGGGAATTATATACAAAAGTGTATCAAGCGTACATCTTCCCCCCAAGTCGGTTATTAAACATTTACTAGTGCACCCCTGCTCACTTCCATCCTTTTCTCTCCAGATTCACATAACCATCATGCTAGTTCAGGCCCTCATCACTTCTTGCCTGGACTTTTACAATATCCTCTTAATTAATCTCCCTTTTTCAAGTCTTTTCTCTCTTCAGTCCATCATCTTCATGGCTGCCAAAATGATTTTCCTAAAGCATTGGTCTCATCATGTCATTACCCTACTTAGTAAATGCCAGTGGCTCCTTTTGACTCTAGGATTAAATATTATTTCATATTTATCTCATTGCTTTTGAATTTCTGTTTTTGGATATCCACAATTATTAATACCCATAATTATGCATACAGTGACAAATGTACATACTTTATAAATAAATATATAAAAGCTCAAACATTTTTTACTGATAGCAGGGGGCTGGCAGGGATTGGGAAGGAGATGTGTGATCCATTAAGTTTGGAGAAGACTGGTCTGGAGCACTGGTGTCAAATAGAAATGGATCCTCAATTGAGATGAATGATCCCCTTTTAATTCAGAACAGCTAGGAACTACATGTCTTCCTCTGCTCTCCAGGTAAGAACCTGCTTGGTCTTAAAGGACTGGAGCTAATCTTTAATATGTTTTTCAAGTGTTGCAGTCAGGTTCTCTTTCTGTGGTGTGTTCACTCTTGGGTTTGACTCTCCAGGGCATGCTTTAGGTTCTGTTTCATACTTCTTTAGAGGTCTTTCTTTCATCTGGAATCAAAAATGATATTCTGGCAGGGGGCTTGGACAGGGCTTTGATGTTCTTGTTTTTTTCTTTTTTTAAACATGTTAAGTTTTAGGTGTTGGTAAGACATCCATCTGGAAATATTCCATAGCATACTAGAATTAAGGAACTGGAGAGGGAATGAGATGTCAGACTGGAGTGGTTTGAGGCTTTGATTTCAAAATATGTCAGTGAGGTGTTTTAATATATAGATAGACTTTAAAGTATGAATTAATGAGAGAACAGCATTGAAGCAATGGTATAAATATTCTAGCTATGCTGGTTGCTTAAGTCACAGAACCTTTATGCCTCTTAGTTAAATCTTTTTTTTTGTTGTTTTGTTTTGCTTGTATCACAAATATAATCATCCTATAAACTGAAAGATATAAATAAAAGAAGTCTTTGACAAATTCAACCTGTACCTGTATTTCTATGTATACTTATATTGGTAATAACTTCTGGTATTTGATATATATATTTATCTAGCACCTCCTCTGGGCTATTTCCCTTATCTTGTATTTTCATTCAGGGGTTGGATCTCCAGAGGGTGATTACTACCTCAGATTCTAGGGGTTACCCTTTGGTTCTGGACTTCTAATACTTGAACTCACAATTCCTCACCAGTATGTTTCTGTTAATAGTCAACTAGTAGATATAATTAACTCTCAGCAGAGGCATTTTTTAAGATGGTAGAGTAAAAACAGGAGATAGAAAACCTTTCCCCTGTAATCCTGGGACATACTTTCCCATCAGCTACTTTGTTTTGGGACTTCTCTGGACCTGTGCATCATGCCTTTTCTTCCCCAGGAAACTTTTAGATAATCAGCACCTCATTAAGCTTTGTAATTATATTCTAGACTTTTCCTTAGCTAGAGGTTGTTCAAAAATCAACTTCCCTACACATACACACTCACTTTCACACTCACAGTCTTTCTCTCTCTTCTTTCACCCCCTTCTTTCTCTCTCTCCTCTCTCTCTCTTTCCCCTTTTCCTCTCTCTTTCTCTGTCTCCCTCTCTCTGTCCCTTTTCCTCTCCCTCTCTCTCTCCCTGTCTCTCTCTTCTCCCTCTGTCTCTCCCTCTCTTTCTCCCTTTCTCCCTCCCCCTCTTTCTTCCTCTCTCTTCCCCTCCCTCTCTCCCTTTCTCCCCCCCCATCACACTATCTCCCACTATCACTCTCTTCTTCTCTCCTTTCTGGAAAGAACTTTAGAGTAAGACATTGGTGGGCAGTTTGGGTTGAAAGAATGGGAATAAAGGATCAAGCAATGGGAGACTGAGGGTTTTGACCAACAGGGTGGGGAGTTCATAACTACTGAGATATGTAGGTTAGGACTAGAGGTGAGTTTTTTTAATCATTGAGGAGTGAGTTCAGGTAAATTTTCATTGTCCACAGGGCTTTGACCTTTGGACCTAGTTCTCTCAGACGTCAAGGCAGTTCAGCCTAGGGGTCAAGAACTGGGAGCTGAAGAAATGAAATTACTCATCTTCCTCCAAGGCAGCAGAATGGGTTGAGACTTGATAAATGGCCTTTCTCCTCTTTCCTGGAAGGGAGGAATCTGGTGCTTGATACTGAGAGGAGGATAATGATGATGATGATGATAGCTAGCTTTTATATGGCATCTGTTATGTACTAGGCAGTGTGCTAAGCTCTTTACAAATCCTATCCCATTTGATCCTCACAACAACCCTGGAAGGTAGGTGCTATATCCTCATGTTACAGTTGAGGAAACTGATGCAAATAGAGGTTAAGATGACTTGTATAAGGTCACAGCTAATATGTGTCTGAGGTGGGATTAGAACTTAGGTCTTCCTGACTCCAGGTATGGCACTCTATCCACTGTACTATTTAGCTCCCTCATGAAGGTCAGAAATGATAAGGATTGAAAAAAGGCCATTATCATTGGCAACTGAGATCATTAGTAACTTTGGAGGGAGGAATTTTGGTTGAATAGTGAATGAGGGGGGCAGCTAGTTGGCACAATGGATAGAGTGCCAGGCCTGGAGTCAGGAAAACTCATCTTTATGAGTTCAAATCTGGCCTCAGACACTTACTATATATGGGACCCTGGTCAAGTCACTTAACCCTGTTTGCTTTAGTTTTCTCATCTGTAAAATGAACTGGAGAAGGAAATGGCAAACTGCTCCAGTATCTCTGCCAGGAAAATCCCATAGAGTAGGATATGACTGAAAAATGACTGAACAGTCTTGCATTTATGAAATGGCCCCACACTCCCGGGGCTACAAGAGGCCATCACGTAGCAAAGAATGAATTCTTAGTCTCTTTCTTTGGTCATTAATGGTAATTTTGAAAGACTCAAGTTCAAATTATTAATTAAGAGGAATTGTTAAATGCAGTAATGACAGCACTGGGGTTCTGTGTTGCACAGTGGTTAGGAGGGGCTTGGAGCCTGGGAAAACCAGGTTTTAATCCCCTTTCTTACCTTAGTAGTGGGTACTTGGGCAAATAATCTATTTTTTTCTTTTCTTTTTTTAATTATTTATTTTTAGTTTTCAACATTCACTTTCTTAAGATTTTGAGTTTCAAATTTTGTCTCCTTCCCCAAGATGGTGTGTAATCTGATGTAGGCTCTGCTTATACATTTGTATTAAGCATATTTTCACATTAGTCGTGATATAAAGAAGAATTGGAACTAATGAGAGGAGCCATGAGAAAGAAGAAATAAAACAAAACAACAAAAGAAAAGGAGAGTAAATAGTATGTTTCTGTCTGCATTCAGACTCCATGGTTCTTTTTCTGGATGTGAATAGCATTTTCCATCATGAGTCTTTTCGAGTTGTCACAGATTCTTGCATTGCTGAGAAGAGCTAAATCTATCAAAGTTAGTCATCGCACAGTGTGGCTGTTACTGTGTACGGTGTTCTCCTGGTTCCACTCATTTCACTCAGCATCAGTTCATATAAGTCTTTCCAGGTTTTTCTGAAGTCTTCCTGCTCATCATTTCTTATAGCACAGTAGTATTCCATAACATTCATATACCACAACTTGTTCAGCCATTCCTCAACTGATGGATATCCCCTCAATTTCCAATTCTTTTGGGTGAATAATTTAACCTCTTTCAGCTTCAATTTCCTTATCTGTAAAATAGAAGTATGTAGAGTACCTAACCTCACAGGACTGTAATGAGGCTCAGTCCCTTGGATGCATTCCCTGTATACTCTTCTCCCCCTTTCATTAAACCAAGTCTGCACAACCTGTGACCCATGAGCTGTAAACAGCCCACAGGCACACCAAAGGATTTTGGGTGGCCTGTGAAAAATGTAGAAGAAAACATCCTCTACATTTTTTGAGAGCTGCCCAAAATCCTTTGGCAGGCCACAGGTTGTGCAGGTCTATATTAAACACAGAACTGCTAAAATTCTCTCTGCCAAAAACAGTATCTAATAATTTCTTGCCTGCTTTAATGATAATTTCATTCTTCAAAAGGTGGAGTAACATTTTACTCTGGATTTGATTTTTACCAACAGGGCAGAACTGATTGCTGGAGTGTGGTAACCTTGGAGGAAACTGATCACTCCGTACAAAAGTTTGAGATAGACATAGAGTCCAAAGTAGGGCATAATTTGACATGTACTTTAGATCTTAGTTGGTAGATTTCAAAGCATTCAGAGGAAGGATAGGATTTCCAAACTAAATTCTATAGAGAAGTCAGCCCAGGATACATAGGAAATTCTCAAGAATGATATTCTCATACAGAAGAAAAATGGGAGTTGTCTCAAGAGAATAGTGTGTATACACGTCAACCAACTTAGGTTTTAAAAAGATATAGAATTAGGAAAAGCATGAGACAGGAACAAAGGATGAAGATAAAAGTGACGTGGTCCTGTAAAAATAGTATTGAGTGTTAAAGCTTAAAAAGAGCTAAATTGGGAAAATGAGTAGAATCAAAGAAGGGATAGGACTATTGCTTTATAAATCAGTCAGGAAGCACTAAGTTTCTTCTATGTGCCAGGCTACAGGACTACAAAGACAAAAATGAAACATTCTCAGCTCTCAAGGAGCTTTTGTTTTAAAAGAGGAGACAATATGCAAGTATAAAGGTAAATGAAAAACCATATACAAAGTGGATGCTGGTGACCTGCAGAATGAAGAAGCAGTTAGGGCAGGGGTTCTTAACCTTTTTTTTTATGTCATGGATCCTTTTGACTATATGATGTAGCCTATGGATCTTTCCTCAGAAAAATATTTTCAAATGTATAAAATACATAGGAGTACAAAGGAAATCAATTTTATTGATACATACACGCACACACATGCGCACGCGCACACACACACACAAGTTCACAGACTCTAGTTTAAGAATGCTTAAGCTAGGAAAACAAGAAAAGGCCTTATGAAGGAATCAATAGAGTTGAGTCTCAAAGGAGAGCAGAGATTCATTCCAAGAGGAGGAAGTGAGGAGGGAGAGCATTCCAGGCATGCCTGGAGCACAGCCAGTACAAAAGCATGGAGATGGGAAATGGAGTGTCATATGTGAGGAATGGTGCCATAATGGATGCATTGTAGAGTGCATGGAAAAGAGTAATATGTAGTAAGACTGGAAAAATTGGTTGGGTCCAGATTGTGAAAAGGTTTAAATGTCAAGTGGAAGGTTTTCTCTTTTATCTTAGAGGTAATAGGGAACATCTGGAGTTTATAGAATAGGGGTCTGACATGGTTAAACCTACACTTTAGGAAAATCACTTTGGCAGCTGTATGCAGGATGGACTGTTTGGGTTATCACTTGGAAAGAGGGATTAGATTTGTTCTGTTTGACTCCAGAGGGTAGAACTAAGAGAAAACGGTAAGTAGTTCCATAGAAGTAAATAGAAACTTGATAGCATGGAAAAAAAACAACCTCACTAGTGATTAGAGATTTCAAAAAGGAAGATAGGCTGCCTTGAGATACAGGATAACCTTCCTTATTAGAAAGCTTCAAACAGGTTAGATGACCTCTTGTTGTGTTTATTATCATGGGCTTTTTCCTTTTAGGCTATCCATTGTACTAAATGACTTCTAGTGTCCCTTCCAAGTCTAAAATTCTGTGACCATATTTTACTAGGACGAAGGTTCTTAATATTTGTGTGTGTGTGTGTGTGTGTGTGTGTGTGTGTGTGTGTGAGATGAACACCTTTAGCAGTTTGGAAAAACCTATAAACTCTTTCTCAGAATAATATTGTTATAATACATAAAATGAAATAGAATTACAAAAGAAACCAATTATATTGAAATATAGTTATTGAATATTTAAAAAACAAGTTTATGGACCTCAGGTTAAGAACCTCTGTAAATAAGAGCTTCTTTTCAAATAATCACATTTGACTAGGCAAGTGGTTCTCAAATTTTTCTTCCTTGTAGCCCAATATTATTCTTTGTCATTAATACTGTTTAATAATATGGAGTTAGAACATTTGTTCATGTGATTGTAACAATAAGTTCCATATAATTCATGGGAGATTTGTGCATGTACAAGTTTCATACAATCTGTAAAATATCTCGTTAAACTCACTAGTTTGCAGTGACCACACCCTGTGAGAACCACTAGACTTTGTTGAACATTTTACTTGAATCGTTTTTTTGTTTCTATAGACAGTAAGAAAGTTCAAATGGTGAACAGTGGAAAAGAGCTTAATCTGTAAAATCAATAGAAATTTGACTGGGAAGAGAATCTAAGAAAATCATTTTCATTCTACTGGGACCAGTAGAATTTATTTAGTATTTTTTTCTCTTTGGTAGATGTTATACAAAAGACATTCATCAGTCAATTCCTCTGCTCCAGAAACTTATAAGCAGAAATAGGCATGGAGAAAGATATATAGATCCATGACAATTCTGTGGCAGTCTTGATTTTTCTAAGAATTTATATCATTGCTTCGGTTTCTATAAATCTTGTAGATCTTTCCAATTCTTTATCATTAGTGTAACAAAATGTAATATTTCCTTGACTTTCTGTCAATTTCTTAGATTTTTGTGGAGTTCAGATGGATTGTGGAGGCCACTTAAATTGAAGAAAAAAATCTGAAAAACATTAGGAAAATAAAGTCAGCAATTAACTGAGTTCAGTATAAATAATATTCTTTCATTTGCTATGCAACCTTGACCCAAATGGATGAGATTCTTTGGGCCTCGGTTTCCTTATCTGTAAAATGGAGAATACATCTTTCTTACTACTTTGAAGATGGATTTGCATGAATATAATCTTAGTCCAGTTTGTGAGCAATTCCTGAGTAAGCTACTGGAATCTCCACCTCTGGCTTACTCCAGAGAGGCGACATAGCGCTTTACTTTACAGTTAACGGAGTCATGGCACAGAGAGGTGTATTCTCCATCCACTAAGCACATGCTGGAGTTGGAATCAGAGGAGTTAGGTTCAAATCCCAATCTGTCATTTATAGAGTGTTTTGTGTGACCTTGGAGAAACCATCTAAACTTTCTGGACCTCAGTTTCCTCATCTGTAAAATGAGGAAGTAACTATGTAATCTTTGAGGTTGCTTTCAGCTCTATGTCTATGATTTTATGTTCCACCTTAAGGATCTTCATGTTCGCCGTTAAAGTTCTGTTGACTGTATTTGTGCCTTTGTATTAGTCATTCAGGCTAAGTAGGTTAAATACCAATACAAAGAAGTACTTTATTTACCAAAGTTATTTCTATATTAATACAGTGAATGATACTATACAGTAATATTTGTCATTTTTCTGATCATGTACCTCTACTTATGGAGGTCAGTATGGCACAGTGGAAAACATTTTGGATTTAGAGACAAAGGACCCAAGTTTGAACTCCAGCCTTGCCAAAGATATGTCTTTGGAAAAGTACTTAATCTTTCTAGATTTCAGTTTCCTCATCAGTAAAATGTGAGGGTTGGATTAGATGACTTCTAAGGTCCTTTCCAGCTCTAAATCTAGAATCTGTGATTCTGGGACAAAAGACCTGAAGTCATAAAGTTGAGAGGGAGACACTTCTCATTTGGCAGCAGTGTGACTTTTGATAATTGAGGTTGGATCTGTAGGAGGGTTAGATCTGAAGAAAGGTTTTGGGGGTCAGTCAAGCTAATTAAGACCAGTGGCTCCTAATCAGTCTCATCTCTAACTGGGCTTAGAGAGAACAATTGGGTGCCTGACACATAGTTAGTGCTTAATAAATAATTGCTTGTTAACTTGGCTTCAGCTGTAGTTGGTTATGTGTCCTTGGTCTTATCTGTCTTCTTTATCTTGTTCCAGCAGTTATACCCCCTCTCACAAATTGTTACCTCCTCGAGGGTAGAGACTTTCACTTTTGTCTTTGTATCCCCAGCACATTACAAATGAGAAATTCTTCAGAAGTGTAAAGGCTGTCATCATAGAGATACAGGGATAGAAGCTAAAGTTATAATTTCAATGATATAGGGAACTCCCAAATGAGGAAATTACCTTTACCAGTGTAGGCTGGCACTTTTTCTGCAGAGTTGCCTGGTCAACTGAGAGTTTATGTGATTTGCTCGCAGTCATATTGCAAGTATATGGTGGAGGTGAGACTTTATCTCAATCTTCCTGGTTCCAAGGCCATTTCTGTACCACCTGATGCTCCAGAGAAATACGTGACCCACAACATTCCCCATCCAAAAACAGTAGTGACTGAGCAATAACTTACGGATAGGCTCTATGTAGTGTCAACCATAAAGCGAGAACCTAATATGGTGGGTGGGCCTTGATGGTAAATTTATGGGAGGAAACGGAGGAGAGCCAAATACAGCGCTGTGCATATCGGATCGGCCCTTCCTCATACTATACCATGTGACCTGAGGAAAATCACTCAATCTCCCTGTGCTTCAGTTTTCCCTGTGTAAAATGAGAGGATTGGACTGTGTGACATGTCAGGTGCCTCCCAGCCCTGGATCTGTGATCCTATGGTCATGTGATCCACAATAATGAGATTACAGATTTTTTGGTGTATAGTATATGAGTTGTATGCTGCTGCTGGACTATAAGCTCCCTCAGGGAAGGGGGTGCATCTTATCATCTTTGCATTTTTGCCAGTGGGCCATTAAATGTCAGGAGAAAACCAGTTGAATTAAAGTAGAAAATATGCCATAAGATTTATGTTACTTTGAACTTTATATTTCTGTTTGGAGTAAAAAAAGTCGTATCCTTAAAGTGATGCTAGATTTGGAACAGAGGGACCTGGTTGGCATCCTGTATTTACTACTCACGTCCCATATGACCTCGAGTAAATCAAATAACTTCTCTGGCCTTCAGTACTTCCATCTATAAAATGAGAAATTTCAATTAGATGACCTTTAAGGCGCCTTCTATTTCTAAATTCATGATTGCTTTGGATCATTGCTCTGCCTAACTCATCAAGCCTTTCAACAGATTATTAATTTCTTCTTTCCTTTTTCATGGTTATACCGATTTATTACCGATATTGTAAAGGGGTGGTAGCAGAGTAAGGGGTTTGAATCCCTCCTCAGATACTTAGTAGTTTTGTGACCCTGAGCAAGGCACTTAGCCTGTTTTCAGCCTGTTTCCTCATTTGTAAAAGGCATGATTGTAGCACCTATCTCACAGGATTGCTGTGAGGGTCTAATGAGATAATGTGTAAAGAGCTTTGCAAACTTTAAAGTGCTATGTAAATGCTAGCATTTATGTGAATATGTGTACATATCATATATTCATGTATATGTATATATATGTGTGTGTGTGTATACACACACACACACACACACATATATTATCTGCTATCCATATATCTTATATGCTAGGTGGCACAGTGGACATAGTGCTGGGCCTCTTGTCAGAAAGATTCATCTTTCTGAATTCAAATATGACCTCAGACACTTGCTAGCAGTGAGATCCTAGACAAGTCATTTAACCCTCTTTGCTTCAGTTTCCTCATCTGTAAAATGAGCTGGAGAAGGAAATGACAAACCACTCTGGTATCTCTGCCAAGAAAGCCTCAAATGGGGTCATGAAGAGATGGACATGATTGAAAACAACTGAACAACAAAATGTGTGTTGTGTTTACATATTTTGAATATATGTATATATATTTTTAATATATGTATATACAGAATGGGTGTGTGGCTATAGTTAATTGGAATGTGTCTTTTTCTGAAGTTGTAAAATTCATCCACAGGCAGGTGGTTTTAATTTTTATGAAACTTATGGAGGAAATGTGACAATAAATATGCTGGTAAGTCATAATGTAGCATTTAAGAAATTATGTAATAAGTGATAAGCAAAATCAAAAGCTATTAATGAAAAAAATGAGGAAGCCTCATGTTTTATAAAATAATAGTAAAAGTAGGAATAATGGTGTTTATGCAAATTATGAGTAACATGATGAAAAATTTTTTAAATTGGCATTTTCATCATATTAGGAATATATTTATTTTTAAAAGATCATCCTTCAGAATATACCTTTGTGATTAGAAAGGTACAATTCATTTTGCATAATAGAAAAAAAATATACAACAGCATTTTGTCATGAAAAGAGACAGAGATATTTAGTGTATTCTGGCCATGCAGTGGGTTAATGAAAAGTGAAAGCAGCATACAGATTTGCTGCTGAGGAAATGTTAAGTTGCAGTCTGCAGCTGGAGGATTTTACGTAGGCACCTGTGGGTTTGAGTGCATTCAATATACAGACTGCAGTAGGAGGCTGGCATTGACTCTGCTGACTCCAGTACACTCTTTCACTGCTGTGCTGTCTGTTTCTCCGCTGTCCAGAAGACAAACAAAATGGTGCAGCATGTTCTGGGCTTAGGAAAAGAATAACCTTCAACATGATACAGAGGTGGGTTTGACACACTGAAGGAGAAAGGAAATTGATAAAATTAAGGGCTTGAATATAGTTAAAGATTTTAGGTCTCTGGCTATTCAAGATTTGTTTATAGTTAAGATTGAGAAGGTACTGGCTTTTTCTTGCCCCTAATGTGAAGGAGGTACAGATAAGTTGTGTAGCAATCAACAAATGCACCTACATGAATTGGTTTTTAAATGATTATTTATGTTTATAGTATATGAATATACACGTATATCTTTTATAAGTTTTTTCTATTAAAAGTATAGTTTTTTTGGTACTCACTTTAACTTATTATCATAATTTTTTACTCATTTGTTGCAGTTCCTGCCAAATGCTCTCCTTGTTTGTTGATTTTGTAATATGAGAGAGGGTTAGCTGAGCATTCTCCGGTGAGATGTGGAAATTAGTAGAATGAACACTAGAGTTGACTTCATTTTTTATTGATGACAGTTATAGTCATGATTTAAATGATTACTTGTTTCTTGAAAGTCAGGTGCCTACAAGAACAGCCATGTTGTAGACAATGACTGTGAAAAGAGAGAATAAAGACCTAGGGCAAATCATATTCCTCTTCTCTTAGTTTCTTCAGGAATGTTTAGCTTCTTGCTTTAAACCACTGTCATTTTGGTGTACACTGTTAGAACAGTTGACTTTTAGACATATCCAAAAATGATTTTCTGAAAATAATTTAGTTCTGCAGAAATTTATCTCCTTGTAATATATTTTGGACTACACTTACGGCTACCACATAGGTGGAGAGTCATCCAGTTAAAGCAGTGTCTACTATTTGAATAAACTGCACATCACAGATTTAGCTTTAAAAAAAAAAAGCACTCACTAATGCAGTGCCTCTATAAGACTCTGTTGAGTTGGAACAAAGAAGAAAGTAGTAGATTTACTAGGATCACCTGGGTGTGCTCTTGAATCTCTGGACTGGTACATTATTAGTATGTAGTTCATGAGATGAGCAATATTTAAGCAATGCAGTATTATCTGTAGTACAGAGAAAGCATTTTTAGATTTCCATTGCAGGTGGTCTTGATCAGAATATATTATAATTATAATTTCACCAGGTGGAGAAGACATTTAGGAAAAACATAATGTATTCTGATATGTATGTTTTATAATTTTGAGATTAGTCTTTTAAAAATGAAATTAGAGAATGTCCAACCAGATCTTTAATTTTCTTGGTTTAGAAAAATATTTGACCAAGCATTTGAAATACTCTTCTTAAGTGTTGTGGTGATTGACTTATTTTAGGCCAAACCTGAACTTATTTTTAAACATTTTCACAACATTTTACTTCGTTACTTGAATCATCTCACATGTGTATCTAACTTGAATAAACATATGTATTGCTGTCTACTACTAGTTGCCGTGAGAGTTGCCTTTTTCCCCCTAAAGAGAAATAATTCAGCAAGAACAGTATTTATTTTAATATACATTGTTTTAATAATATCCTTTATACCTTCTGTAAAATTTTCCTGATGGAAATAATTTCTCCAAATCCTTAAACTTCTTAGTATTATCCTGATTATGTTGTATAAGTCTAAACAATATAACAGGGCTTTTAGATGTCATGCTTAATAACAATATCCAGCTTGAAGTCTATGCACATTGACATACACTATTATATATTATTAGATTGCTTCTTGTGTCTGAATTGTTATATAACCCTGATGGAACGTTGCAGATGAAAGAAAGAAAGCTGATTGGCTCCTCATATGGCATAGCAGCTGGGTATGCTATCCAAATCAGAGGCTTTCACAACAGGGTGGATGGGTAGTAGCACCACACCACAAAAGCAATATAAAGGAGAGGGATTAAAATTGAAAATGAAGTTGTTAAAGTAGTTCAGTAACACCCCACTCTGAGACACTTTCTTCTAGACCTTTATCTCCCTGGTAGTGTTTTTTTTCCTTTTCCCCCAAACATCCTTTTCTTTCTTCATTGTTAACTTTACGGTAGGATTCCATTTCATCAAGTCAGATGGCTGATTCATTCTTTAAGTAGTTAATTTATGTACTAAAAGAATTCTTCTAAAAAGAAATAGTTTTAAGTTGTCAATAAAAGTTAATGATGTAACTTTTCAATTTTTTGAGAATAGGGATGAGTAGAAGTTTTTCCTTGGTTTACAGATGAGTCCTGAAAGGCAGTGTCATTCTCCTCTTGATCCATAACATTAAAATAGCATTAGATAATAATTTGCTATCTAAGACTTTGGTGGAATTGTGAAGGCACATTGTAATTGGCATTCAAACAGCAGGATACTGCAGTAAAAATAGGTAGAGAATTGTTTTTCATGCTGGCTATTACGAACACCCTTGAGAAGAGAGAATAGAGCATATTAGCTTTTATATATTATTCATGGCTAGCTGGTCTATTGGAATATAGTTGTAAATTCTGTTGCCAAATATTTGACTCTGCTTTTTTAATTTAAAATATTTACAATATCTGTAATTAAAACTATAATCAAAGATTTTTATATTTGAAAAGATAATGACTTAACTGCTTTTAAAGGGTGGGGTCAGGGAGATGACTGTAAGAGCAAGAATCAGCGTTTTTTAAAAAAGAATAAATTGCATTAAAACCTAGTAGAGAAATAAAGCATGTTTAGAGAGCAGCATAAAATATACAAATATATTCTTCTTATAAAAGTTAGCCATTTTTGCTTCTTGGCTGATATTCCAAATTAACTGATAATGCTAGTAGTCTGGCTGGAGACAGTTGGTTACTAGTGTTGCCAGTGAAAACAAAATGGCTGTTAAAGATTCATACTGTAAATTTGTGACAGAGAACTGGCTGCAATTAAGATATCTTTTGTTGAAAGGGAATTTACCAAACTAGCATGATGAGGAAATGACTTTTGGGTTAGATAGTTTTGCAAAGGAGAAGAAAATTTGTTAACAGATGCTTTATTACAGCATAAAAAAAGTTTTGCGTACTGAATTAGAACATAGGTTTGCAACCAAGAAATTACAGACTTTTAATGGTATTCTTTAGAAAAATTTTAATAAACGATGCCAACCATTTGATTAGTTCGTGTAGTTCTTTTGTAGGATGGTCTTGTTTATTTTTAAAGCTTTCATATTAGCACAAAAAGGTAGCTATAGAAGATTTTTTTTGAGGCTATCCGGGTTAAGTGACTTGCCCAGGGTCACACAGCTAGTAAATGTCAAGTGTCTGAGACTGGATTTGAACAGAGGTCCTCCTGACCCCAAAGCTGGAGCTCTATCCACTGTGCCACCTAGCTGTCCCTCCCAGTGTTTATTTGATGACCACCCTCCCTTCCCCCCCACCCCCCGTAACATAGGCCTCCAAGTAACTCTGAAAGCTACTTCAAAAAAAAAAATTTTTTTTTACCATAAATGCAGTGGCAATAGCTTAAAATAGAATACTAAGGCATTCATGAAGCATGACCTAATCACACAAATCAAGTTGACCTTTTTGCAAACATGTGATATAGCAATATGTAAATTGACTCACTGATTGTTTGCTTCCATGGATTTATTCAGTAATTAAGCCTGTATCAAGTCAATTCAGCTAGCAGTTATTAAGTGCCTACTGTGTGGTAGACATTGTACTAAGTGCTGAGCATGTGAAGAAGGAAAAAAAAGAGGAAAAGGTGCCCGGGGTCTCTACACCCAGACCATCGCTTGGATACTTACCCTTCCCGGTCTTCGGACGTCTCCGGCCCCTCCGAGGGTGGAGGGGAATGACTAGACAGAACACCCGAGCTGGCAGCTGCACACGATTTATTGGTTACATGCTCTCCTGCCTCCCATCTTCCCGGCCTCTGATCTCTCTCTCCTGCCTGGCTCCTGATCTCCTCCCAGACACCCCCGGGTCCTGCTGTTATAGCCCTAGCTCCACCTCGTGGGTGACACTTGCCCGAGCTCCTCCCATGTTCCTCCTTTGAAGGCAGAGCACCGCGCTGTTACCGAGGCACTCCCAGTGCCCTTTTTGGGCAGGTACTAACCTCCAGGTGTCTCACTTTCCTACAGGAGGCCAAGGTCCAGAGCTGGGCCCTAACAACTCCCCCTTTTTGTTTACAGAGGGGAGGTCTCTATGGCAGGGGGGTCTCTCGGAGTCTGGATAAGGGCACAGAGATCGGCCTTGGCGTCAAGGATAGCGCGGCGCAGCATAGAGCAAATGCAGCGCAACAGGCAGGGCAGGAAAAGGCAGAGGAGGATGAGGAAAGCCATGGGCCCCAGGAAGGCGGTGAGCCATTGGAAGCTCACAAGGTGCTCAAGCCACTGGGTCAAGTCCATGGCCTCTTTGGCATGGCCCTCCCCAAAGTGTGCAGAGATGTTGTGTATGCGCTGGAGGCATTTTCGGCAAGAAGCACCCCTTGGAGGGCCGCCCTCACCTTCGGCCAGTCGCCGGAAAAGCGAGTGTCCGTAACCCGAAGCAGGGTAACACAGAGAGGCGCATACTTGTAATGACATTGGAGTTGCAGATAGAGTTGGGTGAGCAGCAGTTCATCACCTAGCCATAGCACAGTCTGTTCTAAGGCTGCCAGTCTAGAATTACCACAGTTATCCAAGTACTGATAAATGCACGCATCCCCGGAGCCCTCACCCGCGGGGGGAAGGAGGCCCAGGTCAGCGCTTGTCAGCAGGAGGGTGAGGAACACGCGACCTGCGCACCCCCGTTTCCGGTCTGCTCTCGGCAGTCTGCTTCCTCTCCGCTCTCAGCCTTCTGTGTCCTCGGCTTCCGCGCTTCCGCTTCCTTCTTTTCCGCTTCTTGGATCTCTGCAGTCCATCTGGTGGGGACCCAGATGCCTCGTCCCTCTGTTTCACCATCTGGCAGAACACATAAATGACCCTGCCCCCTCACTGTGACAGTACCTGGACCCTGCCACTGACCCTCTTGGTTTTTCCACATCACCCGTGCTCCTGTTAAGCAGGTTTTTGGGGATGCTTGATGTGGTTTATGGGTGTATTTATGGTGTGGATGGCTCATGGGTACCTTAGTCCCTGCGTAAAAGCACAGAGCCGGGGTGGTGTGGTCAACCCTGAACTGCAGGAAGTTATGGGTGTAGATGGCCTGTGCCAGCTGTCCCTGCGTAAGGCGACAGCCAACTCCCCCTTTTTGTTTAAGAAGGAGAGTTTTCAGAGTGCGGTTGGCTCTTTCAGCGATGGCCTGGCCAGTGGGGTTATAGGGGATGCCAGTGATGTGAGTGATAGCAAATTCCCGGCAGAACAGCGCAAAGGCCCATGAGGTGTATGCGGGCCCATTATCGGTTTTTATGGCGCTGGGAACCCCACAATGTGCAAAACCGCAGAGAAGATGGGCGGTTACATGGCGGGCTGCTTCACCGGGTTGTACGGTTGCAAGGATAAAGCCTGAGTAGGTGTCTATAGAGACATGTATGAGGGCACGGCCAAGGTGGGTGACGTCCATTTACCACAGGGCGTTAGGCTTATCCCCCCGAGGGTTGACGGCTGTGTCCCTCGGAGGAGGATGAAAAGGGGCACACCCAACGCACCGTTTCACTATCTGCCGTGCTTCTTCCTTAGTAAGGCCATACAGGTGACGTAAGGACCGGGCGGATAAATGGTATTTCGCATGTGCGTTACAGGCCTCGGTCTGCAAAGGGCATAATAAAGCACGATCTGCTACGTCATTGCCCTGGAAAATAGGGCCGATGGTAGATGTGTGGGAATGAACATGCAACACATAGATAGGAAATGGACGACAAAACGAGAGCTTGGACTGTCGCTAGCTGAGAAGCAATAGGACTAGAGCGGTCGTTGATGAGCGCGTTAGGGAGGTCACGAAGCACATTGGCACAGTAAAGACTGTCAGTTATAAGGTTAAAGGGCTCGAGTGGTAGAAGTTTCAGAGCCATGGTGATAGCAAAAAGCTCATACCTCTGTGCAGAGGAGTATTCGGTATCATAGACCTGCAGGATGCGCTCCTCAGGGATATATACAGCGGCTCGCTGAGCCTTTGTAGCATCCGAGAAGACGTTGGGACTGTCAACGGGTTCTGTGGTGATAGGGCGATGAGGAGGGCGTAAAGAAAGCGCCTCCCAACCGCGAAGCACAGGAGGTAGCGGAAGAGAGAGAAGCTCACAGGTGGTGAGAATGGCTGCCCACTCCGGACTGGAGTCTGCGAATTAGCGTAGCAAAGCTTCTGAAGCAGGTACATTGAGAAGTGGGTAGCAGCCAAAGATCTGCATACAGCGATCCATAAGGGTTGTAAGAAATTGTGCCAACAGGTGGTGCTTGTCAGGGAGACTCCTTTTGCTCCTTTCGGCGTATAGCCACTCTAGGACCCCATGCTTCCTCTTCCCAGGCTAGTCCTGAGGCTGTCTAGTCCTTCTCCTTCGTAAAGGAGGCCAAGCGGCTTTCCCTGGCTTCAGGTCCCTCAGGTCCCTGTTCGGGCACCAGCTGCCCGGGGTCTCTACACCCAGACCATCGCTTGGATACTTACCCTTCCCGGTCTTCGGACGTCTCCGGCCCCTCCGAGGGTGGAGGGGAATGACTAGACAGAACACCCGAGCTGGCAGCTGCACACGATTTATTGGTTACATGCTCTCCTGCCTCCCATCTTCCCGGCCTCTGATCTCTCTCTCCTGCCCGGCTCCTGATCTCCTCCCAGACACCCCCGGGTCCTGCTGTTATAGCCCTAGCTCCACCTCGTGGGTGACACTTGCCCGAGCTCCTCCCATGTTCCTCCTTTGAAGGCAGAGCACCGCCCTGTTACCGAGGCACTCCCAGTGCCCTTTTTGGGCAGGTACTAACCTCCAGGCGTCTCACTTTCCTACAGGAGGCCAAAGTCCAGAGCTGGGCCCTAACAAAAAGGGAAAAAAAAAACCTCTGTTCCTGCTCTCCAGGAGCAGGTCTCTCACAAAAAATAGTGGAGATAAGATGCAAACAACTGTGTACAAACGGGATATCATGCAGGATAAATTGGGGGTAGACTCAGAGGGAAGGCACTAAGATTAAGGAAGACTGGGAGAGACTTTTTGCAGAAGGTAGAACTTAAGCTGAGACTTTTGAAGGAAGCCAGGAGGAGGAGACGAGGAAGGAGTATTGCAGGTATAGAGCACAATTAGTGAAAATGTTTAAGAGCTGCTTGTTGGAGGTTTGTGTGTGAGGCCAGTGTCAATGGATTGCAGGGGAGGGGTGTAAGGTATAAGTAGAAGTGAGTAAGGTGTAAGAAGATTGGAAAAGTAGGAAGGGGTTAGGTTATGAAGAAATTTAAAAGCCAAACAGAGTATTTTGTATTTTATTCTGGAGTTTTTTGAACAGGGAAGTGATATGATCAGACATGTATTTTAGGGAAAATGATTTGACAGTTGAGATGAGGTTGGACTAGAGTCGGGAGAGGCTTGAGGCAGGGAGAACCATCAGAAGTCTAGTATCAGGCAGGCATGAGGTGATGAGGACCTGTACTGGGATGGTGACATCGTCGGAGGAGAGGAGACATGTGTGAGAGATATTATGAAGGTAGAAAAGGAAGACTTGACAACTGATTGGATGTAGTATATGGAGGAGGAGATTGAGGAGTTGAGGATGACATGTCAGTTCAGAGCTTGGGAAACTGAGAGGATGGTGGTGCTCTCAACAGTAATAGGGAAGTTAGAGAGGAGAGTTTAAAGGGTGTGGGGAGATCAGTTTAGTTTTGGACATGTTAAGATTAAGATGTCTATGAGATATCCAGTTTGAGATATCCAAAAAGCAGTTGGTCCTGTGAGACTAGAGGTCAAGTAGGACGAAAAAATCTGAGAGTCATATGCATAGAGACAATTGAAATTCTGGAAACTGATAAAATCACCAAGTGAAGAGTTTAGTGGGAGAAAAGAAGAGGTCTCAGAATAGATCCCTGTCAGCCCACTCTTGCTGGGCATGACCTGAATGAAGATCCAGCAGAAGAGACAGAGAAGGAATGATCAAATAGATTGGAGGAGAACAAAAAGAGAGAGTAGTGTCCCAAAAACCTAGAGAGAAGACAGTATCTAGGAGAAGAGGGTGATTGACAGTGTCAAGCAGAGAGGTCAAGAAGAATGAAGATTGGGGCAGCTAGATGGGTCAGTGGATATAGCACTGGCCCTGAAGTCAGGAGGACCTGAGTTCACATCCGGCCTCAGACCAAACACTTGACACAAGTTGTGTGGCCTTGGGCAAGTCACTTAACCCCAATTGCCTTTGGGAAAAAAAAAAAAAGGATGAGGATTAAAAGAAAGCCATTAGATCTGGCATTAAGAGATCTTTAGTAATTTTGGAAAGAGAAATTTCAATTGAATGATGAAATTGGAAGCCAGAATCCAAATCATTAAGAAGAGAGTGAGAGGAAAGGAAGTAGAAGCACCAATTATAGATGACCTGCTTGAACAGGTTAGTACAAAGAGATGAGTTATAGGATGATAGCAAGCAAGGATGGATGGATCAAGTGAGGGTTCTTTGAGGATGGGGGAGATGTTAGCGTGTTTATAGGCAGTATGGAAGCAGTCAGTAGAAAGTGGGAGATTGAAGATAAGTGAGTGAGGATGTAAAGGGGACAGTCTTCTGGAGATGGTAGAATAGAATGGGATCACTTGTGCTTATAGAGGAATTTGTCCTGGCAAGACAGACTATTTCTTTATGTGAGATGGAGCTGAAAAGAGATAGTGGCAGAAGACATCTGAGTAATATAAGACAAGGAATAGGGTAGAAAAGAGAGTTCTCTGTGAATTGCTTCTTTTTTTTTTCAGTAAAATATGAGGCAAGATTTTCAGCTTAGAGGTTAAGTGAGGGGGAGCTATGGAATGTTTGAGGAGGGATGAAAAGGTTTGGAAAATCTGCTGGGTTGAATAGGATAGTGAATCATTTAAGGAAGATATAAAAGGTTTGATTTACCTCAGTGAGGGCCCAGTTGAGATTATGTAACATAAACTTGTAGTGGACCCACTTAGCACACTTTCAGGATTTTATCATTGTTCGGCAGATTTTATGTAGGAGCAAAGAAAATGCATGGTGAGAGTAATCCATGGCTGGGGTTTGGCAGGGTTGAATCTCTAGGACTAAGGGGCAAGGCAGTCAAAAGATGAGGACGACATAGAGTTGGAGTGGTTCACTAGGGGATTAGGGTGGCCCGAGGAAGAGAGTATGGCTGATGAGGTGGTGATGATCTGAGAAAGAACTAAGGGGTGGAAGAATTGGAAATCATAATGAGGATGAAGAACAGGGTTTGGATTTGAAAGGGAGAGGTGGAATTAAAACATTATGAACAGTTAAAGGAATTTAAAAATTCATGAACATTGAAGTAGTGTATTTGTTGGTAATAACAATACCAAGGTATGACTACTTCTGCATGTAGCCGTAGGGTGGTGGAGAAGTAGGTCATGGGAAACAAATAAATTCAGAAACTGGAGGTTAGAGTGTTTGAAGGAATATCAGTATGTATGTTGAAATTCCCTAGTATTATGACGGGAATTAGGGAGGGGAAAAACACTGTGAGCCAGGCACTGACCGAATTGAGGAAAGAAGAGTGTCTGAGAGATCTATAGACAACAGTCACTAGAATCTTGATAGAGTAATAAATACAGATTGAATGAACTTCAAAGGAGAAAGGTTACTGAGGGAGTGGTGATAGAGGGCGAGCCTGGAGGTGGCAATGGGGAGCAAGTAGTGATCCAATTCGTCCATTGTGAGGGACTGTCTGATGTTGGCTGCTGCCAGGTGGACGTTGTGGCAAGATTGGGGTAAGATCTGGGTATTTGGAAACCGAGGCAGGGGCTGTGGTAGGCGGAGTTGTGGTGAATTGGGACGGGCTGGATACGGAGAAGCCCTGAGGCAGTGGGCAGTGCTATGTGAGATAAGCTGGGGAAGGATCAGGGTGCAAGGAAGTAGCCGGAGCATGTGCTCCTGAGGCAAGGGGCTGTGCCATGTGGGAGTGGGACGGCAGAGGATGAGTTCCCTTTGCTTAGTCCCCTCCCTAAATGCAACGTCAACCCCAGACGCCTCCTTCCTGTGTCCTTCCTGACCTCCTGGGTCACGTACCTTCCCTTTGTGTAGCACTGACCCCAGACGCCTCCTCCCGGTATCTGGGCCTGACTTCCTAGGTCACGTACTCTTTGTCTATGCACTAATCCCAGACGCCTCCTTCCTGTATCCAGTCCTAGCCTCCTGCGTCACTCCCTCTCCCTTGGTGCGCTAAACTCAGACAGCCCCTTCCGGTATCTGACCCTACAGTCATTGACTAGTAGGCGGGCTGAGGAGAAGGGGCTAAGTAGGTACTTAGGAACGGTCGCGGTCGGGAGCGCGCGCTCTCTTTGCTCCTGCTCTGTTGGTATGGCCTTCCTGCTTGGCCTTGCTGTGATGGCCTCTGAATAAAGCTTGGGTGTTGGCATCTCCTGATGGGTTCGTCTCTGTGTGTGTATCCGGGTAGGCTCCACAGACTGGTAAGTAGTATGACTCTGGCAGCCTGCTCCTTATAGGAGGAGAGTGTACGGCGCGGCCGGTACAGTCCATCATGACCAGTGAGTTGAGGGGAGGAGGGGATGAATGAAAGCACAGTTACTGCTATGAAGGGTGAGCTTGGAAGTTGTGTCATCAGGAGGAATTGAGATCTCAGAGAGTACAGGAAAACTTCTGTAAGGAACCTACCATAGAAGCCAAATAGTCCATCAGTTGCACTTTTACATATGAGGTAATAGACCTAGATTGGAGAAGTGACTGGACCAAAGTCATAAGTTTTAAGTAGCTGGATTAGAAAAAGATTACCATACAGCACTGAGAAACCCATAGGTCAGAATATATTCTGTGTGTTATTGTTGAGTTGTGTAAGACATAAGATTCAGAAAATAATATAATAAATTTAAATTGCTCATCCTCTTAATGGAATAGGCAGTTCTGCTCTAACGTTTCAAAAAAGCGAATTTGTTCTAACACAATTTGCGTATTAGGGATTTGAGTTAAACACAAATTTCTAGTTTGCTTTTGCCTGATTTTTTCCATGAGAAACGGCAAGAAGGCAAAAAATGATATACTTTACAATAATACATAACTTTCAACTCTTCCAATGCCCACTTTGCCAAGCAAACTTCAGGTCTTTGTCAAGATAAAGTAGCATATTTATTGTGTATCTTCTGGTGCAGAAGGAGCTGTAAGTGGAGACGTTGTAGTCTATATCATTTTCACCCACACCCCTTCTGCCCCGGCTTTCAGCCCCAAGGCTTGGAGTTGCAGTGGCAGGCCCAACTTTCTTGTGCAGCGTGGAGTACAGACTAAGCACCCCAGATATGGCCATTATTTATTGTAGCATTTATATATTTCGTAATGATTTAACATGTTTAAAACTGTGCTATTCATTTTTTAAAAATAGATTCCTATCTTTTTTATGTGTCACTGATGAAATTTTTGAGTGTTGAGCCCTAACCTGATTTTCCTAAAAAATGCTGTGGTTTTTATTACCTGATTTTGCATAGCGAGGTGCTTTTGGGGAACACATATTTTGTATTACAGTAAAACTGTCTATATTGTTTTTCCATTTTAAATTTGATTGTAACTTCAGAAATGTGGTGGGAGATTTGTAAACTTCAAAATGAACTTCATCATACATTTAAAAAAAAAAAAGAATCCTGAAGTCCCTGCTCTGCTGTTAATTTCCTTTGACTTTAGATAAGTCATTTAACTTTCTAAAGGCTAAGTGAATTCCTACTCAAGCAAAGTGAACTCTGTTGCTTTGATAGATCTGTGGTTTCATTAATGTGAGTGCTGCTTCTACTGATAATAGTAATTCATTTTAGTCCAGCAAGCATTTATTATGCACTTAATATATGCAATACATTATGTAGGTCTTATCATCTCTATATAGTTTCATCTTGTGCAATTTTATACTGTCTTTTCATTAATCCTTCATAGAAGATCCATGCTATGTACAGGAGACCTTCATAATATTTTTAAAGTATTCATTTCACTTTAATTATTAAAAAAGCAGGATGACATAGTGGAAAAAAGCCATGAGGAAGATCTGGGTCGAAGTGATGATGCCTCTGACCCATATTGACTGTGACACTGAGCAGGTCATTTAACTTATATGTTCTAGGCAACTATCTACAATGATAAGTTGCTGAGAAGGTGACAGTCTGCATTGATGGAGGGAATTTCCTCAACTGGGAGTTTCTACAGGTCTAGTTCCTAAGTGTTTGTTAAGTGCTAACTAGATGCTGATAACCTGTGCTAGTCGTTAGGGATAGAAAGACAATGGAGTAACTTTTGTGCTCAAGGAATTTGCATTCTGCTTTAAGAAAGTGTATTTGTGGAAGAGTTGATACAAAATATGTAGACAGTAAATACAAAGTAATATTGGTGGTACAGAAACATGATTGGCACAATCAGTAAAAATGTCTTCTGGGGGTGTCACTTCAGCTGAGCTTTAATATCTCATGAAGCACTCAGGCTTTCCAACTGTTTTCTCTCATTCTTGCTGCCTGACTGGCCTCCTCTTTTTCCAGTCATGTTTGTCCTTGATGAATTCATTTTATGCCTCTTCCCATGCACAAGTCATCCATGGTAATGTAATATGGCTTACTTATGTCCATCATAAATCTTTCATTTGCCCCATGGGTTTCTTGTAATTTTGATTCTTCTGAGATGGTGATGTCTCATGATTCAGGATCTTACAGCATTACTGAGAGATGAAAAAGCAGAAAACAGTTCGGAATCGTTAGAATTACTGCAGATTTTCATCAAATGCTATTTTTGAGTCATCTGCCTAGGGTTATTTTATCCCTAATGATGGGAGAGAGAAGGAACGAGGACCAAGAACAGAGCCCTACGAATACCCATATTAAGGGAGTCAGAGATGGATGATGATCCATTAAAGAAGACCTGGAAAATGCAGTTGAACAGATAGAAGAACTCGGAGAGAATAGTGTTAGGGAGCAAAGGGAAGAGATAGTGTTCAGGAGAAGGAATGTCAGAAGATACAAAGAGGTCAATTACGCTAAGAACTGAAAAAGACCATTGGATTTAGAAGTTTGGTAGCCTTGGATTCAGTAGTACTAGTTATATGATTGGGTCAGAAACCTGGTTGCAAGGCATTGAGAGATTCACTCAACATGATTTTCATTTTACATTAATTTCTTTGTATAGTTTGTTGTCTATGTAAACTGATAAAAACATTTGGAGAACCTTGTATCAATGAGGAATACATACTTTGGATTCTATAAAGGCTGCCTTTCATGACATAGAAAATTATTTTAGGTGGACATATGCATGCATGTTTTATAACTTGTTTAATGTCAGTTCTTATTAAATCATTGAACAAAATTATTTCTGCCATCATGGGTAAGCAACCTAGTTTAGCAGAAGTTGTAATGCTCCCTTAGAGAGAGAGACAGGAGGTGGCATGTGCCAGGCAGGCCAAATAAATACTACCATCTTGGCCACTACCTTATTACAGACTTCATTGGGAATGCCTTCAGTAGCTGCAGATGTTGAGAAAGCAAGAACTCTAGTATCTGCAGAGGCAATTACCCTATGTCTCCACAGAGGTTGCTGGATCTCCTACCTCCCATAGCTACTGAAGACAAGGAAAAGAAAGTTCTGGCAATAAAAATCCTTAGAATTGTCCAATGGTTTATTATCAGTAAAGGATATGGTTTTGTCAATGGAAATGACACTAAAGAAAACATTACAGTATGTGCCATACTGCTACACTCTAAGGACCATTGAACCTTTCCATCTGAATTCTCCTGTATGTATTGTCTCTTCCTATTAGAATATCTTCCCCATTGAGAGTAGAGACTATCTTGTTTTTGTTTGTTTTTTATTTGTATCATTGGAGCTTAGCATAGTGTTTGGCACATATTAAGAGCTTAAAAAACATTTTATTTATACATTCTGTAGAAGCATATAATTAAAGCAAAAATTCAGGAATCAGTGTACTGAAATGGTGTTATTCTCTATATGTTTTGCCACTGTCGTAGAAACAATGTATGCTCTGAAGAGTATTCTGTATAGATAACACACTTCAGTTTACTCTATAAAAATGAAGGTTATAGTTTATTTCTGTGGTTCTTTCTAACCATGATCTGGGAGATGGCTAATATGGAAATATATGAATGAAATATCATTTCTTTCTGAATAGTCCTTTAAAATCTTTTATATACTTTGTTATTAATATCAATTTCCTTTCTTTTTAGACTAAAATATTTTCCTCTAAATTCCATCTAATTATAATTAAAATACTTGTTTCTTTTTTTCTAGAACTATAATACAGTAGCACATCTGCATCTCTCTAGATTATTACATTTAGGAAAGGCTAGTGTGCTATTAATTTTTTTAAAAGTTAATCTATTTATTTTTGGTTTTCAACATTTACTTCCATAAGCTTTTGATTTTTGAATTTTCTCCCCTTCTTTTCCCGCCTCCCTCCCCAAGATGGCATGCATTCTGATATAGGCTCTAAATATACATTCCTGTTCAACATATTTTCACATTAGTCATGTTGTAAAGAAGAATTAGAACCAATAGGAGGAACCACAAGAAAGAGGAAACAAAACAGAAAAAAAAAACCCAAAAGAGCAAATAGTATGCTTCGATCTGCCTTGAAACTCCATAGTTCTTGCTCTGGATGTGGATAGCATTTTCCATTGTGAGACTTTTGGAGATGTCTTAGATCTTTGCATTGCTGAGAAGAGCTAAGTCTGTCAAAGTTAGTCATCACACAATGTGGCTATTACTGTGTAAAATGTTCTCCTGGTTCTGCTCACTTCATTCAGAATAAGTCCGTACAAGTCTTTCCAGGTTTTTCTGAAGTCTGCTTGCTCATCATTTCTTATAGAACAGTAGTATTCCATTACATTCATATACCACAACTTGTTCAGCCATTCCTCAATTGATGGACATCCCCTCAATTTCCAATTCTATGCCATCATGTATAGAGCTGCTGTAAATATTTTTGCACATGTGGGTCCTTTTCCCATTTTTATGATGTCTTTGGGATACAGCCCTAGAAGTGGTATTGCCGGGTCAAAGGATATGCACAATTTTATAGCCCTTTCAGCATAGCTCCAAATTGCTCTCCAAAATAGTTGGATCAGTTCACAGCTCTACCAACAATTGTGCTATTAATTTGTGTATCTACCAATGGTAACCTGTATGGTACTTTACTTAGGTCCTTCCCAATTCTAAATCTTATGCTATTGTAATCTGGAAAAAGAAATTTAGAATAAGTCCTTCTTGACCGTAGCAGTGGTTAAAGACTAAATAGGTTAAGTACTAGGCCCTCAATAAACATTCAGTGTATTAAATAACTTCTGTGTATTTGTGTTCTCATTTTATTTTGTTTCTTTGATGAGACATGTAACTGTGGATTTTTCTATTTTCAAATTTTTCTGTTCTGCTAATCATTTCTGCTCTGTAGGCCATACATTCTATGTCCATAATTCTTATTTCTCTTTTAAGCCATTGAAGAACATTATGCTGTGATTCTGTGCTGTCTGGGAATCCACAGGGTCCTCTGTTTCATCAGGTGTTGATCCATTTTCCTTGTTTTTGCAATATTTACAAATGTGTGGACTCTTTTACCTCATCTGGAAGCCATATTCCTTTCTGTTATTAATATCTTCCCTGGTGGTTTATCTGATTCTGATCAAGGTCTTTAATTGAATTTTCTTCCTCTTGGAATTTTTGGTAATTTCAACCCCCCCCCCCCTTTTCTCTTATAATCCACTATTGCTTATTTTCTGTCTTCTTCCCCTTTGAGTGTAATTTCCTTCAGGGCTAAATCTCAAAGCCATCTCAGCCTCCTTCCATTCTGTACAGTTCATCGTTCACTGGCCTAACCTTCTGCACCAAATGACTTCTGGGGAGAAAAACTGGCCCCAGCTAGATTCTGGATTTTTCCCTTCAGGATTAGTGGAGTGGTCTGCCCCAGTTCCCTCAATTCTTAATATCTCTGGTTGTGTCTCAGTTACTGCCATGCTAAAATCCAACTGAACAAGTTTCTGCCTTTTGGTTTTCTTAGGCACTGGAAAGAGGAGGGGTCAGGGTATGGAGATGAGTTCTGTCACAAGCCCATGAGTTGACTTGTCTAACCCTGCTGTAGAGCATGGTGGGTGATAGGGAAGGGGATGCTGCATGAGTCCACCAGGGGCTACTGGTTAGCCTGTTCTGCTTTTAGTTCATTCATTGTTACTTCATTTTTGGTTTTGGTATCCCAAACAATGGAGATAGCTTATTATCTTTGCTTTATCTATTGTGTATAATTCCTGTTTTTTAAAGGTTGAGTGTGAGGATTGGAGAAAATGGCTAGTCCTCCATGTTGTTGGTCACCTAACCCACAAGTCTCCTCTCCTTAAGTTTCTGTAAATTGAAACTTGTTTTCATCTTAAACCTTTCCTTTCCATCTTCTGGCTCTGACGGAGACCTGGTTCCCTCCTGATGACACTGCTTCCTTGGTCATCCTTTTGAGTACTGATTGCATTTTTATTAATCATGTTGGATTCACTGGTCACGTTAGGGAAATTGGAGTTCTTCTTGTGGGTGATGGGGGTAAATCCAAAGTCAGGGTTTGGTGAGGTGTGATCGACAGTAGGACAAAGGGGACAGGGAACTTGAATGTAGAGAATCACATAGAGATGAACTGGTTCCCCAAGCGTTTGAAATAGGGAAGGGAGTACAGTGTAGCCAGTGCAGATCTGGAGAAGAATGGAGGGGAGTAGAGATTGGAGGTCCTAATGAGGATGAAGAACAACGTTAGGGATCATAAGGCAGAGAAAGAGATGGAGTTATCATCATCATCATTATTTTAAAAAGAACAGATAAAGTAGAATTTCCACATAAACATAAGCCCTTCGGGGGGATCCTCAATAATATTTAAGAGTCTAAAGAAGATCTAAAGTCAAAACCTTTGAGAAGCACTAAGATAAAGAAATTTCAAAGTTCATGGACATGGAATTGGAACACTTGTAGATTATGGTTAGATTAAGAATATGACTGTCTCTGTTTATTGCTGAGGTGGAGTGGAGGATTGGGTCATGGAAACTGAATAGATAGAGGAACTGGAAGTTTAAGGTACTTGAAGGAGCATGTGTACAGTATGTGTATAGTCCCCTAATTATGAGGGCAAGAGTTGGTGGGGGGAAGACTGTGAAACAGGCACTAAATTAATTGAGGAAAAAAGGAGAATTTATCCTGAGGGTCTGTAGAAAACAGATACCAGAATCTTGTTTGAGTGATAAATTTGGATTGAATGACTTTTTGTAAAGTTTTGGGGCTAAGCTTGCTTTTATAATTTCACAGTATTCATAAAGTCATAGTTTTAGATCCACAGTGGGAACCTTAGAGGTCATCAGGTCCAACCCTAACCCTCTTACCTTATAGATGAAAAAACTGGGACTGAGAGGGTGTAAAAGAATTGCCCAGGGTCACACAGCTAAGTGTCTAGGACAGGATATGAACTTATATTTTCTTGACTCCAAGCCTGGCATTGCATTCATTGTATCACCTACCTGCTTCAATTCAGTTTTGATTGTTTTGTCATTGTTCTTTCTATTAATCTTGTTTTACTCACGCATCTCCTGGCTCTACTTACTGTGCTTTGCAGAAATTCATATAAATCTTAACTTGTTTCTCGGCAGTCACCATGTTTTAGTAACATTGCATTACTCAAGTACCAGTTTGTTTAGCCATTTCCCCTATTAATTAGTGTCTATTTTGTTTCTAGTTCTTTACTACCATGAAAAGTATAAGCAGTCATTTTTAACCTGAATAATAGAAGCTCTTTTTGAGGAGCTGGGACCAACACTTAACCGTGGTGCGTGCTGAAGTCTGTAGGAGATACATTTTTAGTGTCCTACTCTTATTCCTCTATAAAATGAAGTTGTAAGAAAGACCCATCTGCAGAGCTGTGCGACTGAAATCTGTCCCCTGTTTAATTTCCTGGCTTTATTTTCTGCATTTTGATATCCATTCCAGTGAAAGATAATCTTTCTTTTCTAATAATTTCTCCATTCATTGTTCTTTTCTTAGTATTATAGATCAGGAAATAGAAGGGATCATAGAGGCCATCTGTAGATAGGATTAGGGATCAGGCCTGTGATTTCACTGTCTAGGCAGTTCCCTGATGAGGAAAATTTCTATACTAGTGCAGGTTGTGTTCTCTTAGCAGTTTATATTTTTAGGAGAATTGTGTCAAGTACTGATGGGAATTAAACCCAAAGCTTTCTTTCTCCAAAGCCAGCTTTTTCTCCACTACAGCACACTACGTTTCCATCTAGTTCTTCCCCTTGATTTTACAGGTGAGTAAAACTAATGCTAAAAGGGAGTTAAATAATTACCCCTGATCACATAAGTGGTGTCAGAAGTCACATTTGAACCCAGATCCTCCGATTCCAGAGTCAGTTATTTTTTAATTGTGCCATACTCCTTGTCTCTTTGATACTTAAAGTCCTTCACAAACTACTCCCAGTTGACCTTTATAGCCTTATTACCCATTCTTTCTCACTCACATACCGTTTATTCCCACCAGATTAATGTTCTTGCTCTTTCTCATACATGAGACAACCATCCCTCTCCTGGCCTTGGTATTGACTATTCCTTGCATTTAGAAGCAGTTCCTCTTTACCTCAGAATCTTAGAATTTCTAGTTATCTTCAAAGCTTAGCTCAAGCACCAGCTTCTACGTAAAGCCTTTTCTGATCTCCTCCAGTTTCTAGTTCCTTCCTACTAAAATGATCTTTTATTTATTTTTTCTATATGCCTCTGCATGGATGTACTGTTGTCTGCCCTGATAGAATGTAAACTTCTTGAGGGCACAATCTATTTCACTCAGCATCTAACATAGTACCTGGTAGAGAGTAGGTGTTTAAATGTTTCCTTATTGATTGTCACTTTCCACCATCTCTATGCCAGCCTAGATACCACAGTCACTCTGTGAGTCATGCTGCTTGCTCAGTTGCTGCCATTGCTTCTGCCTCAGGCATTTCCATTTTTTGGTAGCAGCCACAGCCCCTCCTGATTCTAGGATTGGTCAGGTTTCTGTAGCTTCTGTTGACTCATCTTCCCTGGCTCTGCCTGAATGTTTCCTTGCCACTGCAGGAGTTCAACCCCAGAAGGATGTGGGAAGAGAGAAAAAAACCCGATGACCACTCCTCTGGTTTCTGGAGACTGTAGCCCTAACCCTAACCCCAGCCTCCTGAGCCCTGCTGTAGCCACCTGTTACTTTCTCCTGAGTACTTCTTATATGGACTAAACATAATCTGTATTTCTATTCTTTGTCCTTTGAGTTTTTTCTGCTTTCTTCCCCAAGGGTGAAGAAAACCTTCTGTACATAGCCTTTAATCCTAATACTGTTTTGTGCTTTGGAAAGATAAATCAAGAATAATTATCTGAAATAGAATGTTGAGATATATTAAAAAAATATATAAACTTATTCTTTATTTATGTGTACTTTTAGCGCTCATGTACATAAAGTTTTTTTTTTTCCAGTCAGAAAAAAGGAAAATGTATGTTTTGGGGAGGTGAGGACAGTTAAAACTAAGTCTTTCAGCAGCTTCAGATCTTTCTTTTTTGAGGGAAGAACATTGTCTAAAGGTTTAATTACCTCACTCATTATGTCTTTGAAACTAAAGAATGAATGCCCTATACCGTTTTACATTTTGGCCTTTCAAATATTCACTAATTCTATAGGCAGTTGAGAAGTGAAACTGATTGGGTAGACCTGGTATGTCAGAGAAACAACTAGTGATGATGTATTTTTTTAATTTAAATTTTTTGAAGAAATATTTATTGATTATATTTTGTTTTTAATTTCACCTTTATTTCTGAATATAACCATTTCCCTTTCCCTTGCCTAGTGAGCCATTCCTTTTAACAGAATACAAAAATGAAAGAGAAAAAGAACACTAGCAAAACCAACTCATTCTAGTAGCGTATGTAGTATTATGCGCCCACATTCCTCTACCTCTGCCGAGAATGCAGGGAGGTAGTTTTTCTCAATCTTTTTGATTATTGTAATTCCATAGTTTTCTTTTTGTTGTTGTTGTTCTTTCCATTTATATGGTTTATAGTCATTGGGTATATTGTTTTCCTGATTCTGCTTCCGTACTTCATTCTGTCTCCATTCATGTATCTTCCCATGCTTTTTTTGAATTTTTGATATTCATCATTTCACAGTACTATTCTATTACATATGTTTATTTTATTTATCCATTCTTCTGTATATCGATATCTACTTTGCTGCTAGCTCTTTTCAGCTACACAATATGCTGCTGTTAATAATTTGGTATACCCAGGACCTTTCTTTGACCTTTTTGGGGTCTATTCCTACAATTACGATTTATGGATCAAAGGGTGTTTTTCGTTTAGAGATTTTAGTCACTTTTAAAGCATAGTACCAGATTGTTTTTTCAAATGCTTAAACCAATCACAGCTCAGCCAACAATGTTTTAGTATGCCTGTATTTCTGTACTCCCTTCAACATTGACAGTTCCCATCTATAGGCATTGTTCATGATTGGCTAGGTGATAGATGAAACAGTTATTTAAATTTGAATTTCACTTATTAATGATTTGGATCATTATTATTAATTATTAGTTTGTATATTGGGTATTAATTTTTTCAATTTTCTTTTAAGAGCTGTTTGTTTATATCCTTTAATAGTGGTACTATTTCAACTATTATGTCTACAGTTAATTTCTGCAGGCCTGTTCTCTATAGTTCATTTTTGCAAGCCTAGTATAGCACCAGGAAGTAGCTAGGTGGCTTAATGGATAGAGTGTTGAGTCTGGCGGTAAGGAAGACCTGAATTCAAAATCTGGCCTCAGGCACGAGCTATATGACCCTGGGCAAGTCATTTAACCTCTGTTTGCCTTAATTCACTAGATAAGGAAATGGCCAACCACTCCAGGATCCTTGCCAGGAAAATCCCGTGGCCAATATGGTCCATGGGGTCACGAAGAATGATTGAACAATAACAAAAGTATAGCATCTGTATTGCAAACTTATGTGGGAATGAGAGAATCAAGCAGATATTATTCTGGAGTTTACCAGTTGATGGTGTGTTTGAACTTGGATTTTTGGGAATGTGTCTTTGGAGGACTTTGGGGAGAGAGAAGTCAGAAGCCAGAAGGAGCAGCCATTCTTCCTGGTAACCACCATATTTGGGAGGAGGGAAGTAAGGATGCCCAGCCTCTGGATGTTGGTTCTTCTCTTCTGTAGTCTGAGAGCCAAAGAGCAGATAATGATAATTTAATGCTAAGAAGCTATTGTAGGTGTGGCTTTAATGCCAATACACTTATTGTTCCGGCTTGTTTTTGGTACTAAATGAGGCACTCCAGTGAACAAAGAAGGCTCACATTGTCCAAACACAAGTAAGACTACACAACAAGGATGCAGTGGCACTTATCTTCAGTTTGGGTAGATATGGCCTCCCTCACTCACTCATGGAAACTTGTTTGATTAGCAGCTCTATAGAATATTGTGATTTGAGTGGTCTCAGGTACTCACCAAATCTGAGAGGCTCCAACAGCTAGGGCCTCTATGCCTCCAGGTACGGAAACTACTCCTGGGAAGCTGGACTCGATCAGGTTTCTTGGAGGTGGAGGGAGAGGAGGAAGCTGTGTCAGGAAAGTTGGGGCCAATCAAGTTATGTAGGGCAAGAACTCTAAGACAGGAAAGTCAAGAAATCACTGGTTCTGTCATAGAAGCAAATGCTGTTTTCCTACTCTCCTGTCTTTTCCCCAGCTGAGAGTTGATGATCATGCACTGATGAGACTATAAAGAGGTCAGAGGGAACTGCATTTTCCTTCACTTGCATACTAAAGAGAGACTGGCTCAAAGCTTGTATCTACATTAAGCTGTTGGACAATGTGTTCTCCCTTTGGGAGAGGGCTATGCTGGTCAGCAACACACACTGCTAGCTTCTTCCTGTCCAAATGATTTGTCCCTTCACTCTCACTGCTCAGTGCTTTCATTGTAATTGTCTTTTTGTTCCTACTGTTTTATTCCCCTTTTTGATAAAATAAAATATGGCTGCTGCTAAATTGTTGTTTGGGTGATTAATGCTGGTGTGGGTAGAAATTAGAGAAAGATTTGGATCTTTGCAGAAGGACAGAAAACAACAACACTATCAGGGAGGGTGAAGTGAAGGACGAGTAAACAGTGTCTCCATTTAGAAGGCACAGATGTAATAGAGGCATGTTGAAATAGTACCACTAAGCATATCCCAATTTTCATAAATAAGAGTGTCTATAGGCAGAGATTAGTAACACCAATGTGAATATCCTCCTTGGTATAATAGAGGTAAGACTGAGACAAAATCAAACCAAATCTGGAAAAGGCTTATCTGTACTGGGAACCACCTCCTAAATCCTGTATGTGAGAGATATCTCTATTCAAGGCATTAATTGTGTTGGCCTTGTATACGTGTTACATGTGGGTACTTTTCATCTTTTTCTCTATTAAAATGCCACCTTTGGGAATTCATATACAACTTTTACACCATTCTTAGTTTTTATGAAACTAGTTTAAAAAGATGAATCAGTAAAACTTCAAGACAGCACTTCACACACACACACACACACACACACACACACACACACACACACACGTCGTACAACCCTCTCCCCTCCCCTGTATTTTTATTGTGGCATATTGAGAGTATAGAAATTTCATCTCTGAGAAATTAAAATTTTGAACATAAAATGTCATTTTTATGTAAATGTAGCATTCAGCAATACAGGTCCATTTTGAGCAGTATTTTCCCATCTTTTTTTTTTGGCTTCATTATCCCAAAAACATTCAGTGATTACCTTAGTTCTGTGTCTGACATGGCAAAATTAAAGCTTTCAAGGAATGCTTAATTTTCTCTTCAGGTTTAGTCCTTGTTAAAAAGAAATATGTTAGACTACTTGTGATGCCCCATAGTTAGTACCTTTTAGAGCCTGCCACTCTTGTGAGATTTCCCAGTCTTGAATCAATAGTTATTTATTAAGTAAGTGCCCACTACTCATGTATAATGTAGGCCTTAGGAGAAAATGGATTTCAACTGGAACAGGAACCCTGCCATAACATTCCTGAGTTCCCTGGAACCAGATTAAAATGTTATTGGGAAATATTTAACAAAATAAATAAATATACAATAAAACAGATAACGTTATGTTTTAAAACCAAGTCATTATGCATTCCATAGGGATCCCTATGTATGGATTAGTGGCCCCAAACTTTTTGAGTTTGACACTACTAAGTCTAGAGCTAAGGTACTCAGTGGTTCTCAGTCTGATTTGCCACCTATATGAGTAGTTTGAATATTAAATCTATCTTAGAGTTCTTGTATTCTTGTGGTGATTCTCATTTGATCTGGGATGAAAGTGGATCCTAACCTAACATGGAATGTATAAACTTGTCCCATATTCTGAATAGCTTTCCTTATACCTACAGGGCTAACTTATACCAAGAGTCCTTTGGTGAGGAGCTCATTTGGGAGGGTGGGGTTGGGAGTTGGGAAGAGAAGCAATGAGAGCTGAGGACAAAATGCCTCAGACTATGGGGCGGTAAGTATTTTGTATAATATTTATACATGCTTCTCTTCTTTGCAAAGTATGTCATGATTTTCTAGCATTGGCTATATAACACCAAAATGTTCTATAGTAGCTCTCAAAAAGGGAATCTCCAGCTTGTACCTCTCTTTGTCCTGAAGTGATGACTTATTTGTTCAGCAGACAAGGTTCCTCACTCATTGCAGAATTAAACCTATAACATCTGTCCTCTCAATACTGACTAAATAAATAAAAAAAAACTTAAAAAAAGATAGCAAAGAAACAGTGCATGTATGTTGTACTTTTTTTCTGTTGTTTTGTTAACTATAATATATTGTTACATATCCTTCAATATTAACTGACAGTGAGAGTTGGCTGGTAGATTTTAGATCAACCCTGTCAGGGTTTTGCTCATAAGCCAGGTTTATCATGTGTTATTATTTTCCATTTTGGTGGTCTATTCTTTTTTTTAATTCCAAATTTAAATATAAAAAACATTTTATATACACAGCAAGACATAAAAGAGGATTCTAAATGAAACTGAATCTCCATTTCATACCACTTGCTTTTAAAAAGTGGATAATAAATTGCACATGGTAATTACAAAACTGTCCTACTTGTCTGTGCTTTTTTCCGAACTTTCTTTTATTCTCTTTTGTGGATAAAAAAAAAGTTTCAATGACACTCTTTTCTTAAAAAGAAAACTCTTGTAGAAAATAAGCATACGTTGTCCCTGTCCAGAAATGCATTTTTCTTTCTGTACCATGAATCTGTCACCTTTCTATTAAGAGCAAGGGAACAAGCTTCATTTAGGTTCTCTGGAGTAGTGGTGTTAAACTCAGAGAAACAGGAGCCACTAATTCTACACATAAGGATCCCTGTGGGCCACAAATTGACTTAGTTTTAAAATTTGATATTATCTTTACCTTATTGTACTTTTATTTATTATGTTAAAATTTCCCAATTACATTTTGATATGGTTCAGGCCGCACTGGGAAGTGTTGTGGGTACGTTTGACACCTCTGCTCTGGAGACATTGTTGGTCACTGAGTTCATCAGAGTTCATAAAGTCTTTCAAAGTTGTTTTTCTTTACAATGTTGTCCTTGCATAAGTGTTTTCCTGGTTGTGCTCACTTCACTTTGTATCAATATTCTCTTAAATAACCTTCTTATAGTGCAATAATATTCTAAGAAACATTCTAAGACCAAATTTTGTTCACCCTTTCCCCAATTCATGGTTACCCCCTTAGATTCTAGTTCTCTTCCCTTCTTCTCCCTTCTTCCCCCTTTCAGTCACTTCTCAGGATCAGGATGATTTATTTTACTCAACAGCAGTTCTCTCCTGGGTATTATCCTCCCTCTTAATTTCATCCTTTCCTATCACTACTAATACCCTGCTATATTTCTTTACCAAATTCTGTGTATGTATGTATATATAGTTTTCCTTTGTCCATTTCAGATAAGAGTTAGGTTCATCTGGTGCCTGTTCATCCCCCTCATTTTTCCATATTGGTGTGTTCTTTTTACATATACCAGTTATGGGAAATAGCAAGTTCCACCCTCTTCTTCATCCTTTTTACATCCTTTTGCCCTCCCTTCTCTACCCCCAGACCGGAGTGTTTCAGGGTTGTACAATAAGCAGTTGGATAGGGGGTTATCAAGGCTTTTTCTCTCTTTACATGATAATGACTTAATCCCTTACCCTCTCCTGGAACCAACTTTCTCAGTTTCAGTAGGATTATGACTAGGTGGAGAATCTCAAGGCATGAACAAGAAGAACCATGGTCTCTGTAAGGTAGCAAACTCCCTTCTGGATATCTGTGCCAGGGAAAAGCTTAGGTTGTCTCACCCTAGTTTAATGGCTTTGATTTAATTTGTAGTACTGGTTGGCTTAAAACACATTTAGCTTTATAATTGCATCTGTCAAAGAATTTTATGTAGTTTAATGTATAGTTTTGTATGTAGAAAGATACCTTGTTTGAGTAAAGCCTTTAATGCTATATTTTGTTCTGAGTAAATGAATAGGCTGCATAAAGAGAAACCTAGTTTCACAGAGTAAGGAAATGATAGTCTTTTTGTACTTTGCTCTGGTCAGACCACATCTAGAGTATTGTATTCAGTTCTGGGAATCAGGTTGTAGGACAGTCATTAATAAAAGCTGCCTAATGTCCACAGAAAGGCAACCAGGATGATGGGTCTTGAATTCATCCTGTATCAGAATGAGTTAAAGAAACTGGGAATATTGAGCTTAGATGAAAACAACCAAACTCATTAGCGGTTTTCAAGAATCTGAAGAATTATCACATGAAATAGGGACTAGATAGACTTGTTTTGTTTGGTCCCAGAGGGCAGAACCAGGACCAAGTGGTTGGAATTTGCAAAGAGGTGATATTAAACTTGGTGTCAGGACAAACTGCCTGACAATTATGGATTGTCTTGGGAGGTAATGGTTTCTTCCTTAGAAGAGGTTTTCAAGTAGAAGCTAGGACCACTTGTTGGTTATGTTGTGGTGGAGATTGTTTTTCCGTAATGGGTTGGACTAAAAGACCACTGAAGTTCAATTCAGCTATTAAATTTTGTCATTCTGTAACAAATATTGATGTAGCAAGATCTTATGTTCTTCATAAGAGGTTATTAACCTGGGGTCCATGATCTTGTTTTTTAACAATATTTTAACAATATTTTGATAACTTTATTTCAATATAATTGGCTCAGTGTAACCTATAGGTTCAAACTTGAAACTTTTAAATTCTTATCTTTCCTTCATGTGCATTAATAATTTTGTATTTAATGAGTTCATTTGACATTTTTATATCATTAGAGAAAGATTTAATGATATTAAAGAGCTTTTAAATTTATTAACAGAATCAGATAGCTTGACGTCATTCATGTATATCGAGTGATTAATAAGATGTTTTGATTCAACTTCTTTAACTTTGAAGCTATACTTAGTTCTATTTAAAAGAGATGATAATAGATTTAAGGCTAAACAGAACCATAATGTGTTTAAATCATGTCCCTGAAAAATGCCACGTTTTATATGAACTGTTCTTGACATCATTATATTGGTGACATGTTTTTAAGTAGAGAACAATTTTTCATGTGAGTGTTAAGTACTCGAACATACTCATTATTGTTGTTCTTTCATTTTAGTCATGTCCAACTCTTTGTGACCACATTTGAGGTTTTTTTGGCAAAGATACTGGAGTGGTTTGCCATTTCCTTCTCCCAGCTCATTTTGCAGATGAGAAAACTGAGGCAAACAGGGTTAGGTGACTTGTCCAGGTACAAATAGCTAGTAAGTGTCTACTCTAAGACTGGATTTGAATTCAGGTCTTTATGATCCAGGCCTTGCCCTCTATCTGTTGCACCACTTAGCTGTCCTAGCCTTTTCATTACACTTGGATTTCTTTTATATATTTGCAGAATATGAACAAGTCATGAATGTGGAACTGAGTCAAAGGATTTGAAATAATCATTGAAGGCACTTAAAATTCACTGAAAGCTCTTATGATATGTTTAGACAATTTGTTTAGTAATTACCAAGTTGACAAGCCTTTCTTTACACCCTTTGGCAACCTCATTTTGCTCCTTAGTCAATAAATTATTTTCTTTTATCTGTAAACTTCTTTTAACTTTAAACTTCTTAAACTTGGGAGTGGTGGTTTGGGTAGATAAAAGCTGTGAATGCCTTGTTTGAAGTACCTAAAATTTAATTGACTTAACATTTATAGGAATTTCTGTCCTCATCTTTTGGTAGTAAATATATAATGCTATCTGATAAAGACGGGATCAGGTTTATGAGGCTCGTATTTGAGAGGAAGCTGTTAAATAAATGCTTTGTTAGTAATTCATGTACCTCTGTGAGGCATTTGAGGCAACAATTATGCATATTTTCTGGCCCCATTTCCCCTACTTTTCAGGGAAACCAGAACTTTATTTACCTTTATTGGAGTAACTTCTGTCATTTATTATATTAGTGTGCGAAACCTCCCAGTTTCTCACATATTCTACCTTTTATTTTTTTTTTATGTTGGTCCTTTTGCTGATATATGTATGTATGTATGTATGTATGTGGTTCAGTAGTTTTTCATTTGTGTCCAATTCTTTGTGATCGTATTTGAGGTTTTCTTGGCTAAGATATTGGAGTGGTTTGCCATTTCCTTCTCCAGTTCATTTTATAGATGAGTAAACTAAGGCAAACAGTTAAGTGATTTGCCCAAGGTCATGCAGCTAATAAGTGTCTGAGGCCAGATTTAAACTCAGGAAGAGGAGTCTTCTTGACTCCAGGCCCAGCACTCTCTCCATTCAGCCACTTAGTTGCCACATATAGTGTACATATACATGTATATGTATACATATCTATACATACATATCCATGTACACATTCACATACACACATAGAGAGCCATCACTCCACATTTGTGGGAGTTAGAGGCATAGGATCCGCCCAGTGTGAAAAACTGCAAATAACGAAGCCCGACCCCAAACCTTGATTTTTAATAATTCTCACCATATCTATTTAATAATAAAAAACAAACAAACAAAACAACACACTGCACCGTTAAAAAGGTTGCAGTTTCTACATGAGAGAGATTAGTGTCTTGCACACTGTGCCAAGTCTTTGCAGCCACTGGTATGGCTGCAGCAAGTGCTTCACAGATTTCCTTCTCCTACAGAAAGTGCAAGATACAATTAAGGGGGTGGGGGTGGGGCACGGACAAACTCATGACTGAGTCTGAATGATACAGAGACAAAGAGGAGACATTCTCAAAGAGAGTACATATCCTGTAGTTCTTTAACATACTGAAACTTTTAACAAAACTTAGTTGTTTATAATAAATTTATGTATCTATACTTATGGTAATAAATGATAAAATAGATTAATAAATATACAGTATTTATGCATTTTTAACTTACTAAATTTCCAAAAAGTTTTCTTTATATGTGTGTCATCTGCAATTTTTTTCTGCAGTATACTGCAAATCTCCAAAAATTTTCATTTAATTATCGATGGCCCACATGCGAATAACCAAAACCAAGAATATCAAGGGATGACTCTGTGTGTGTGTGTGTGTGTGTGTGTCTTGCTGATGTAGACTGAGAAATTTTCCACAGCCTGTTACGTCAGAGATTGTTTACCTTTCTTTATTTCCTAAGCCTCTGTAGTCTGATATTGAATTGCTTATTTTGTTCTTTGTGTTGCTCTAACTCATGGTATCACCTTAACCTTTTGACTTATATTTTCAGGTGCTGATTAAGGGAATCTAGAATTTCTTATAAACTCTCCCTGCTCAGATTCTATTCTGCATGTTTATTTTTTGTTGCCATTATTTGGATAACAAATGTGTTAGTTTTCTACTATGTATTTCAGATATATATTGATACAGTTTTTCAGTGCCTTTCCACAGATCCTCAGTAGCTCTCTCAAATTGTTTCTGCCGTAATGGTTTGTGATGCTTGTCCTTAAGAACATTTCTTGAAAATTCCATTGTTTCTCCTGTGATTTTTGCAGAGGAAGTGTCCTCTGCATATATTGTTGTGTTCAAGTCCTAAGATGTTTCTTTTTTCTGTTGCTTATTGTTGGAGAATATGTTCATTCAAGATGACTATAGCAAATAGCTTTTCAAAAATTACTTTGTTTTGGTATAGTTGATCTTCTTTTTGAATCGGTTTAATTGTTCTTCATGTCAGCTCAACTGAGGATTTAAAATTTCATTCTAAATATACCTATCTCTCTTTCATAACCATTTGAGACAGTGGTGGGTTTTTGCCATTTATTTTATTCTTAGATATAATTTCTGGAGTTTGTGTTAAGTGAAAATTTTTCATTGGCTTAAGTTCCACAATATTCTCTTACACTTTTAGCAATTACTCAGCATTACCACTTATTTCATGTAGTCTAGGCTTAGACATAAAATTGTTTCTTATGATAGATAGCTCTGTATTAGTCGGCAATATTGCTGGGTGATTTGAAGCTGAGTGTACCAGTGACAAAATGCAGTATGAAATCCTTATCTTGTTAAGGTGTTTTCCAGTTTTGTTATGAAATAATACTGCAGGATAGTGTAGTTGATAAAGAGCTGGCCTTGATGCCTCAAAATCACGTGTAGAAGTCCTACTTCTGACAAATAACAGCAGTATGATCCTGGGTTAAGTTGCCTAACCTCTCAGTTTTCCAATCTGGTTGTCTCCAGAGTGGGGGCTGTGAATTGGATCCAAGACCGTGGAATAGCAGGAAGAAGTACAGTAAATCCTCCCCCACCTCTCAACTCCTTCATATAGACCTAGAAAACTCACCAGATCAAATCTTGACCAGAAAATTCAGGGGGAAAAAATCACACCGAGTCACTTTTCCAGCCTAGGTTGGAATAGGGAAATGTAGAGGTCTGTATTCACTGAGTCTAGCCAGGAATGCTATGTGAAGCATCCTAGCATAGCACATAGCACTCTGGCTACATGCCAGTGAGAAGAAGTCCAAGAACCAGAGGAGAGGGGCTTGAACTTGTGTAGGATGCAGGAACAAGTGCTAACTGGCAACTTCGTTGCTTACTAATCAATTTCAGGCCACAGACCTAGGGTGGACTGAAGAGATCTCTGCCTAAGGATGGTGTTCAGGTTGAGGAGCTATCTTGGGCCCTAAGCTATATACTGAGCACAGAAGAGTTCTGAAACAAAAAGTGGTGTGTCTTTGACTCCAGCAGCAGAGTGGAGGTCCCAGTTCTAGTTGCCAGTCCACAGTAAAGCCTACAGTGGAATAATCAGAACAGGAATCCCAGACCAAATAAGACCTCTATGGTTCTGTCCTTCTGAACCAGTAAGAGCTTTCAGGCTGGTTAATAATGGCTGAGTGGTGGCAGTCTACTGAAACTCCAAATGGGGCAGGCCTACAGGACAGTCTGTTGCTCAGACTAAAACCCAGTGCAGGAACTTGTGACACTTAGGGCAAAGGAGGGCAATGATTAGACTTTGCCTGCGATCATACACTTTGGGAGTACTAAAAGCTTCTTGCACGTTCCCTAGCCCGAGCTGTCCCTGACATCCTAGAATAACACAACACTCAGTACTCCAAGAAAGCAGCAACAGGATAGACATTCCCTGAAAAAATGTGCAGAGTCTGGCCTTAACATAAGCTACAAAGTCAAGAAAGATGAGCAAATAAATGAATCCCACCATACAGTGCTATTATAGTGACAGAGATGCTCAAGACACAAATGCAGAAAAAGAGAATATCCCAAAACATTTACAAGTAAAGCATCAAAGAAAAACAGCTTGGTAACAGTTGTACTAGAATTCTTGGAATGGTTGAAACAAGGATTAGAAAATGGATAAAAAATTATTTTAAAAACCAAATGAGAGTGCTAGAGAAAAAAATTTGAAAAGAAATTGTACCAAGATTTGAAAAGGGAATTAATATTTTGACACAAGAGATACAAAAATTTACTCAAGTAACTTACTGAATATTAGAATTAATTAAATAGATCAAGATTCCATGAGATAACAAGAAATATTTTTTTAAAAAGTTAAAAGACTGAAAAAGTAGAGGAAAATTTAAAGTATTTCAGCAAAAAAAAAAAAAAGGAAGGAAGGAAGGAAAAAAAACCACCTGATTTGGAAACAGATTGAGGAAAGATAATCAGATTACTTAAAAGCAATTACCACAAAAAAAACAAACAAACAAACCACAATTCATATTTCAAGAATTCACAACTGCCCGAATCTCTTAGAACCATAGGACAAAGTGGAAATAGAAGGAATCCAGTAGTCACATCCTGATTTCAGATAATGAGGAGCCAAAGTCAGGATCACATAAGATTCAGCAGCCATGACTTTAAAGAAACAGAGAACTTGGAATATGGTATTTCAGAAGGCAAATGATGTAGATTTATGACCAAAAAGAATTTGTCAAGCAAAACTGAGTATAATTCTATTGGGGGGGAGGGGGAGGGGAATGGTGGGGAGAGGAAATAAACCCTTAAAGAAATATAGTACTTTGAGGATTCCTAATGAAAAGACCAGAGCTTCATAGAAACTGTGAAGTGAAAACACAGGAGTCAAGAGAAATATAAAAAGGTAAACATGAACAAATTCACAAGAAAGAAAGGGGTGAGGGGCAGCTGATACTTGAACCTTACTTTCATCCAAATTGATCAGAAAAAGAAAGAAAATACATACACACAGTTGGATACAGAAATACATTGCACTCAACAAGGAAAGAGGAGGAAAAGAGAAGAGAGAAAGGGAAGAAAAGAGAGGGAGAGTAGATTAATGGAGGAATTAGTCCTAAGCAAAACAAATTCGGAAGAAGTATAAAAATATTTATGGCAGCCCTTTTTATTTTGGCAAAGATTTGGAACCAGATGGGGTGCCCATCAGTTGGGAAATGACTGAACAACTTCGTGGTATACTAATATTTTGTAAGAAATAGTGAATGAGATGATTTCAGAGAAATTTAGAAAAAGTTGTGTGAACTGAGGCGGAGTAAAATGAGTAGAACCAGAATAACAATTTATATTATTACAACAATATGGTAAAGATAAACAACTTGGAAAGACTTAAGAACTGTGAACAGTGTAATGATCAAGCACTGTTCTAAAGGATTCATGATGAAACATGCTACCCATTTCCTGATAGAAAGGTAAAGGACTCAGAGTGCAGAATGAGACACACATATACATACGTATGAATGTACATGTGTATATGTGCACGTATATATTGTTATTATTGTTTAGTTGTTTCATTGTGTAGGAGACATTTCAGTGTATAGCAGCATTTTTACAGTAGCAAAGAATTCAGAAACAAAATAGGTGCACATCACCCAGTGACTTGCTAAATAAGTGTGTTTTACACATTGGTAATGAAAATTCCTGGGCTTTAAGAAATCAGTATGGTGAATATAGAGAAGCATAGGGAGATTTTATGAACTGATGTAAAGTAAAATAAACAGAAGCAGGGGAAGTTATATCCACAATTTGATTACAGCATTTTTAATAAAATGAAAATAAGTATATCAAAACTGAATGCTGCAAAACTGTGATGACCAAGCTTGACCCTAAAGAAGATATATGAAAATTCTTTTTCTTCCCTTTGCAGAGGTGATGGACTAAAGGTGTGGAACATGATATATATGATGTTGAATTTTAATTAGTGTTTTGGTTAATTTTGCTGATCTTTTTTTCCTTTAAAAATTCTTTGTTAAAAAAAGGATAGCTATTTGGCAGGGAGAAGGGAAAGAAATGTATTGGAAAATGACAATAATTTAAAAACAATATATGTCAATAAAATTGCTATTTAAAAAAAGAAAATGAATTACAGAGAACTCAGATTAATTGCTCTGACCAATGATGGTCTCAGGAGATAGATGGTAAAACACTTTCTTCTTATTAGACAGAAGCAGGAGACTAGTAGTAGAATGCTGTAAGAAGCATTGTTTTGTTAGTTGTTTTTGCTTAGCTTTTCTTTGTTACAAGGGAATAGGCTTTCAGTTGAGCAGGAATGGGGAAGAGGGAGTATGCTGGGAAATGAGGGGTATGACAAAAGTGACCAATAAACTTTTAAAAAGAAAAAAATTAATGACAAAGTCGACCTCTGGGAATATCAGTTACCGCCCTGTAGATTAGTATCATAATAGCATCTTAATATCAGACAGTTAAAAGCAGAAATGAATGAGTGAATGAAAAAGCATTTATTAAGAACCTGTAGAGCTATGTTCCAGGCTCTTTGCTAAGCACTAGGGTTATTTATACAAATAGCAAGACAATACCTACGCTATGGATCTTACATTCTAATGGCTAATTAGAAAGGGGAGTGAATAGGGAAGTGATGGGGTGTTATAGTTGGGGATATAATGAGATGGGTGATGGAATAACAAGGCAGTTGACTGACATGTACTTTCTAGAAGTGGTAGTATAGATTTATCTGCTATTCCTAGAGATAGAAGTGGAACATAGGTTGTGGGGGAAGAAAGGAGGACTCACCTGTGGCATGTCATGTACATTGCTGGAGAGCCCAGCAATGTGATAGGTATGAGTTGCTCTAGTTATATAGAAGGACTACCAATCAGAAGGTTAGGGGTACAGGGTGGCGGTGTCCAATAGGAAGTGGAAGCTGGAGGGCAGATGAATGGCATGAAGAAGGCCAAGAATTGGTGGCGGCAGCAGCTAAAGCATTTTAGTGGGTCTGGGTTAGACTTGTTATGGCAAATATGCACCAAACTGTGAAAACCAACTAGCCATATCTTCACTGTTAACAGCCAAGCTTTTTAGATTCTCAGAAGACTGAAAATATGCTTAAGATTGTGGTAATTTTATCAATTAATATTTTAAAATTATTTTAAATTAGATAATATATTAGTTCTACCTGCGAATATGCTTAAGATTGTGGTAATTTTATCAATTAATATTTTAAAATTATTTTAAATTAGATAACATATTAGTTCTACTTAGTTAAGTATTTGATTTAAATCACTGCAAATCATTATTCAGGAGAACTTTTTTTTTTTCCCTAAGAAAGAGTATATTCTACATCTTTGGCTTTAATTTATCGTCTCCCAAATCACAGAAAGATATAGGCTTCATCATTAAGAGCTTTAAGTTAATTATCCTATAAGAGTACAAAAAAGCAGTATGCCACTTCCAGAAAACTGTTGAAAAGTAGAATGGTGGAAAATTGCTTTTTTTTTTCCCCCTTGGCGCTATTCTACAATGCTTTAACTATTATAGTTACTCTTCTTGCCACAAGATGGTGACCTTGCATCATCAGTTGGGTGAAATATCACTGAGATTATACTTAACTTTTACCAAAACTTAAGGGAAATTGATAAATGAATAGCCATTTATTTATATATTTTCTAACCACTGCTAATTGAGGCACATACTTATGAAATTATTGGGAAGTTTTATAACAGCTTAATTATGGACATTTGTGAGATATTTTTACCATATTATTCCCAAAAAAGATACACATTACATTTTAAAAATATAAGTATCATAACATGCTTGCATAGTCAGGGTATTATTTGTAAATAATAAGTATATTTTAGCAAAGCAAGCATGTGCATGTATTATAAGCTGAAACAACAAGACACCCAGAAGATGAGATAGGAGGCAACATACACCAGGCAAGTCAAACCATCACCAACACCTACACCATTTTGACCAGGATCTTTCCTTTAACCTCTGTGGAGACAGCCCAGGTCCCTGAATCAGAGAACCTTGGGAATACCAGCACCCCCACCAAACCACCAGACCTGCTTCTAGCCCATTCCTGGCAGACATTATTAAGGGAAGAAGTCATTGTGGAGAAGGGACCCACCTTCCTACCAAAAGCACAAATGCTGACTGGTTGTCACCAGTAGGCAGATAAGCACAGAAGCCCTGGAAGTGGCAGTACCTCCTGTAATACTGAACCTGCTTCCAGCCCAGCCCTCACCATCATTCAGAGAAGCAGCTTCTGTGGAGATGGGGCCAGCCATCCCTACCCCATGTCAACTAACTGCTACCTGTAGGGCAGGAAAGCCAGCCTACCTGAAACAAGATACTGTGAGGGAGAGATAGGAGATGTTCCAAGATTGTCAAAGATGTGCCAAGCAAGTCAAACCACCACTGACCGCTACCTTAACTACCCTCTCCCCAGAGACCCTGATGAAGACAGCCAAGACCCTGAACCAAAGACCATTTGGAATAACAATGCTTCTGATTTAATGCCCTCAGCCATCATCTTGGGATGCAACCTTTGTTGACCTGGCTACTACTCCTCTAGGTCTTAGAGCCAGAGCTAGTGAAGACCACTCTCCTCCCCTCCCCTCCCAAAGATTTTGCCACCAAAATCCCTGGCACTGCCTGATATTTCAGCATCAGAAATTGATATGATTTTATCAGTGAAAATGGCATTAAAGAAGAGGGATTGCCATCTGCTTTATTGCTGCACTGTAAGGACCTTTTCATCTGATTTGGAGCTGAAATCTTCCATATGCATCATCTCCCTGATTAGATTATAAGCTCCTTGAGTGTTTTGCTTTTCTATTTGTATTTCATGTGCTTAGCAAAGTGCTTTGTACATAGCTTTGTACATTCCTTCCTTTGTTCTCTTCCTTCCTTTTTTTCCTTCCTTCCCTTCGTCCTTCCCTCCCTCCCCTAAATTTTCAAATGCCTTGTTTTTAAGTATGAATTTTTTAAAAATAAAAAATAGAAATAGCTAAAAGTGAACTTATGCTTTATGAACTTAAGTCAGTCATTAACTTCTTCCTGTTTATCTGTGTGTAGGCTGAAAGAAAAAGCCAACCTTTTAAAATTCATTTCTTTTCAATTTTTTAGAGCTAGAGATTGGTACTGTCATTGAAAACTAGATCATCATTTTAATTGATAGAATATAATCTCTATGAGAATAGGATTGGTTCATTTTCATTTTTATCTTTTGGTCATTTCCTAATTCCAAGCACAGTGCCTGGCACATATTAAGTGCTTACAAAGCACTTATTTATTATTGATTTATTGAGATCAGAACGGAGAAGATAATAATGCCTTCTTTGATGCCTGTAGAATTGACAGACTCTTGTATTATATATATTATAGTTAGTTGTCTGTGTTTGTCTTAACTCTTGATTAGAATGTTAGCTCCCTGAAGTTAGGGACCATGTGTAATCTAAACTCGTTAATTCCCTTGATACCTGTTACAATACTCTTCATTGCTAGGTACTTAATTAATGATGATTGAATGAAAGGAGTCAAATTAGATGAGCTTGGAAACTCAAACTTATTAGATGACCATTTCAAGAATCATATTATGTGTTTGTCAAACACTAACATTTTTAAGAACTTTTCTGTTTAAAAGCCACACTGAAGATATCAATATGTCTTTGTATTTGAATTGGGAAGAAGGCAACAGAAAGTGCTGCTGGGGAGTAGAAGTCTGATATTTGGGGAGTCATCAGAAGTATTTGTATGATTCCACTCTTCTGTCATTGGTTAAAAATGATCATTTACCTTCCAATTTCCAGAAAGTGTTATTAACTGCTCTTTTCCATTGTTTGATTAAGTTCTGTTTCAGAGCTTTTAAAAAGTGACATTTCTGGATAATGTGGAAGTTGGTTATGTAATGCACATCTGTGTGAAGAACTTCTGACGCTTGTTTCTTATGTGCTGAAAGACCAAAAACTCTGGAAGACCTCTAGTCCTGAGCCACAATTTTTCTGTGTTTCTCCCTTGAGATGCTTATTACTCAAAATAGCTATCTCTTCTTTCTTTCTCCCTTTGCGCCATGTACTTTGGAATCCAAATGTGTCTTTCCAAGTACCTGTCCAGGGTATATTTACAAAGAGAATGGGTAAATTCAGCAATATAATCATGGAGTTCATGATAATCACAGGTACTTTAAATGCTTGGATCAAGAGTTTATACTTCATTTAGTCATTGAAGTTTGTTGCTTAAGTGAATGATGGGATTGAAGTAATTTAAGAAAAGTATTGAAGCAGCAATGTGAAGAGTAGATTTAAGAGGGCAGGTAGACTAGTTAAGAGGTTATTATAGTAATACAGGTGAAAAAGGATGAGGGCCTGAATCAATCAACAATATTTATTCATTGTTGTTATTGTTATTATTATTGATTTTATTATAGTATCATTATGTGCCAAGCAGTACTAGGTGCTGGGGATACATATGCAAAGAGCGAAATGATTCCTACTCATAAGAAACTTATGTTCTAACCAAAATCACACACACATATGTGTGTGTATACATGCACATATATGTACACACATATACACAGGTACACATATATGTATGCATATATATGTATACACACATACACAGATGAAAATAGATACAAGTCAAAGGTTGTCAGGGAGCGAGGACACTAGCTGTTGGGAGAATTAGGAAAGGCTTCAGGTAGAAGGTGTTGCTTGAGCTGTGTCTTGAGGAAAAAGAGGAATTTCTATGACATGGAGGTGAGGGAGAAGTATATTTAAGGCCTGAGAGACAGCCCAAAAAAGAGAGATAAAGTGCCATGTGAGGAGCAGAGAGAGAGCCAGTTTAATTAGATTATAGAATATGGGGGGGGGGGGGGGGGAAGTAATGTATAATGAAACTTGAAGAAAGTTTGGGACCAATTTGTGAGAGACTTTAAAAGCTAAAACAAGGGTTTGTGTTTGATCCTAGAGGGAGCCGTGGAGTTTACTGAGTAGGGGACTGACTTGGCTTGATCTTCCCTTAAGAATTACTTTGGCAGTTGTGTGAAAGATGGATTGCAATGGGGAGAGATGAGGCAGGGAGACTAACTAAAAGGCTGTTGTCTAAAAGTCTAGGCAAGAGGTAATGAGGGCTTGAACTAACATGTTGGCTATGTGAGTAGTTAGAAGGGGTTAGATGTGAGAGATGTTTTACGGAGTTAGAAATAACAAGATTTTGCAGCTAATGAGGTATATGGGGTGAGAATGATGAGTCAAGTATATTAATGAGTTTACAAACCTGGGAGACTAGAAGAATGATGTTTCTTTCAACAGAAATAGAAAATTTTGAAAAAGAGTTGGATTTTGGGTGAAAGTTCTCATGAGCTGTCTCAGGGACATTCAGTTTGAAATGTCTAACAGGCAGATAGTGATGTCTTACTGAATGTCAGAAGAGAGATTGGGGCAGGTTAGATAGATCAGTGATTAAATCAAGTAAACCTATGGGAGCTGATAAGGTTACTAAAATAGAAGAGTGTGGAGAAAGAAGAGAAGAGGGCCTAGGACAGAGCCTTGGGGAGCATCTAGAGTCAGAGGTTATGAGATGGATCATGTGTCAGCAAAGAGAATTGAGAAGGATGATTGCAATGAAAGTTGAAAGAAAGGGACAGATAAGAGAAAGATTACTGAATAGAATTTATTTGGAAAACAACTTGTGCAGTGATGGAGAGGAAAGAATCTTAGGTTATGAACATGGATGATTGAGATGGTACAATCAACAAAAATGGAAAAATTAGAGGTAGGAGAAGTTTTGTGTGAGGGGAGACAAGGAGTTTAGTTTGGGAATTGTTGAGTTGGAGGTACTGGCAGAATATCCAAATGGAAATATTCAACAATCAATTTTAAGTACTGTTGTCATATTCTGGAAAGATATTGGTAATAATAATATGAATTTGGCAGTTACTTTTACAAAAATTATAATTGGAGAAATAAGGAACAAATGAGATCACTAAAGGAGAGATATCAAGAGGAGAGGACCTTGGAGGATAACCATATAGAAAATGTGAGGGGCAGGTAGGTGGCGCAATGGATAGAGCACCGGCCTTGGAGTCAGGAGGACCTGAGTTCAAATATGGCCTCAAACCAGACATTTGACACTTACTAGCTGTGTGACCCTGGGCAAGTCACTTAACCCCAATTGCCTAAAAATTAAAAAAAAAAAGTGAGAGATTATGGGGCCAGTAAAGGAGACAGAGAAGGAGCAGTGAGAGGAGAATCAAGTGTTAATAGAGAGGATATCAAGAAGAAGGGAATGCTTTATAGTGTCAGACCTGAACCAAGCATTTTGAGTAATTAAGAAGTGGGTGATGAGGAACTGGAAGCAGTGAATGTAGACTTTTTTTTTCTATATATTTGGCAGTGAGGGGGAAGAGAAAGAATGATAAATAGCTTGAAAGAGAAGTAGAATAAAAGGGGATATAGGAGACTCTGGACAAGTTTGTAGGTTAAGGGGAGCTAGAAAAGGGAGAGATTGAAGCATAATGAGAGGAATGATTGAAAAGAAAAGGAAGATCAAAGAGGGCAGAGTAAGCATGGTATTGAGGTAATAGAGTCCTTTTTATTGCCATAGAGGAGAGTTACTACTTTTTTTGAGACTGGAGAGAAAGGGAAAAAACAGGTGAAAAGACACTGAAATGTTTAGGGCAGATGTTAACCATTTTTGTGTCATGGTTACCTTTGGCAGTTTGGGTGAAGCCTTTGGAACCCTTTTCAGAAAAATGCTTTCAAATGCATAAAATAAAAATACATAGGATTATGAAGGACACTGATTATATTGAAATACAGTTATCTATCTATTTGTCTATCTATCTATTTTAAGATTTCCAAACCTCAGGTTAAGGACTCTTGTTTTAGAGAAAGAAAATTTAGGGAACACATGTCAGATTGGAACCAAGATTCTCTATAAAGTAGGAGATGAGGTCATTTGCTGAAGAAGGAGGATATGCAGTTAGAGATTTAGAAGAGAAGACAAAGTTGTTGAGACTGATTACCAGTGAGCATTTACTAAATTCTGCTATATATGAGGCAGTGTTTCATGCTGGGGATGCAAAGATAAAAATCCAGTAGTTTTTTTTCCACTGGGACTTTATTTCTTTTGGGAGAGAAAATGTGTGCATTTATAAAATATGTACATAATAAATATAAGGCAGATTTGTTGGGGGGGGAGGCAATGGAGAAGGAGTTATTAGGAAAGACTTCAGTAGCTGACACTTAAGCAGAGCTTTGAAGGACAGTTGGTATTTTTAAGAGATGGTGATGCATTTTAAGCACGAGATACCAGTCTGTTCAAAAGATCAGAGAAAAGAGATGGAGTGTTATGTGAGAAGAATAACAAGAAGGCCTGTATGGCTGGACTATAGAGTATTTCAAGGAGACCAGTATATAATAAGGCAGGAAAGGTAGGTTGAAGCCAGGTCATAAAGGGTTTCAGATGTCAGAGGGAGTTTGTATTTGAACCTAGAGCCACTGGAGTTTGAGTGTACATGATGGAGAACCCAGTTAAGGTTAGATAGAGTGAATTTGTAATAGGTATGATTTCATAATTTCCTATGGTACTATTTGCCCACTACGGAGTAGGAGTGGAGGAGATAAGTCATAAATTATTTACCAAGGGTTGAAGGCCATTTGGTGAGAATGACAAAAAGACCAGAGAGCAAGAGATTCAAGAGTATAGTAACATGCTTTATTTCAATGGGTCGCCAACTCTATTGTCAAGACAGAGCAGGGAGGGAAGTAAGTCCAGAGCAGAGTGGATAAATTGGAATTTGTGGAGGAATTTAAGGATGGAAGATCACATTGAAGAGGAAGAATTGGTATCAGGAAGGAAAGTATGCAAAGTTAAAGAGTAGGAGATTGTGAAAAGGGAATGGAAATCTAGAGTTCAGGATCTTAGAAGAGGAGCAAAAGCAAAGGTTTTTTCTTGTAATTATGAGGTCGAATGTATGGTCACCTTAATGGGTGAGTGGATATGGAATTAGGAAAAGCTGAATAGTGTGAGCTCCTTCATAAAAGGGAGTGTCTTAATTATTTTATATGTATCTCCAGTGCTTAGCACAGTGCTTGGCAGCATAGTAAGCACTTAATAAATGCTTTTTCATTCATTTAAGGAACTGTGAGGACAGGGTGTTGCACGTGTCAGGAACATGGATATTGAAGTCTTCAAGAATGATGGCAAGAGAAGGGATGGAGAGGAAAATTGTGTTCTAGGAAGATTTATTTGCTGAAATCATGGAGAAAGGTAGGAAAGTAAATAGGAGATTGGTGTATGATAATAGTTTGTATGCTAGCCAAACCTTCCATCTCATGCAGTACTTTGTGCTTAGCAGGGCCCTAATAAATTTTGGCAAATTAAATTCACTTGAACTGGCTTTCCACCTTCATTATATTGTAAATTTTAGTTGACTAATGAGGCTACCAAATTTGTCTTTGTAGCTACGACTTTGAGGAATCAGGACCAAGATCCTGATGGTTATGATAGTAGTGTGTGACAATACTACAAGTAAATTTTTGTATTTGTATGAATGTTAATTCAGTAGTTTTAATATGTAAAGGCTGGTTACTGGAGTACATTTTAACATGTGGCAGATTTAACCACATTGAATTTTCATTACCTGCTCATACCTTATGTCTTTAATAATCAGTTAACAACTTAAAGTTTGTGTGTTTCTACTAAATAGTTAATAGCCTTCCACTATTAACTGGTATTCATTTTCCTCTAATGATGTATTTCTCTTCATAGCAACCCAACTCCCAATGATACTTTTCTGTATTACATCTCGTGATCCTCTATATCCATTGATTTAACTGCTAACCATTTCTGGTTAGCCTCGCCTTTTAGCCACCTGGTGTTGACATCTGTAATGCTCATTAGTAAATATTTGCAGAATGTTCTCCCCGTTTTGACTTAGAATGGGGTAACTATGTGTAGAAAAGGTCTCTACCTTTGCTGGGTTTATCATCATCTGCCAAGAGTTCTGAGTTAGGTTGAGAAATTTTACCTCTAGCTCACCTTAAAATTATGATAATGATCAGATTTATAACTCATGCCTTGCTCGTATTCCATAGTGGCAATAGAATAATCACCTCTGCAGCCAGTTTGTATTATATTTTTCACTGAATTCAAATAGCTGTGGTCATTGTTCTCCTTAACTTTGCTTTTACCTTAATCCCCTTCTATGTAACTGTAATAACTGTAGTTATTTGCATAGATATTTCTCCAATTTGATTTTAAGTTTCTTTTCCAATCCCATAGTAGATTGGCTGGACAAATGAGTGAATACAATACCTTAATATAGGAATTTAGAAACTAAAGTGCTTTGATGGGTAAATCTCTCCTTTTACTACTTATATGTCAGTTCACTGAATTTATTATTTCATTGTCAGTCAACATGCATCTATTAAGTGCTTACTACATGCCTGGCAATGTGGGTTTTGATCAGTACAGATGATAATTTATCCACATTTTATGATGTCATTTTTGTCCGTAATCTCCTCTAGCACCTCCAAAGAGGATGTGCTCAGTATTCTGGAGACCTTTCTTTGGATATTTTTACTTGTGGGTACCAGGACTATGCTTAGGCTGTGTAACTGTTATCCCTTGTACTCCCTATGTAACCAGCCCATCTCTTTTTCCAATCATATCTTTAATGGATTATATGCTTTATTCCAATTCTTTTGTGTAGGTCATCATGGGAAATATGCTGCAACCTTCTTATACCAACCATGTGTGTTTTCATTGACTTTTGGGTCACTTCCAACTTTAATTCTTTAGAAATTGTCATGTTCCAAGATTCACAATGTTATAGCATCTCTGAGAACTTTGGTTTTGAAAAGATAGGGTTGTGTATCAGGGAGCACCTTGGTATTTGTTTAAAAGTACTGTGCAATTTCTAAATGGAACTCAGTAGTCTGCTTTCTTCTTTCAAGTGAATTTTGGAACCAGCTTATTGTCCATCTGTATTCGCTAGCCAGCTAAATTCTTGTTACAGTATAGACAGTGAACATTGTCTTAATCCCAAGATTTTTCCTTAATGGATGATTAGATTAATTTCTTTGAATAATTATTGATGTCATATTCTGGGGCCTGATTCATTGAGCAAAATTTCATCCATAAGCAGAAGCATCTAAAAGCCTCAGCATCTATGGAAAATTCCTCATCTGTTAGCATCTTGGAGAAAATTTCCTTTGTGACAGTGATAGATATCTTTGTTAAATGTGTATGTATATGTTTAACTTTGAAGTATGTCCCTTTAATTTCCAATTAGTGTGTGTGTGTGTGTGTGTGTGTGTGTGCATAGCTACATATATTCATATGACAGTCATTAAAGAGTTACCTCTGTGTATTTGTTTTTATTAAAATATTTTTTAAATTAAAAAATGCATGTGGCATTGTATTTGTCAAGGAATCTTGTATAATCTTAACATATGTGGGGATATTCTTTAGAGGAGAACCTTTAAGTCTGTGTTATGCTTTCCCAGGTTATAAACTTTTTTGTAATCAGCAAACAAACAGTATGATCTGTACCTTTTGGACAACTGGTCATGTAATACTTTCTGACCCAGTTACCCCACACCCAACGGAACGAAAGACAAACAATAAAAACCACTGTCAAGAAACATGTGAAAGAGAACCTAATAGGATTGTAGGCCATTCTTGAGTTTTGTCAAGTTTCATGAATCTCCATCCAATTTACTGGCCATGAGATTCCTCACATTTAGCTATGTATGGGCACAGACAGTAAACTAAGTCTCTGTCAGGACTCAACTGAAAAATTTGCTAACCTTCCAGGTCTTATGCCCTGGTGGCATAAAAAACTCAGGGTGGCTTCTAAGTTCCAATTGGAGTAGGACTTTGTAGAGAACTCTTCACAGTAGTTTCTTATATACATATCTTATCATGATACCTATTTCATAGATTGGTCTCTGATGAGAGTTGTCCCCAGAAATGGTGTAAAAGACATTATCCAGAATATATAGGACTTTTAAAAAGGTAATTACTGAGAAGAGGGTTGTTGGGTTTTTTTTTTTTAATCTCTGCCAAGCTACATTATTTTCTTCTCTTCTTTCTCTTTATGTTTCCTTCCAGTTTTCCTTTGCAGCCCCACCCAGTGCTGAGTCTTTTTGACTGCTGGTGGCTTGAAGGGCATAGCATTTTGTAGCCATTTACCTTTGAAGTATTTTTTTATAATTTCCAATTAATAAATTATTAGTAAATTAGTTAATTGCAGTTTTTATCTTTCATAAATACTTTATTAAACTTTAATGCTCTGAGCTTGAATCATTAGTCAGGCTTAACTTTCTCCCCAGGCATTGATTTCTACTATCATTACATTGATGATCTAATTTTGATTAGGGCTGGATAAAATGGCAGAAGCCCTAGATCTGAGAGTGCCTCAAGAGAGAAGGGGGGTGGGAGGTCAACCCTAAGAAAATTTGAATCTAACCTGTTTACTTAAGTTTTTAGGAATACATTATATGGGTAAAACCTCGATGATTGTGGATCCAGGCTATAATAAGGTATTAACACTTGTTCCCCTACAGAATAAAGTGGAGGGCCAGAGAATTCCTTGCATTTTGGAGAAACCATATTACTGACCTAAGTATTTTGAAAGCTGTCATTTACTGAGTTACTTGTAAGTCAGCCTCCTTCAAGTAGAGACTAGAATAGGAAAGCTTTGGAAGATCTAAAACCAGCTATTGAACAGTCAGTCTTTCCTCTTGGATCATTATGATACTGTGGTACCTGTATTCTTAAAGGTCACTGTACATAAGGATTAGGCTGAATGGAGGAACCAAGGGCGTGGCTGTTGGATGGGCTACTGAATGGATGATGCAGAGTTCTTCATTTACAGGTTGCCCATTGTGAGTTTCATAATATAAGAAGTTTGGGGTATAAGAGGCTTCCATTATTAAATGGAAAATTGGCATCCAAGATAGTTCTTGCTCAGGCATCTCAAGCGTTAGTATCCTTTATGAACAGGTTATGATGTTATCAGATGCTAAGTCTTCTAGTCTCAGCCCTGATGTTTCACCTGCTCTAATAGCCCGAGATGCTGCCTATGAGGACCTAGCTCTGAAGGAATGTTGTTTGGCATGGCTTACTGATGTTTGTGCCTGTATGGATAACTGGACCTTTTAGGCCTTTATTCAAGGCCTTGTCAAGTCTTCGTACTGACTCAATCTGCATGTTTGGCATGTGTGAAAAGCGAGATGGGGTGAAAATTTGGAACTCAAAATCTTGTGGAAGTGAGTGTTGAAAACAAAAAAAAAAAATAAGAATTCCATAAAAAAAAAGAATCTTGAGGGATGGAATAGACTATTTTCATTTGTACTTATTATTGGGTGATGGCTCTCTGTTTGCCTGAGTCGTTAGGGCCTATGAAGAAAAGAAAAGGCCAGTTAAAGGCTTTCTAATTTCAGAGTCAGGATCAATACAGGAATTCTGCTCATGCCTCGCTTCATAACAGTTGTTTATCAGGCATGTTAATGCCCATCAGAGGCATCATATGCTCTCTGACAAAATGAATAACCAAGTTACTGCTCTTACAGGAACAGCAGAAGTTGGGGTTTTGGTCCATTATCAGTCTGGACATAGGAGGCCAGGATACTCTGGGTATTTATGATCCTCTTAATCAGGACAGTGTAATTACTTATGCTCACCTCTGCTCTTTGTGCTAATTAAAGCGTCTACCTTTGAAGGACTAGTATGGTATGATTCCCTATTGTTCTGTAACCCCCCCCCCCATTGGCAAATTGATCAGATTGGCTGTCTTCCTCCAAAGAAGGTGAAGAGGTTTGCCTTATTGCAGTTGATATCTATTCGGGATATAAGGTGGCAATTGCAACTAAATCTGCTGCTGCACAATCCACTATCAAAGCCCTTACAGAATGCATCTTTCTTCCTTATAAACGTCTTTCTACCATTGTCAATGATCAGGGTAGGCATTTTGCTGCAAAGAATGTTCAAGAATGAGTCTATTGCCACCATATTCACTGTATTTTCCATCTTCCATCCTATACTCAGGTGGCTGGTATTGTGCAACACTTGAATAGACTTTTTTTTTTTTATATTTTTTAAAATATATTTTATTTTTCCCCAATTACATTTTAAAACAGTTATTTTAACATTTTTAAAAATTTTGAGTTCCAAATTCTATCCATCCTTCCCTCCTTCCCCTCCCTCCCCCCGAAATGGTAAGCAATCAGATATAGGTTATATATAAGCCATCATGTAAAACATTTCCATGTTAGTCCTTTTGTACAAGAAGACTTGAATAAAAGAAAAAAAAATGAAAGAAAATGGAAAATAGCATGCTTCAGTCTGCATTCAAACAATATCAGTTTTTTTCTCTGGAAGTGGATAGTATGCTTCATTATTAGTTCTTTAGGATTATCTTGGATCATTGTATTGCTGAGAACAGCTAAGTCATTCACAGTTTTTCATGGAACAGTATTGTTGTTACTGTGTACAATGTTCTCTTGGTTCTGTTCATTTCACTTTGCATCAATTCATGTAAGTCTTTCCAGGTTTTTCTGAAATCATCCTGCTTGTCATTTCTTATAGTCCAATAATATTCCATCACAGTCATATACCACAGCTTGTTCAGCCATTCCCCAATTGATGGACATCCCTTGGATTTTCAGTTCTTAGACACGACAAAAAGAGCTGCTTAGAACAAACTTTCTAAAAGAAAAAGAAGTTTGTCATAATGCCCCTGATTATCAGGACTGGGTGTTCTATCTCCTGTAGGCTGTCTTTGATAAATCAGTCTTATCCCAAGAAGAGGGGATGGGGTAGCATAGAGAATCTCCATTTCAATGGTTTTTTTCAGTCCGTCCTTCAGGAGGACTTATGTGGTGAGAATGGACTATCTCTGGATAGATAATCAAAGCTGACTCTCTCCTTACTGATCTTATTCCATCCTTGGTGAGGGATCACCTGTACCTCAGAGGTTTCTGCCCTCTCAGAAGGTTCTGTAAAACTAGGGGCAAAGGTTCAGATTCCTTTTAACTTAACAGGTTTCTTTTCTCTTACATGGTTTATAGCCATTTCTTTCAAAAGGGTTTGGGGGATGGTTTCAGAAAGACATCAGAAGACTTATTAAAATTTATGCAAAGCAAAGTGAGCACAGCCAGGAGGATGTTATGCACAGTAACAGTAATGTGGTAATGATAATCAGTTGTGAGACTTAGCTACCCTGATCAATACAATGATCCATGACAATTCCAAAAGGACTTATGATGAAAAATGCTATCTATAATCATAGAGAGAACTGATGAACTCTGAGTGCAAATCAAGGCATTTTTTTTCACTTTTTTTCCTTGCTTTTTTTTTTTTTTTTGGTAGTGTGCCTAATAGTGGAAATATGTTTTATGTGACTTCACATGTATGATCACTATCTTGCCTTCTCATTGGGTGGGAGAGGAAATAGGGACAGAGATAATTTAGAACTCCAAATTTAAAAAAATAACATTAAATAAAAGGGTTTTGGGGTGGCAAGAAATATAACTGTTGTATCGAGGGGATTGCTTTTTAATGATTGGAAGACAAACAGAGTTAAGTGACTTGTCCAGCATCGTACAGCTAGTAAGTGTCTGAGGCCATATTTGAAATCAGGAAGCTGAGTCTTCCTTACTCTAGGCCTGGCACACTGTGCACTGTGGCGCCACCTAACTGCTCTTACCTGTCTCTATATTCTATACTTATATCTATAAATATAGAAACAACTCTATAGGCATATAAAGTTGAATTGATTCATCAGGAGGTCAAGATGGGCAAGGGAAGGGAATACAATAGTGCTGCTCTGGGAAAGAACTGAGGGATAGAGGAGTTGGAGGTCATAGTGTGGACAAAGAACAGAGTTTAGGATTGGAAGGCAGAGGGAGAAGTGGAATGACAAATTTTGATCAGATACAAGAATTTGTATTTGCATTTGTGGGTGATGACAAGATCAGTATATATTCATTTTTGCATGTGGATAAGTGGAGTGGGTGAATAGCTCATGCGAAATGCGTAAGTTGAGGAACTGTGAGGTTAGAGTTTATGAAAATATATCAATATGTATGTTGAAATCCATTAATATGAAAGTAGGATTTGAGACAGAGAAAAACACTGGAAGCTAGGCAGTGATCTTGTTAAGGAAAGAAGAGTGCTGTTGAGATTGGAATACAACAGTATCAGAATTTTCATTGGGTGGTGAATATGGAAAAAACTCAAAGGAAGAAGGTTACTAAATGATGGTGACAGGAAAACTTGAAAGTGGCAATGGGGAGTAAGGCTTATGCCTACTCTCCCAACTTGACTCGTTAGGAGGAACGAGTGAAAGTTAAGCCAGTGTTAGAAAGAGAGACCAGAATGTCGGTGTCATCAGGAGATAGCCAGGTCCTAGTGAGAGCCAGATTGAAAGAGTGGGAAAAGAAAAAATTTAAGATGAAATCAAGTTTGTTGACCATTGCATTATATATTTGTATTATGTGTATTAAGCTCCTTGTCTAGTTGCTAGGATTCTTTTAAGATTATCTTAGTGGTATAAGGCCCCCTTGCAAGTTTTTGAACTTAATATCAAGGGGTAGAATTTGGTAGTAGCTTTTGTGGTATGGAAGGTTGCTGCTTGGGAGGAGCAACCAAACTGTTCCTTGAAAATGGGGTTGTGTATCCAACTTTGATAAATAAACTGTTGCTGGAACCCTTCTGCCTCCTTTTCCTTTTATCCCTATATTCTTCCTTCCCTTTCTTTTTTTCCTCGTGGGTCCATCCAGTACTTTATTCTCCAGGTCATTGCATATATACTGGGCTATTTCTTTAAGTGGTGGGGAGGCCCTTTTGGCTGAGAGATTTCCTGAAATTTAACACACTTCGCATAAGAAGTTGTTAGAGGTTATTCCTGAGCTCCAGTTGTCTGTAGATCACTTTCCTGAGTTCCTGACTTGATGACTGTGGAAGGGTTTAACTTTGAAGTGGCTTCTTTTCATTAGAATACATGATTTTAATTGTAGTTTTTATGTTCCATGAGAGTTTAATTGTGTCTTAACCTCAAATCATTAGTTGGGACTAGCTTAGGCCTGGCCTAGAATATAAACCTTCAATAAATGTTTTGACTAAACGTAGAAATTCATGACAAAATAATATTAGTGACACTTTAATGACAGAAGCAGCAGTTGAATTTAGGCTGTGTTAATGAAGATGTGCAAAAAGAATCATTTTAGGGATGTTTAAATTTTATACATCATACTTGGAGCAAAATTATTTTGCTTGAAAAAGGGGGCAGAATAGGAACACAGGATGAGGTATGTGTTTGAAGTAAAAAAATATCTAATGTGAATATGACAGTGTTATAAAAATTCAGTAAATGAATATTGTCAAGTAGAATTTACTTTTTATTCTTGTTTCTGAAATATTCTGGGCTTTATACAAGTCAGTCTTTCCTTGAGGATATGGTATTTATAATGAATGACTAAGAATCTTTATTAACTTTTACTCAAGTCCTTCTGCCTTGAAAAAGGAATAAGGAAGCTAGAGATCAGTGCTTCTAGGTCTCCATGGGTACCACTTTCATCTTCTATCCATCAGCTTTTTTTTTTCTTGAAATGTTTTAAGTAGGATGGCACCAAGAATAATGGGACTCAAAATGAACTCAGTGCTCAATTATTTCTTCATCTAATAATGAAAACCTTCTGCTCAAGTTTTTACTAACCTTGCAGTGAGAAAAAAAAATTTTGTTCTCTAAAGGATCGGTATACTATACCCAAATGGTCAGAGAAAAGCAAATAGCCAGTCAAACTTAATTTTGAATTTTGATGATAAATTTTCAAGTTTGAACTGGAAACTGAATTCTAATTGCTAAGAGTTGTTTTTTATGGTATATTTTATAAGATTTCATTTCAGAAAAAAGATTGACAAAATGACACTGACAGCTATTTAATAATTTTTAGTTGAAATTCAGGAGTAAAAAATTTCATTTTCAATATTATCTTTTTTATTTGATGCCTTTTAGGTTTAATCTGTACTTCTTTTTTTTTTTTTTTAAATCAACCCTCTCTCACTCTTACTCCAATATTCCCCCAACTTGAGAACTAAAGAAAAACACAAAATGTATGTCAATCACAATACATTTCTATGTTGACCATGTTCCCCCCCCCCCCAAATTTGTCTCATTCTGTACTAAGTCCTTCACCTGTCTATCTGGAGAGTGGTGGTTTATCACTAGTCCTCTGTAATTGTGGTTGGTCATTGCACTGATAAAAGTTTCTAGTTCTTTCAGAGTTGTTTGCCTTTAATATGTTGCTGTCATTGTATTAATTGTTCACCTGGTTCTGTGTTTTGTCCTGTCATGTTCTTCTGGGAGACCTATGAGGTTGTATTTATGCTTCCTGTCTTCCAGATCACTATGATTTACTTGCATAGAGTAAGCATATTTTCTTTTAATGTTACCATTTTTTTCTTTTCATCTTCTAGATTGTTCTTCATTTCTGTCTGTTTGCATTCACAACTTACTGTTCTGTCTTTTGTTTCTTTAGTGAAACTTGCTGTTGAAGGTTCAGAATTTTCTATTTTGCTTATTTTTACTGTGCAGGACATAAATTATGCATTCATAATTTTCCTTTCCCTTAAACCATCCAGGAGGAGTGTGTTGTGGTTCCATGTTCCCCTCAGATTCCACAGGGTCCTCTCTGTTTTCTAGTGTTGGATCATTTTCCTTCATTTTGCAGTATTTATTCATAGATGCCTGAAATTGTTTGCTGCATTTGGAGGCCATATTTCCTTTTTTTTGTTATTGTTTTTTCCTGTTGAAGTATCTATTTATGTTCAAGGTCTTTGAGATTTCTTCAGGCCCCCCCCCGCTTATTTTCCTTATCACTAATTTCCTTACACCCTCCTCTGTGATTGTATGACACCCTCCATTCCCTGCTGTCTTGGGAACTGGATCTCAAAGGGTCTCAGCCTGTTCCTACACTGGGAAATTTATGGTTCACCAGCCTAGATCTCTGCCACCACTGACTTTTGGGTAGTAAGAGTTGGCCCCAGTTGGATGCTGTGATTTTTCCCTCAGGCTTGGTGGAATGCTGCACAGCCCTCTTCATGCTTGGTGTTCTGTCCTGGTGAGCTGTCCCAGTCCTTCTGTTACTTAGTTTTCTGGCTTGTCACCCACAGTTTATAGTCTTTTCCTCGCACTCTAAGTTCAGTGTTTTGCCTTGCTGGCACTTCTAGGTTGTAGCCCCTGGCAGGCTTTTTTTTTTTTTTTCCCTGAAGAGTTATGGCCAAGCTGTCTATCCAGCACAGAGCAAACTTCTACAACCTGGAGCCAGGGTCTCCATGTCACTGGAAAAAAGGAGGAGGTACTGGGGTGGAGAAGTGGATTTTGTTGTATGCCTGTGATGTGTCCTTGTTTCTACTTCTGCAGCCACACTGCCAGTAGTGTGGGGGGGGTGGAAGAGGGATGCTGAATGAGCTCAGGGTCAGTGACCATCAGTTCCTAGGTTTGGAAAAACTTTTGGGTTCTGGATGTTCTTGACCATGGAAACAGTGTTTTATCTTTGGAATGTAATTTTGTTTTGGAGAGGTTTGAGGGGTAGTGGGAATCAGAGAAAGCATGTAGTTCACCAAAACAAAGACTTTGCTCATGCTACCCTGAACAATAACTGTGTTTCAGGGTCATTAAAGGTGTGTGTGTGGCCTGGGGGATTTGGTGCTTGGAAAGGCAACTTGTCCTAGGAGGTGAGGATTTGGAACCCCTTTGGATACCTAGCCCCTGGACAAGTGAAAGAGATTGGACATAGGCAAATATTGAAAAAATGGCCAACAAGAGAGGGTATAGATGAGTGACAGGGAAGGGATCCTACCATGAGGCAGTGTCCTCTCTGACTCCTGCAAGAATTGATACTGTTCTGAGAGTGAGGCACAATGGAAAAGGAGAATCCTTGAGGTTAAGCCCTACAAGGCAGTGGCAGAAACCTCCTAGAAGGGAGAGCTTACAATAGTTTCCTTGGAAGCTCTGATTGTATGAAAAATACAGAGAAAAGAGAGCATCCAGATGATTACAGAGGTCATGAATCAGAGAATGAGGGTCTTGAGTAGACAAAAAGAAGGGATGGGTAATAGAGTGAGAGAAATCTTTTTTGGAAAGGGGCATGAAAATGAAATTTAAAGAGTTAATGAACAGAACTATCTGAAGGGGAAGAGAAGAAAAGGGAATTTCCTTGACTGAAAGGAAAAAAGAGAGGGAAGAAATACATAACCAGGTAAAGGCAGGAGAGAAGAACTAATAAAATCCTAAAGAGAAAAAGGTAACAAAAGGTAAAGGGGGGTCAAGGGTGAAGAGAAGAGAGCCAGTGGGAGCTGGGCCACCTTAAAAAAAAGATTAAAGTAACTAAAGGAACATTATACTATATTTACTGAAGAAGAGGGGGAAAATCAACTTGAAAAGAAACCAAATTTTAGAGACAAATGGAGGAAAATATAAACCTGACCTATAACTTTAAATGTTAAAGGATTAAACAAGTCAATAAAATGAAAAAGAGTGACAGATTGGATAAGAAAACAAAATCCTACATTCTCTTGCTTGTAAGAAACACATTAAAAAAACAAAGACATACACAAAATAAAAATGAAAGGATGGGAAAAAAATTTACTATGCATCAAGTGAATCCAAAAAAGCAAGAGTTGCCATTATGCTGTCAGACAAAGCAAACACAAACATTCAAAAAAAAAAAGGATAAACAAAGACACTGTATTAGGGTGAAAGGAATGATAGTCAACAAACTAGTGTCAAAAGAAACCAATATGCTCTAAAAGCCTTAGCATCAAATTCATAAAGGAAACGTTGTCTGGCTGTCAAGACATGTAGGGGTGGGGAACCTGCAGCTTCAAGGCCACATGTGGCCCTCTAAGTCCTCAAGTGTAGCCCTTTGACTGAATCCAAACTTCATAGAACAAATCCCATTAATAAAAGGATTCGTTCTATAAAACTTAGACTCAGTCAAGAGGCCGTACCCAAGGACCTAGGAGACCACATGTGACCTCAAGGCTGCACGTTCCCCACCCCTGACACAGACTAATACAGTAGTGACAGGAGACTTCAGTATCCCTCTATCAGTGTTGAACAAATTTTTGGAGAAACTACAGTTAGAAGACCTGTAGCATCTTCTAAATGGGACAGTAAAACAAAAACAAAAACAAACCAAAAAAAAAACCAAGCCAGAACTATGTGAAAAAATTCTCTAAATCATTTGGAATGAGAGAAATACAAATCAAAATAGCCTTGAGGTTTCACCTCACACCCTGCAAATTGGCAGAAATGATAAAAAAAAAAATATCAATGGTCAGTGTTGGAGGGATAGTGGAAAGATAGACACACTTGTACATTGTTGGTGGGACTCTGAAATGGTATCACCATTTTGGAGAGCCATTTGGAATCATGTAAATAAAATGACCAAATTGTACATACTCTTTGAACCAGAGACTCTGTTCCTGCACTTTGATGAGAAAAAAAGATTCCATCTGTTCCAAAATATTTATAGCAGTACTTTTTGTGATAGCTAAGAATTGAAAACAAAGTAGATTACCCATCCATTGAAAAATGACTCAACAAATTGTGCCTTGTGAATGTAATGGAATGTTACTGTGCTATAAAAAATGATGTTATGTGATAAATACAGAGAAGCATGGAAAGATCTATATAAACTGATACAGAATGAAGTAAGCAGAGCAAAAAAATCCAATTATACAGTAACCACAACAACGTGAATAGAAAGAATCACATCAAAAAATAAAAAGGAAATGTAATAAAATTATAAAGTTAAGTGGAACTCAGATGAATACATATGAAAAGATACCTTCAACTCACCTCTTTTGTGGAGGTGGGAGGTTCACAGGTGGTACATATTGCACAAGTTTTTGGACTTTTTCAATGTATTAATCAGTTGTGCTGATGTTCTTTTTCCTCCCTAAAAATACTATTTGTCATGCGGGATGACTCTTGGGGGCTGGGGTTTGGGAATGATATATGGGATAAGTCCCCCTTTTTCCTCCCACTTGGTTCTTTGATGTTCATATGAATATAACTCCTTAATGAGCAGTGCCTCTCTACTTCCCCCTTTACTGATCTTATTTCTTTTGAATAAAGTCTGCCTCTAAGGGTATATTGCAGTCATAGGTTTTATCCTAAGTCTTTTATATATGAGGTAAAACTTGCTCCCTATCATTATGTGTCTGGTTCTTAGGATCATAAATTTACAACAGAAAGAAATCTAGAGACATCAAGTTAGTCTCATTTTACAGAAAAGGAAACTGAGGCACAAAGAACTGATTTTTAAAATGTTTTTATTAATGTGTTCCATTTCTTATATCACCGTAGTTATCCCAGATATCCCTTCCCCTACTTCTTCTGAAGAACCATCCTATATAACAGTATTTTTTTAGAGAGGAAAAAAAAACAATACAACTGATGGATACATTGAAAAAATCCAAAAGCATGTACAGTGTAACTGTGGACCTCTCACCTCCACAAAGAGGTAGGTTAGGAGTGTCTTCTCGTATCTCTTCATTAGAGTCCTGCCAGATCTTTATGAATTGCTGTAATTTGTTTGATAGGATTTTGTTTAAAACTTTTGAGTTAGAGTTCATTAATGATGTTGGCCTATAGTTTTTTTTTCCTTCTGTTTTATCTTCCATAGGCTTAGGTGTTACAACTAAATTTGTCTTATGAAAGGATTCTGGTAGGGTGTTTTCTTTCTCAGTTTTTGGGAATGATTTGTGAAGTATTGGTACTAATTGTTCTTTACAAGTTTGATAAAATTTTCCCATGAATAACCAGAACATGTTATGCCCAGTTGAGTGCTAACAAAGTTGTGAACATAAAAGAAACAGAGAAATATGTTCATAAACAAAATACCCAAACTCTAAGAAAACCAGAGAGGTAACTATAGTGATTATTCTTTTTGTTTCTTATGTTTTTGCTGTGATTTCACCTTACTCATTTACTATTTTACTGATTTGATTTTCTCTCCTTTTTTTCCCCAATTACATGTAAAAACAATTTTTAACATTTAAAAAATTTTTTTTGAATTTCAGATTCTCTCTTCCTCACCCCCCTCTCCATTGAAAGGGCAAGCAGTTTGATATATGATATCCATGTGCAATCATGTAAAACATTTCCATATTAGTCACGTTATAAAAGAAAAAACAGACCAAAAAAACCCCAAGAAGAATAAAGAAAATTCTTTTTTTTAAAAATTATGCTTTGTTCTCCATTTGAGACTCCATCAGTTCTTTCTCTGGAGGTGGATAACATTTTTCATCATAAGTCTTTCAGAATTGTCTTGAATAATTGTATTATATTGCTGAGAATAGCTAAGTCATTCATAGTTGATCATGACATAATATTGCTGTTACTGTGTACAGTGTCCTCTTGGTTGTACTCACTTTACTTTGCATCAGTTCATGTACATTTTTCTAAGTTTTTCTGAAAGTTTCCTGCTCATTATTTCTTAAACCACAATAGAATTCCATCACAATCATATACCACAGCTTGTTTAGCCATTCCCCAATTAATGGGCATTCCCTCAATTTCCATTTCTTTGCCATCACAAAAAAAGCACTGATGAATATTTCTGTAGGTGCAGATCCTGTTCCTTTTTGTATAAGGGGGAATCTCTTTGGGATACAGACTTAGTACTGGTGTTACTGGATCAAAGAGAATGCATGGGGACAGCTAGGTGGCGCAGTGGATAGAACACTGGCCCTGAAGTCATGAGGACCTGAGTTCAAATCCAGCCTTAGACCAAACACTTGACACTTACTAGCTGTGTAATCCTGGGCAAGTCACTTAACCTCAGTTGCCCTAAAAAAGAGAGAGAGAGAGACAGAGAGAGAGAGAGAGAGAATGAGAATGAATGAATGAATGAATGAATGAATGAATGAATGTATGGTGTACTTTGAGCATAGTTACAAATTGCTCTCCAGAATGGTTAGGGGCAGCTAGGTGGTGCAGTGAATAGAGCACTGGTCCTGGAGTCAGGAGGACCTGAGTTCAAATGTGGCTTCAAACACATAACACTCGCTAACTGTGTGATTCTGGGCAAGTCACTTAACCCCAACTGCCTCACTAAAAAAACAAAAAACAAAACAAATGAAACAAAACTATCAGAATGGTTAGATCAGTTCTCTACTCCACCAACAGTACTTTAGTGTCCCAATTTTTCCATATCCCCTCCAACATTTGTCTGCTCTCTCCTTTTTAATCTGATTAGGTAAAGGTTTATCAGTTTTATTTATCATTTCTATTTTTTTTGTTTCCAATTTATCTATACCCCTTCTCATTTTTAGTATCTCCTCTTGTGTTTTATTTTAGGTTTATTTGTTGATTTTTGAAATTTTAAAAAAGCACGTTCAGTTTATTAATCCTTTCCTTTTTTTTATTTTGTTAATATATATTTGTAAGAATGTGATTTCCCCCTGAGGACTGCTTTAACTGCATCCCAGAAATTTTGATATGTTGTTTCATCATTTTTTTTAGTTATTTCTATGATTTGTTCTTTGATCCACATATTAACTAATATTTCATTATTAAGTCACCATTTGAATCTGTATCTTTTATTTGTGGTCCCTGAACTATTCTGTTTTTATTGCATTATAATCTATAAAGGAGGTATTAACCGATTCTTATTTTTTACATTTGTTTGTCATACTCTGTTCCCTAATACTAGGTCAGTTTTTGTGAAAGTTCCATATGGCACTGAGAAATATGGCTATTCTTTTGCTATCCCATTTAAAAGATGCTATAAATCTTTTAAGTCTAATTTCTCCAGAAATTTGTTCAGTTCTGTATTTTCTCTTTTGTTATCTTGGTTAGACTTGTTTAAAACTGATAGAGGGATGTTGAAATCTGCTGTCACTATTGTGTTATTGTTTTTGATCTTCTTGTAGCTCTGATATTTCCTTGAATTTGGATGCTAAGGCATTTGGAATGTATAAATTTATCACTGATATTGGTTTGTTTTCTCTTGTTCTTTTCAGCATAATAGATTTTCTTTGTTTATCTCTGTTTCTTTTTGCTTTGTCAGATAGTATGATTGTGACTCCAGCTTTTTTGGATTCCCTTGATGCTTGGTAAATTTGTTTTCATACCCTCAGTTTTATTTTGTGTGTGTCTTAGTTTTTAAAATGTTCTTCTTTGTAAATAATCATAGGGCTTCCCCCCCAATCTGCCACTCTTTTTCATTCTATTGGATTGTTTAATCGATTCACATTTAAAGTTATGAGTTATGTTTATATTTTCCTCCAGTTGTCTTAAATATTGGGTTTTTTTCTAAGTCAATATTTTTTCCTTCTGTTGTAAATATGGTATTATGCTCCTTCAGTTATAACCTTACTTTAATCTTTTTTTTTTTTAAAGTGACCCTATTCCCACTGGCTCTCTTTTCTTTGTCCCTGTTCCCATCCTCTTATTTCTTAACTCCTTCCCTTTGGGTTTTTGCTTCTAATTCCTCACTCATCTCTTCTTCTTCTGACCATTACTGGACGAACCTTTCACTTGATAACACTTGTGGATCCACAACATCACTTCTTCTGTGTCCAGCTTTCTCTATAGGAAAATATTCATATTTCCCCCCATTGTTCAGTGCTCTTTCCCTTTTTCTCTGGGTGATGTTCTTATTTTAGGCTTCCTGAAACAGGTCAGGCCAACCTCTTCCTCTTTAGATCCTTTTTGTTTTGTTCCAAGAGGAAGAAGTTGGGACAAAGTGCATCTTAGGCATGGAGGAAAAATCTGTGCAAAGGCACAAAGATGGGAGCTAGCATGTTGTGTACAGTGAACAGGAAGTAGGCCATTTTGGCTCGAAGGTAGAATGTGAAGGGGAGTGGTAGGTAATAACAGTGGACAGGTAGGCTGGATGCAGAATGTGAAGGGCTTTAAATGCCAAGCAGAGGGGTTTGTGTTGGATCTTAGAGGCATTAGAGAGCCATTGGCAATTCTTGAGCAGGGTGACAACATAGAGCTCTGCTTTGGGGATATCACTTTAGTAGCTGTGTGAAGGATATATTAGAAAGGAGAGAGACTTGAAACAGGGAAGCCAATTAAGAACTGTTGCAGTATTCCAGATGAGAGTCATTTGGAACTAGAGTGGTTGCTAAGTGAGTAGAGAAAGAGGGGATGGTTGTGAAAGGTGTTGGGGAACTAGAATCAAAAATTTGTTCTTGGGAATAAATTGGATATAGAGGATCAAAGAGAGACAAAAGTTGAAAGTGATTCTTAGATTTCAGATCTTGTCAAATGAAAGGATGGTGATGCCCTTGATAGAAATAGTGAAGTTAGGAAGAGGTGTGGATTTGTGAGGAAAGATCACTCATTAGTGCTGTTTTAGACATGTTAATTTTGAAAGCCTTTGGAATATATAGTATGAAATGTACATTAGGCAGGTAGTAATGAAGAACTGGAGCTTGAGAGAGAGAGAGAAGACTTTAAGCTTCTTAGTGGCATCTGCAGATTTGATAAGCGTGCCATCTCTGCCTTTATCCAAGTCACTGCTACAAATGTGAAACAACCCAGGGCGAACCACAGATTCCTACAAAACCTTTTTCCAAGTTGAACCACTGATGGCTATTTTTGGGGTGCAGACATCTGATCAGTTCTGTATCAATACCTAATTGTACTATTGTTTAATTTCCATTTTTATATTATTTCCAAGAAAATACCAGGAGGAATTTATTCAGTTGATGTGCTAAAATATATGTAAACCATATAAAAATCTACCAGTATAGAACTGTAAAAAAAGCAAATGAGTTTGATCTGGTATGACCTTTTCTTGATGAAAACCTTCCTATTCTAAAGTTTTCTCAATATTCACTAGCCTTCCTTTTAATAATACATTCTAGATTTTTGTCAGTAATTGAAGTCAATCTTGTTAGCTAATAGTATGCATGCTCATTTTCATCCCTTTTTTGAGAATCAGTAAATCCTTTGCTTTTCTCCGGTCTTCTGATACTTCTCCCATTCTTTAGGAGTGAGTGGAGACAGTGGTTCAGCCCTCACATATTCAGATTTCTTCAGTACCCAAGGATGCAAGTTCATCTGGGCCAGGTGACTTGAACTCATCAAGCTAGGTACAATATTTCAACTTCCTTATGTTTGGTGTCAATTCCTTATCAGATATTTTTATTTTGACATTTTGAAGCCAAAGATCATTTTCCTTGGCAGAGAAAATAGAAGCAAGAACTCTGCCTTTTCTCTTTCATTACCTATCGTGGTCACATTCAATCTGGACAATGGTCCTTTCCTTTCTTTGATCCTCCTATTTTTCCCCTGGGAGAAAGCTTACAAAAAAATTAAGAAGCACTTTTCTGTTATCCTTAATTTTCCTTGCCTGTTTTAGCTTATTCTGAACTTTATTATGCTTGACATTATTTCAGTAAGAATTTGCCATGCTTTTATATTCGTCCTCAATTACTTGTCCCACAGTCCGTCATAAGCATTTATTAATTTCTTAGTATTTATGAGACACTATGCTAAGCACTGAAGATACAAAGAAATGAAAAAACATTGTCCCTGCCCTCAAAGAGCTCACATTGTAATAGGGCAGACAACATAGAAACACAGCTTTCAGTCCGTAAATCTTCCCATGTTTCTCTCCCCTTCACTGTCATCATTCGATATGTTTCTCTAGTATTTCATTACACAACAATTTGTTTAGCATTCATGAATAGATGAATATTGATTTTGTTTCAGATATTTTGCTACTTAAAAAAGATTGCTAGAAATATTTTGGTATATATGGATGGGATCTTTCCTTCTATCTTTGACTTTTCTTACCTGTTATGCCTAGCAGTTGTATCTCTGGGTCAAAGGTCATGGACATTTTAATCACTTTGTTAGCATAGTTTGAAATTGCTTTCCAAAATAATTAGACCAGTCCCTCCAGTCTTGACTATTCCTATTTATAGTCATCTTTGCTCATTTTCTGGGTGTGAGGTGAAACCTCAGAGTTGTTTTTTTTAATCTCAAAATTATTTATTTTTAACATTCACTTGAAAAATTCTTTGAGTTCCAAATTCTCTCCCTCCCACCCATTGAGGAAGCAAGCAATACAGTATCAATTATACATATTAAATATATTTCTACATTAGCCATATTTAAAAAAATCCAGAAACATCTGTTTATCTCTCTCTCTCTCTCTCTCTCTTTCTTTCTGTCTCTCGCTTTACCTTGTCCTTCCTCAAAAATCTGTTTTGCTTCTGACCACTACCTAAATCCGCCCTCCCCTTTTATCACCTCTTCTTTCTCTTGTCCCCTTTCCCTCCTAATTCCCTGTTGGATAAGATAGATTTCTATAGCCAGTTGAGTTTGTGTGTGTGTATATATATATACACATATATATACACGTTTATACACATATATACACATATATATATTATTTCCTCTTTGAAACAATTCATATGAGAATGAAGTTCAAGTGCTGCCTGCCCCTCGTTGTTTTCTCATTCATGGTAAAAGCTTTTCTTCACATGCCTCTTTTATGTGAGGTAATTTTCCCATTCTTCCTCTCCCTTCCACCTTCTCTCTTTCTCACCTATCCATATTGTTATATCATCCTAACATAATCAACTCATTCCTGTGGCCGCTGCCTACGCAGAGTTCCTCCAACTACCCTAATAATGATAAAGTTCTTAGGAGTTACAGTGTATCATCTTCCCATTTAGGAATGTAAACAGTTTAACCTTATTGAGTGCCATGTGGTTTGTCTTTCATGTTTACCTTTTTATGCTTCTTTTAAGTCTTGTATTTGAAAGGCAAATTTTCCAGTCATCTCCTTTCTTTTCATCAGGAATGCTTAAAAGTCCTCTATTTCATTAAATGTCCACCTTTTCCCCTGAAGAATTATACTCATTTATGCTGGGTAGGTTATTCTTGGTTGTAATTCTAGCTCCTTTGCCTTCTGAGATAACTTATTCCAAGCTCTTTACTTCTTTAATGTAGTAGGTGCTAAATTCTCTGTGATTGTGACTGTGATTCCATGGTATTTGCATGATTTCTGACTGTTTAAAGTATTTTCTCTTTGACCTGGGAACTCTGACATTTGGCTATAATATTCCTGAGAGTTTTCATTTTGGGATCTCCTTCAGAAGGTAATTGGTAGATTCTTTCAATTGCTATTTTACTCTCTGATACTATTCTGTAGATAGAATTAGAGTAGTGTTCCTTGATAATTTCTTGAAAGATCATATCTAGGCTCTTTTTTTTTTAATCATGGCTTTCAGGTAGTCCAATAATTCTTAAATTATCTCTCTTCAGTCTATTTTCCAGGTCAGTTTCTATTTTACCCTCCAGTTCTAGGATATCAGGGCAGTTTTCCTTGATAATTTCTTTTTTATTTTTTTAAAATTTTTTAAATTACTTTATTTTGATTTATCAATAATCACTTCCATATGCTTTTTTTCTTTTAGAT
>NW_020954579.1:11878878-11944139 GCF_900497805.2 Vombatus ursinus
TTTTGATTTATCAATAATCACTTCCATATGCTTTTTTTCTTTTAGATTTTATTTTTATTTCATTTTTAAATTTTTTTATTAATTTTTTTGATTTATCAATAATCACTTCCATATGCTTTCGAGTTTAAAATTTTTCTCCCTCTTCCTCCCCACCACCCTCCCCAAAATGGCGCACAATCTGATATAGGCTATACATTTACATTCATATTAAACATATTTTCACATTAGTGATGTTGTAAGTAGAAATTAAAATCAATAGGAGGAACCATTAGAAAGAGGAAACAAAACAACAGAAGAGAAGAAAAATAACAGTTCGGCTTTCATAGTTCTTTCTTTGGGTGTGGATAGCATTTTCCATTACAAGGCCCCTGGAGATGTCTTAGATCCTTGTATTGCCAGGAAGGGTTCAGTCTATCAATATTAGTCATCACACAGCATGGCTGTTATTGTGTACAGTGTTCTCTTGGTTCAGCTCACTTCACTTAGCATCAGACCATACAAGTCTTTCCAGGTTTTTCTGAAGTCAGTCTGTTCATCATTTCTTATAGCACAATAGTATTCCATCACATTCATATACCACAACTTGCTCAGCCATTCCCCAATTGATGGGCATCCTCTCAATTTCCAATTCTTTGCCACCACAAAAAGAGCTGCTATGAATATTTTTGTACATGTAGGTCCTTTTCCCATTTGTGTAATCTCTTTGGGATATAGCCCTAGAAGTGCTATTGCTGGGTCAAAGAGTATGCACATTTTTATAGCCCTTTGGGCACAGTTCCAAATTGCTCTCCAAAATGGTTGGATCATTTCACAACTCCACCAACAATGCATTAGTGTTCTAATTTTCCCATATCTTCTCCAACATTTATCATTTTCCTGTTTTGTCATGTTGGCCATTCTGATAGGTGTGATGTGGTACCTCAGAGTTGTTTTGATTTGCATTTCTCTAATCAATAGTGATTTAGAGCATTTTTTCATATAACTATAAATGGCTTTAATTTCTTCATCTGAGAACTGTCTGTTCATATCCTTTGACCACTTATCAATTGGGGAATGGCTTGTATTCTTATAAATTTGACCTAATTCTCTATATATTTTAGAAATGAGGCCCTTATCAGAGAGACTGGTTGTAAAAATTCTTTGCCAATTTTCTACCTTCCTTCTAATCTTAGTTGCATTGGCTTTGTTTGTGCAAAAACTTTTCAATTTAATAATCAAAATTATCTGTTTTGCTTTTTGTAATGTTTTCTATCTCCTGTTTGGTCATGAATTCTTCTGTTCTCCATAGATCTGACAGGTAAACTATTCCTTGCTCTCTCAGTTTGCTTATAGTATCAGCCTTTATATCTAAATCATGTACCCATTTTGACTTTATTTTGCTATATGGTGTGAGATTTTGATCTATGCCTAGTTTCTGCCATACTCTTTTCCAATTTTCCCAGCAGTTTTTTTCAAAAAGTGGGTTCTTATCCCAGAAGCTGGGGTCTTTGGGTTTATCAAATAATAGATTACAATAGTCATTGACTACTGTGTCTTGAATACTTAACCTGTTCCACTGATCCACCACTCTATTTCTTAGCCAGTACCAAGCAGTTTTGATGATTGCTACTTCATAATACAGTTTAAGATCTGGAATGGCTAGGCCACCTTCCCCTGCATTTCTTTTCATTAGTTCTCTTGATATTCTGGACCTTTTGTTCTTCCAAATGAATCTTGTTATTATTTTTTCTAACTCTGTAAAATAATTTTTTGGTAGTTTGATTGGTGTGGCACTGAATAAGTAAATTAGCTTACGTAGAACTGTCATTTTTATTATATTAGCTTGGCCTACCCATGAGCAACTGATGTTTTTCCAGTTATTTGGATCTGATTTTATTTGCGTGAAAAGTGTTTTGTAATTGTGTTCATAGGGTTCCTGGATTTGTTTTGGGAGGTAGTGTCCTAAATATTTTATAGTGTCTACAGTAAGTTTAAATGGAATTTCCCTTTCTATCTCTTGCTGTTGGGCTTTGTTGGTAATATATAGAAATGCTGATGATTTATGTGGGTTTATTTTATAGCCTGCAACTTTGCTGAAGTTGTTTATTATTTCAAGTAGTTTTTTACTTGATTCTCTGGGATTCTCTAAGTGTAACATCATGTCATCTGCAAAGAGTGATAGCTTTGTTTCTTCTTTGCCTATTCTGTCTTCACTGTCTTTTTCTTCTCTTATTGCTAAAGCTAACGTTTCCAGTACAGTGTTGAATAACAGTGGTGATAATAGACATCCTTGTTTCACCCCTGATCTTATTGGAAATGCTTCTAGCTTGTCCCCATTACATATTATGCTTGCTGAAAGTTTTAGATAGGTGCTATTTATTAGAAGACTCCATTTATACCTATGCTCTCTAGTGTTTTTAATAGGAATGGGTGTTGTATTTTGTCAAAAGCTTTTTCTGCATCTATTGAGATGATCATGTGGTTTCTGTTAGTTTTGGTGTTGATAGGATGGATTATGCTGATAGCTTTCCTTATATTGAACCAGCCCTGCCTTCCTGGTATAAATCCTACCTAGTCATAGTGTATTATTCGTGTGATAATCTTGTACTTGAAGATCAAATTTTTTGTTGAGCTCTGGTCTTTTTATCAGGAACATTTGGAAGTCCCCTATTTCGTTGAATATCCGTCTCCTTCCCTGAAAAATCACGCTCATTTTCGCTGGCTAGTTAATCCTTGGCTGCATTCCAATGTCCTTTGCGTTAACGGAATATCATGTTCCATGCCCTGCGGTCTTTTAATGTAGAGGCTGCAAGGTCCTGTGTAATCCGGACTGTGGTTCCATGATATTTAAATTGTTTCTTTCTGGCTGCTTGCAGTAATTTCTCTTTAATCTGGTAATTTTGGAATTTAGCTATTACGTTTGTTGGCGTTTTCAATTTGGAATCTCTTTCAGGCGGGGAGCGATGGATTCTTTCTATAGTTATTTTACCTTCAGGTTCTAGGACTTCAGGGCAGTTTTCCTTTATGATTTCCTGAAGGATATTGTCCAGGCTCTTTTTTCCATCATGACTTTCAGGTAGGCCTATAATTTTTAAATTGTCTCTCCTGGATCGATTTTCCAGGTCAACTGTTTTACTCATGAGGTATTTTACGTTTTCATCTATTTTTTTCATTTTTTTGTTTCTGTTTGACTGATTCTTGCTCTCTCATAGAGTCCTTAGTTTCCATTTGTTCAATTCTAATTTTTAACATATTGTTTATTTCAGTTAGATTTTGTACTTTCTTCTCCAATTGGTCAATTATATTTTTAAGGGATTTATTTTCTTCATTATATTTTTTTTTCCAATTGGCCAATTGTACTTTTAAAGAACTCCTCTACCTCTCTTATTTGACTTTTAAAATACTTCTTGAGTTCTTCTAAGAAGGCTTTTTGGGCTTCAGACCAGTTCATATTCCCTTTTGATGTTGCAGATGTGGGTTTGATGACAGTGTTGTCCTCTTCAGAATTTCTGTCTTGATGTTCACTCTTCTCATAATAAGAATCTATTGTACGTTTCTTTTTACTCATGGTGTTTCTTTATTCCCTGGCCTTTACAGAGATTAAGCTCTCCTGCTGGGGAGCAGAGGGCACTGACCCAAGCCTATTGTGTTGGGAGCCTAGGTCTTGGTCACTGGCTTTGGGAGCTGGGGCCTCTTATGTTGGCAATTGGAGGCTGTAGGGTTCCGGCCGCTTATCTGGTATTGGGCTGGAATCAGCAAGGCTGGGATTTTCAGGTAAATATAGGTTGCCTGCTTTTCCTTTCCTTTAGCTTTGTTTAGCTCCTTTTAGATAAGTGCTGCCAGGTGTTTATCTGCCTGGGGCCCCTTGCAGTGCTGCCTGCCTTATTTCTGTTGAGGTACTGGGAGACTTCTTTGCTGTAGAATGCCAAGGAACCTGGTGGTTTTCTGAGCTGGTTCCCACCAATTACCCCACCCTAACTGAGGCACTTGGAGGTACAGCTGTTGGCGTTTGCCCTCTCGACCACCTGGGCTTCGGGATCTCCTCCCGGTTGGCAGTTGGAGGCTGTAAGGTTCTGACAGCTTACCTGGTGTTGGGCTGGAATCAACAAGGCTGGAACTTTTTGGCACCTCTAGGTTGCTTTCTTCAGCTCCTTTCAGATGAATGCTGCCAGTGCTTATCCGCCTGGGTCCCTTTGTAGTGCTGCTTCCTTAGTTTTGCTGAGGCATTGGGAGACCTGTTTGCTGTAGAATGCCAAGGCACCAGAATCTCCTCCTGGTATGCTAAAGTGGGTCTTTCCTGTAGCTGGCTGGGCGACTCCTGTTTCGTACTGCTCCCCTTCCTCCAGGGTAAGAGGGGCCTTTCCCATTAATCCCTCTACCTGGGCTACTGCACAGCTGCACACCATCTTTCTTCTGGTTCAGCTGTTCCAGTGTTTTTTTTGGGGTGATATTTTCTGGGTTTTCAGAGGTTGATAGGGGAGGGTGAGAGCGACTACCTTTTTACTCTGCCATCTTGGCTCCCAGAAGCGGAATTTTGATAATTTCTTGAAATATGATGTCTAAACTCTTTTTTGATTCAGGCAGGCCAATAATTCTCAAATTGCCTCTCCTCTATTTTCCATGTCAGTTATTTTTCTGATGAGACATTTCAAATTTTTCTATGTTTTTATTGTTTTGACTTTGTTTTATTGTTTCTTGATGTCTCGTGGAGTCATTAGCTTCCACTTACTGAATTCTAATTTTTAATGAATTATTTTCTTCCGTGAGTTTTTGAACTTTTTTTTTTCCCCCATTTGGCCAATGCTGGTTTTCTTTTCTTTTCTTTTCTTTTTTTTTTTTTGCACAAGGCAATTGGGGTTAAGTGACCTGCCCCAGGGTCGCACAGCTAGTAAGTGTTATGTGTCTGAGACTGGATTTGAACTCAGGTCCTCTTAACTCCAGGGCTAGTGCTCTATCCACTGTGCCACCCCCCGCCCCAAATGCTGTTATTTAAGGCATTATTTCAGTATTTTTTGTGCCACTTTTAACAATTATTGTTTCATAATTTTCTTGCATCCCTCTCATTTGTTTTCCTGGTTTTCCTTGTACCGGTCTTACTTAATTTTGAAAATAATTTTGTAGCTCTTCCAGGAATTCTTATTGGGCTTGGGTCCAATTAGGTTTTTTTCTTTTGAGGCTTTTATTGCAGCTGTTTTGACGTTATTTAGTTGTATAAAATGTTCCCTTAGTAGTTTGATGCAGAATTGAATCTGTAAGTTAATTTGGTAGTATTATCATTTTTATGTTATATTGGTGTGGCTGAGCAGTTAATATTAAATATGTTCCTTTAGTTATTTAATCATTCTTTACTTTTTTTTAAACAAATGTTTCTGACTGTGCTTCAGTAAAATGACTCCGGAGTATTTTATACATTTTGTAGTTATTTGCTTTCTCTTTTTTTTCCCCTCTCTTAGACATATTGCTATATAGACATTTTTAAAAAAATTTTTATGGCTTTATTTCGTATCCTTTCAGATCAAGTGCAAGTTTCTGTTGTTGTTTAGTCATTTTCAGTCATGTCCAGTGACCACTTTGAGCTTTTTTTTTTTTTTTGTAAAGATACTGGAGTGATTTACCATTTCCTTCTCCAGTTCATTTTACAGATGAGGAAACTGAGGCAAACAGGGTTAAGTGACTTGCCTAGTAAGTGACTGAGGCCATCTTTGAACTCAGGAAGATGAGTCTTGCTGACTCCAGGCCTGATACTGTATCCACTGTGCTACCTAGTTGCCCAGTTTCTACATGAAACCTTTTCTGTTCCCTTCAATTGCTAGTAAATACTTTCTCTTTCTAAATTACCTTTCATTTACCTTGGTCATGCTTATGTGTTGTCTCCTCTCCCTAGAATGTAAACTACTTCAGACTTCATTCATCATGGAATTAATATGATGAAAACTTCTTAACGATTGGAATTGTTCAAATATAGAATGGCTACCTCAGGAAGTAGTGGATTCCTCATCCCCAGAGTTTTTAAAGCAGAAGCTACATTACTTTTTTGTTGGAGATATTGGAGAAGGGATTGTTAGTTCTATGTGGGTTGAACTTTGAAATTCTGAGATTCTTCTGTCTCAGGAGCTAATGAGTGAATTAACAAGTCAGTTTATCTTCATCTTCCTGTTTATTGACTTGTTTCCTTAGGTGTTTAGCAGAAATGGGAGTAAAGTTATGTGGTAGCTTAACACATTGTCTCTTTCTTTTCTCCTGTTCTTCTGATCACACAGAAATTTAGAATTATTGTGTTAACTTAGAGGGATTCTAAGAGCCCGATTATGAAGGGCAGCAGCAGACACTTAATGAATGCTGTTGATTGATCCTCCAACTTTACTGAAGCTGTTGTCTCAATTAGTTTCCTTGTTGATTCTCTAGTATTTTGTAAGTCATCGAGTAAGAATAGTTTATCTCCTCTCTACTTTTGTGCTTCAGTTTCTTTTGTCTTTATTGCTATTACTTATATTTTTAGAATTCTAACAAATAAGAGCAAGGAAAGGGGACATTCTTGCTCTTGTATTTATTTAGGAAACAAAATGTTTTTCCATTGTACAGAATGGTAGCTTTCAGTTTTGTATGTAAATTTTTGTCATCTACAGAGTTTAATTCTTGAGAGCTTCCCATTTCTCCTGGAATGATTTTAGCCTTTACAGTATTCCCCTTCTCCTCTTTCCTCTCAAGTCTTCTGCCTAAGTTTGTCTCTTGAAATCATTTTCTTTTAGCTTAAGTCCTTCTCCTCCTTTAGTTTCTCCTCAGGTCCTTCCAAATTTACCCTTTCTGGATTTCATATTCTGACTTTTTCACATTTCCTTCTCTGTTAGCTCAAGTTCTGATTCTTTTATTCCTCTCCACATAACTATTTCCCATTGAGGCCAGAAGTAGATTTAAACTAAATTTGTAACTTTATGTAAAAATCATAGTCTCATGGTTTTGTCTTTGTGCTAATTCTCCCATATATTGGGTGGTAAAGGTTTGGTAAAGTTCTAAAATATCATATCTGGCTTCAGTGCTCTCCATTTTGAAGTTTTCTTCATCTATCTGCCCTCTGATGCCTCTTATCCCCTTGACATTCAATTCCCTGTTGAGTAACATGCTTCTGGGAAAGGGATTGATAAACTCATTCAACACTAAAATATAAATGATGGGGGGTGGAGCCAAGATGGCGGAGTAAAAGCAGTGACTTGCTTGAGCTGTCCCCCAAATCCCTCCAAATACCTGTGAAATATAAATGATTTATATTGCATTCTACCTGGGAACAACTTCCTTCAGGCAGAGAAAATTAATTGCAAGCATCATTGTGTGATCTTTGAGGACTTTATATTCTTTGGTCAGTGAGGTCATTGAGATACCCCTTAAAGTCAGTCCACTTCAATGACTATCTCATTTGCCTCTTCAGAAGCCCACCTTCATTTGGCTGTCTTTTCTCTCAGATACAGCTAGGAAAAGATAATCCGGTGTTTTCCAGTTCATCTAGGCTAATACTTATATTGCAAAATGTACCAACACCATATGGTAAATGGAAGAATAATTTTATTCTTCAGCTTTAAAGCCACAGTGACCAACCCCCTCTTCCCCAACAAAACCATAACCAAAACCCTCACTCTCATCCTTTGCATTAATTCTGAGTAGAATTCCTGCTTTTCTCCCTGATAGCGTTATGATACTTATGGGAGTGTTATTAAAAAAAAATCACACTGACCAGTAATGCATAAAGCAATTGACTTTTTATTGTGATTAATTTGAACTCCCACTGGGGGAGTCTCAAGGCCTAAAATGAAACATCAAAGAAATGAGGAAAGGATACAATCACAGTGATTTCTTAAACTCTGGTGCTTGTTTTCAGGCCCAAGTAGGAGAATGAAGGGAGATATCAGTGATGATCCTTCGAAGAGGCCTCCCTCAAGTGGCATGCATAGCTTTTTTGAGCTTCCCATTACTTTTCATCAGATATGACATGCGGGGCTTGCAATGCCCTGAGGCAGCAGAATTTCATGGCTTTTATAAGAGGTGGAGTGGCTCTCATTCAGGTGATAGGCAGCATGGCCTAGTGCATACAACACTGGATTTGGACTCAGGAAGACTCCACATTCAAATCCCACCTCAAATACTTATGAACTGTAGGATCCTGAGCAAGTCACTTGAGTTATGTACTTCAGTTTCCTTGTATTTAAACTGGGGAGAGATTCTTTATGGTTCTAAATGTACAATTCTGTAATTGGTTTCATGTGTCTGATGTCACAGGCAGGAAAATGCTTACTAGCGGGGGTTGAGGGTAGTCGCCTAATCCAATAAGAAGTTCAGTTAATTAGCAGACATTTGTTAACCATCTAATATGTGCCAGACACTATACAAGCATGGAAATTTTTAAAGAAGGGCAGTAATGGGGGTGTCAGCAGTCTCCAGAGCTGAGGCAGTCTACTGAAAATAAACCATATGGGTCTCTGAGACAAATAGGCTTTGTATTTTTTTTAATTGTCACAAGCCCTAGCCTAGTGAATATTAATAGTAATACATAATAACTAACATTTATATAGCACTTTAAGGTTTGCGCAGTGCTTAAAGTTTTCTCATTAAATCCTCACTGCAACCTCATTTTACACATAAGGAAACTAAGGCAGGCTCCTAGGAATAGGAGAAATTTAGAGCTGTATCTGCTCATTACTATTGTTACCTAGGGTCTATATAAAATGTCTGACTGAATGAAAAGAGGAGGTGTTAATCCATTCAGTTTTGAAATTCTGTCTCAGGGCTAAGCTGTCCTCATTTGTGAGTGAACGGGTGAGTGAAAATTCTTAATCTTTGTAACCAGTCCCAGACCATACTTCACATCCCATCCAGCCATCCTCCAGACTGTCAGTGCCTCCCGAGTGGGCTCTTGTCATCTGCCCTGCCACATCATGACTCCTCCAGCTTTCCATCTCTTGCTTTTGCTCTGGTAACACTGATTACATCACTACTACCACAGGGATAGGGACTGGAACTGTGAATTCTCTGAAATAGGGAATTGCTAAGAAATATCTTCTACTCATGCTGATTGGTATCAGAGCTGCCTAGAGCACTAAGGAGTAAAGAGACTTGCCCGGTATCAGAGGCAGGACATGACCCCAGGTACTTGTGGTTTCAAGGCTAGCACTCTATTTTGCCATGTTACCTACCATAGTTATTGAACTTTGTTGTTATTCAGTTGTGTTTCATTTGTGTCTGACTCTGCATGACCCCATTTGGGGTTTTCTTGGCAAAGATACTGGAGTGTTTTGCCATTTCCTACTCTAGCTCATTTTTACAGATGAGGAAACTGAAGCACACAGGGTTAAGTGACTTGTCCAGGGTCATACAACTAATAAGTGTGTGAGGTCAGATTTGAGCTTGGGAAGATGAGTCTTCTTGGCTCCAGGCCTAGCACTCTATCCCCTGTGCCTTCCCCTAACTACCCAGATATTGAAAAGAATGTAGCAGTAATCTTGCATACCTCTGGTTCCACTCACAATGCCTGTGACATTCTAAACCAAAATTATCCTGACCACTAGTCTTGTGTATTTGTTGTATTCCCTTATTAGAATGTAAACTTCTTGAGGGTAGGAACTATTCCACTTTTTTCTTTATTGACCCACAATAGATCTTTAATATATTTATTGACCTGGACTCAAGTCCTAATTCTGACCCATGCTAGGTATCTAATCAGATAAAGACAAATCACTTGTCTTATTAGTGGGGAGTTTCTATATCTGGATTTCTCTACCCTGATGAGATGACAAATCATGCAATCATAGATTTGGAGTTGGAAGGTATCTTAGAGATTATTTTGTCCAACTTCCTCTTCACATGAGGAAAAGTTAAGTAGCTTGCCAAAGGTTATACAGGTGGATCCAAATTAACAACAGAATGAATGGTGTTTGGGGAGTCTTCATATCTAGATGCTACTATGGTTAACAGTTAAATCAAGTGACAGGCATTTATAAGTACTACATTTAACAGTTAAGTCAATTAACAGGCATTTATAAAGTATTTACAATGGAGGAGACGACATGTAAATTATAGGTACATATTCATCACTTTTGGCCTTAACTAGTTATGTCCTTTTGAGTCTTTGGGCCAAGTTTCCTTGTTTGTAAAAGGCCTGGAGGGTCACTAAGCTCTCTTACTGCTTCAGTTATTTCATATTGTTCTTTTTTTAATTGTATGATAATAATAGCTAACATTTATATAACGTTTATTATGTGTCAGGCACTGTGCTAAGCACTTTACAACTATTATCTCATTTGAACTTCACAACAACCCTGGGAGATAGATGCTGTTGTTACCCCCATTTTACAGGTGAGGAAACTGAGACAGGTAGCAGTTAAGTGATTTGCCTAGGGTCACATAGGTAGTAAGTGTCTGAGACCAGATTTGAACTTCCTGACTCCAGGACTGGTGCTCTGTCCATTGCACCACCTAGCTAGCTACCCAGTGACATTATATTGTGTTCAGTGATATAATTCTTTGCATTATAATCTTCCAGCTTAAAATTTAGCCTGAGTTTCAAAGATTTTTATAAAGTGGAGAAAATCTAGTAAAACTAAAATAAGCAAAAAATCAGGGAAAACAAAAGATGCAACATACATAAAAATTAATTAGAACTGTCTTTATCTGTAAGCCTAAAAATGCCCTTTTTTTCTTCCACTTAATAGTATTTTATTTTTTCCAGTTACATGTAAAGATAGTTTTCAACATTCACTCTTTTAAGATTTTGAGTTCTTTATTTTTTTCTCCCTCCCTCTCCTCTCTTCTCCCCAACATGGCAAGCAATCTGATACAGGTTATACATGTACAGTCATATTGAACATATTTCCACATTAGTCATGGTGTGAAAGAAGAATCAGGACGAAAGGGAAAAACCATGAGAAAGGGGGGAAAAAAGAGAAAATAGTATGTTTCCATCTGTATTCAGACTCCATAGCTCTTTTTCTGGCTGTGGATAGCATTTTCCATCATGAGTCTTGTGAAATTGTCTTAGATCATTGTACTGCTGAGAAGATCTAAGTCTATCAAAGTTGGTCATTGCACAATATTGCTGTTACTATGTACAATGTTCTGGTTCTGCTCACTTCACTCAGCATCAGTTCATGTAAATCTTTCCAGGTTTTTCTGAAGTCCTCCAACTCATCATTTCTTATAGCATGATAGTATTCCATTACATTTATATACCACAACTTGTAGAACACCCTTCTTGTACCTACGTTTTGCCTACATTTAACAAACATTTTTCAAGTGACTAGTTTGTGTAAGGCACAATAGCTTTCAATAACACAGTGTCTTTTAAGACAAAGATATCATGGCCTTTCCCCTAGAGTTTTCTCCCTCCTCCTGTCTATCCATATGCTTCTCTTGGCCTGTATGTAATCAGACCTCCTACCTATAATCAGACCTCAGATTAGATCTTACTGCTATGCCAGGATATTGTCTCTGCCAATTTTTTTTTCTTATAACTCCCACAATTTTCAGCAATAATGCCAGTTCTTTCTACTTGAGAGTGAAGACGAGAATTTTATAGACTTCATATATTTCACACAGATGGCTAGAAATTTAGGTGATCATTTGTGTTTTAAGAAATTATTTTGGGGCAGCTGGGTGGTGCAGTGGATAGAGCTCTAGCCTTGGAGTCAGAAGGACCTGAGTTCAAATGCAGCCTCAGATACGTAACCCTTACTAGCTGTGTGACTCTGGGCAAGTCACTTAACCCCAATTGCCTCGCCAAAAAAAAAGAAATCATTTGCGCATTGATTAAAAAATTTGAAAGAAATGGAGCAAGTGCACTGATCATTCTTTCCTTGCTAACTATTATCCTATATCTCTTCTACCCCTTGTAGCTCAACTCTTCAAAAGTCCATCTACAATAGGTGCCTCCATTGTCTCTCCTCCTCACTTCTTAACTCCTTATAATCCTGTTTCCAGTTTTATCATTTCACCAAAACTGCTCTCTCCAAAGTTATTAGTGATAGTTTAGTTACCAGATGCAGTGGCCTTTTCTCAGTCTTCATTCTCCTTGACCTCTCTGTAACCTTTAACACTATTGATCACTTTCTCCTCCTTGATACTTTTCTTTTCTCTAGGCTTCTGATCACCACTCTCTCCTACCTATTAGACTGTTTCTTCTCAGGCTCCTTTGTTGGATCGTCATCCAGATCACACTCTTAACTGCAGATGTCCTTCAGGGTTCTGTCTTGGGCCCTCTTCCCTTCTCCCTCTGACACTGGCACCACTCTAGTGCAGGCCCTCATGACTTCATGCCTGGACTGTCATAATAGCCTGCCAATAGATTTGCTTGCCTCAAGTCTCTCCCCATTCCATCTATCCTCCTCCATTCAGCTGCCAAAGTGATTTTCCTAAAGTGCAGGTCCGGTCCTGTCAGCACCTCCCTACTCAATAACTGTAGTGGCTTCCTGTTGCCTCCAGGATCAAATACAAAATCCTCTGTTTGGCATTCAGATCCCTTCATAATCTAGCCATCTTTCCAATCTTCTTACGTTCTACACCCCACCACATACTATTCAATCCAGTGACACTGCCTCCTTGCTGTTACCAGGAACAAAACACCCCAACTTTTGGCTCTGGGCATTTTCTCTGACTGTCCCTCATGCCTGGAAAGCTCTCCCTCCTCAACTCTGCATGCTGACCTCTCTAGTTTCTTTTAAGTCCCAATTAAAATCCCATCTTTTATTTTTTAAAATATTTTTCCAATTGCATGTAAAAATAATTTTTCACATTCATTTCTTAAAAATTTTGAGTTCCAAATGCTCTCCCTCCTCTCCCCCCCATTCAGAAGGCAAGCAACTTGATACAGGTTATGCATGTGCAGTCATGCAAAATATATTTCCAAATTAGTCATATTATGAAAGGAAACACACAAAAAAGAACAAGAAAAATAAAGTTTAAAAAAGTATGTGTTGATCTGCATTAAGACTTCATCAGTTCTTTTTTCTGGAGGTGGTTAGCATTTTTCATCATATAAGTCCTTTGGAATTGTTTTGGATCATTGTATTGCTGAGAATAACTAAGTCATTCACAGTTGATCACTGCACACTATTGCTGTCATGATGTACAATATACATCTGGTTCTGCTCACTTTACTTTGAATCAGTTCATGTAAGTCTTTCCAGGTTTCTCGGAAAGCATTCTGCTCATCATAAAGTCCTGTCCTTTACAGGAAGCTTTTCCCGAGCCCTCTTAATTCTAATGCCTTCCCTCAGTTAATTATTTCCTATCTTTTCTTGCTTTGTATGTATCTGTTTGCATATTGTCTACCCCAATATATTGTATACTCCTTGAGAGCAGGGACTGTCTTTTGCCTCTTCTTGTCCCCTGTGCTTAGCATTGTGCTTGGCACACAGTAGTACTTAATAGATATTTATTGATTGATTGTGATGATAATTATCCATCACACCTACTGTGCAAGCTACTTTTCTTTCCTGATATGCTTTTCCTCAGTGAAGGGTAAGCAATTATTTGTAAGGCAAGAACTGGACTACGTAACATACTGTATATTTGACTTAATATCCTCAATAAAGCAAAACAGTGTTATTTCCATGGGAACTGTATTAAAATTTTTATTTCAGATTCTCTGAAAATGTGGCAGTAGAGATTTGTCAGTTGTAGTGAGTTTAAATATGCTGCATCATTTGGAGTGAGCCTATGTAGGAGGCAATGAAAAATATAATGAAGTAGGTATCATTAGGCTGGTTGAGGGTTCCTTGAACCATGTCAAATTTATAGGTAGCAGACTGTGCTCTTCATACATGGTGTTGAACTCAAATAGAAAACGGGGCCACTAATCTGTGCATAAGAATCTCCAAAGGCAACAGATCTACTTAGTTTTAAAATGTAATGTTATTTATGTTTTATTATATTTTTATTTATTATGTTAAATTTTTCCCAATTACATTTAATCTGGTTCAGGTTGCACTTGAGAGTGTTGGCTGGTCTGTAGGGGGCATGTTTGACACCTCTGCCCTACACAATTTGCTACCCTTGAATTGTTCTAATTAAAGCTCATATTCATAGAAGTGCTGTTTAGAGACCATGCAATACATTTTCTTCTTCTAAGAGCCAAATAGATATCTTTCTCTTATGGTTTTCCGGGGAAAAACCCCATTTCACTCTGATAACATGGATCAGTAAGAATATGGGAGAAACTCTGCTTACAAGACGTAAAAAGAAACTCTAGTGGCAGGACCTAAAGTATTTATTCTGAATCTGCGCAGCATTGCTAAATCATATGGCATAAACCTCAGATATCATTAGCCACTAACTAAAGGCTATTAATAAATTCCTGTATCCATCAATCAATCAGACATCTCTTTTGTGCTTTTGTGGATGCAGATATAAAAGTGAGATCGTTTCTGCCCTCAAAGAACTTATATTCTGCTTAGGAAATAAAATATGTTCCCAGATAAGTCAGTACAGGTTATATTCTAAATAATTACACAGTGATAGAGATTAGGGGGAGAGACACCTGACTACTGGAGGAATCAGGAGACACCTTAAAGTCTCACTTAAACAGAGCCTGGGCGTTCTGAGAAGAAGTGAAGTGGGAAAATGGAGAAAAGGTTATGTTTAGGGAAAAAGACAATGAATTCTTCTTTGGCCATATTGAATTTGAGGTAGAGATATCTGGCAAGTAGTTTGAAGTATAGACAGGAGCTCGGTGAGAAATGAGGATTAGATACGTTGATTTGGTATGCTGTTTTGTGTGGTATTGATATGCTCAGAGATGATAGTTCAACCTATGAGAGCTGATGTGATAACTGAGAACATCTCCAGAAAAATATTCTGTCTCACATGGAAAATACAACTTCCATATCACCTATTTCTGTCATCATGTTTTGGATTCCAGAAAATCTCAATAATGATTGTTTTATAATTTTAAGATCCGTATTCCAAGTAGACAGAAATGTATTCTGGGTGATGTTTCAAGATTGCTTTTTGCCCTGTCTGGCTTACCAAAAGTTGAAATATTCCAATCCAAAGTACAATTAGCAAATATAAGACAATTTTTGAAAAATCCTACAGTATTTTAAAAACATGAGTATATTCTTAAACAGATGTTTATTGTTTTTCCCCCTCTGGGTTCTAGATATAAACAGCTCTATTTATATGTAACAGAAGGATTTTTTTTTTCACTCGTTCTCTTGGGTATACACTTCTCTGGAGATAAACCATAACCATTATATATCTATTTATTAATGTTACTGGCTCTTCCCTTTTATTCTTCTCTAGGTTTCTTTTATAATTCTGTTTTTATATCCATTTGTCTTTTATATCTTATGTATGAACTTCCTGTAAGGGCACCATGTCTGGTCAAGAAATAACTTTTTATTTCTTTTTGCAAAACACTATAGACTCTGAGTGAAATACAAAGTTTAGATGAGATAGCCCTTGCCTTTATGAAGCTTACAGTTTAGTGGAGGTTGTAATATATGGAAATTATTATAATACAGTGTAATATGACAACATAAGAGCATAATGCTGTGGTCCAAGGAAGAAAATGATATTACTGGCTTAGGGACATCAAGGAAGACTTCATGAAAGAAGTGTTACTTGAGTTATACCTTAGTAAGGTAGAGATTCAGGAGGTTAAGAAGAATGGAAGAGTTATAGAATAGTGTGAACAAAGCAATGGATGCAAGAAAATGAATAATGTTGGGGCAGGTAGGTGGTGCAGTAGATAGAGCACCGGCCCTGAAGTTAGGAGGACCTGAGTTCAAATCCGGCCTCAGACCAAACACTTGACACTTACTAGCTGTGTGACCCTGGGCAAGTCACTTAACCCCAATTACCTAAAAATGAAAAAAAATAAAAAAAAGAAAGTGAATAATGTTTACTGAGGACATCAAGTATTCCAATATGGTGGTTGCAAAGAAGCATGAGTTAACATTGGCAAGATCACATAGAAGCAGAATGTGGTTAACTCTGTATGTCTAGATAGTGTGTTTAAACTTTACTTGGAGCCACTGAACAGCTTTTAGAGCTGTAAAGGACTTTATCTTCAAGGTCATGGAATCCAAACTCTTTGTTTTAAAGATGAGAAAATTGAGGCCCAGAGAAGTGGCTTGCTCAAGGCCAGGCAGAGCCAGGATATGAACTGCACTTTTCAGTTATTTATCTTTTAATTTATTTATTTTTAGTTTTCAACATTCACCTCCACAAGATTTTGAGTTCCAAATGTTCTCCCCATCTTGCCCCTCCCCCTGCCTCAAGATGGCGTGCATTCTGAATACCCCTTCCTCTAATCTGCCCTCCCTTCTATTTCTTCCCCCCTTCTCTTATCCCCTTCCCCTTCTGTTTTCCTAAAGAGTAGAATAGATTTCTATACCCCATTTCCTGTATTTCTTATTTCCCAGTTGCATGTAAAAACAATTTTTTTAAACATGTGTTTTTAAAACTTTGAGGTCTAAATTGAAAAGGTAAGCAACTCGATATAGGTTACACATGTGTAGTTATGCAAAACACTTCTGTAGTAGTCATGTTGTGAAAAGTTAACTATATTTCCCTTAATCCTATCCCACCCCTCATTTATTCTATTCTATCTTTTGGCCCTGTCCCTCCTCAGAAGTGTTTGCTTTTGATTACCCCCTCCCCCAATCTGCCCTCCCCTCTATCATCTCCCTCTATTGTCCCCTTTCCCCCCTCCCATTTTCCTGTAGGGTAAGATAGATTTCCATACCCAATTGAGTGTGTATGTTATTCCCTCCTTAAGCCAAATCCTATGAGAATAAGATTCACTCATTCCCTCTCACCTTCCCCCACTTCCCTTCCACTGTAAAAGCCTTTTCTTGTCTGTTTTATGTGAGATAATTTACCCCATTCTACCTCTTCCTTTCTCCTTCTCCCAGTATAATCCTCTCACCCCTTAATTTTATTATCCAGATATCACCTCTTCATCTTCAACTCACCCTGTGCCCTCTATCTGTCTATATACATACATATGATTTTTTCCTCTCCAACTACCCTAATACTGACAAAGGTCTCATGAGTTACAAATATCATCTTTCCCTGCGGGAATGTAAATAGTTCAACCTTAATAAATCTCTTATGATTTCTCTTTCCTGTTTACCTCTTCGTGTTTCACTTGAGTCTTGTATTTGAAAGTCAAATTTTCTATTCAGCTCTGGTCTTTTCATCAAGAATGCTTCAAAGTCCTCTATTTCACTGAATGACCATTTTTTCCCCTGAAGGATTATACTCAGTTTTGCTAGGTAGGTGATTCTTGGTTGCAATCCTATCTCCTTTGCCCTCTGGAATATTATATTCCATGCCCTGTGGTGCCTTAATGTAGAAACTGCTAAATCTTGTGTTATCCTGATTATGTTTCCACAATACTTGAATTGTTTCATTATTTTCTCCTTGACCTGGGAACTCTGGAATTTGGCTACAATATTCCTAGGAGTTTTCCTTTGGGGATCTCTTTCAGGAGGTGATTGGTGGATTCTTTCAATTTCTGTTTTGCCCTCTGGTTCTAAAATATCAGGGCAGTTTTCCTTGATAATTTCTTGAAAGATGATGTCTAGGCTCTTTTTTTGATCATGGCTTTCAGATAGTCCAATAATTTTTAAATTCTCTCTCCTGGATCTATTTTCTAGGTCAGTTGTTTTTCTAGTGAGATATTTTACATTGTTTTCTTTTTTTCATTCTTTTGGATTTCTCATAAAGTCACTAGCTTCCAATTGCTGTAGTCTAATAGAAGGAAGTATTTTCTTCAGTGAGCTTTTGGACTTCTTTTTCCATTTGGCCAATTTTGCATTTGAAGGCATTCTTCTCCTCATTGGCTTTTTGGACCTCTTTTGCCATATGGGTTAGTTTATTTTTTAAGGTGTTATTTTCTTCAGTATTTTTTTGGGTCTCCTTTAGCAAGCTGTTGACTTGTTTTTCATGATTTTCTTGCATCGCTCATTTTTCTTCCCAGTTTTTCCTCTACATCTCTTACTGGCTTCTCAAAATCCTTTTTGAGCTCTTCCATGGCCTGGGACCAATTCCTATTTTTCTTGGAGGCTTTGGATGTAGGAGCTTTGACTTTGTTGCCTTCTTCTGGTTGTATGTTTTGATCTTCTTTGTTATCAAAGAAAAATTCTGTGATCTGACTTTTTTTTTTTTCGAGACTTGGTCATGATCCCAGCCAATTACTAAAACTTTAAACTCTTTGTTAAGGTAGGGGACTGCTGCCAGTGTGGAGAATGTCCCAAGCTTTGGGTGTTTTGTGCAGCTATTTTCAGTGATACTTCTAGGGACCTGTAAATGTTCAGTTCTTCTAAGGTGGTATAATAAGGGGCAAGGTGTTTACTCCTTTCCTGGCCTGTTCTCTGGTCTATGAGTGACCACAAGCACTCTTCTGCTTTGGAACTGTGAGGAGGATTTCCTTTCTACCACCACTACAAGTTCCACCATTCCAGCATTCCTCCTCACCCCAGGACTGCCACCTAGAACTGTGACCCAGATCCAAGCACGGGCAAAGCAAGAGATTCCTGCCTCAGCACCAGCAAAGAGATCCCTGCAATCCCCATCTGATAAACCATTAGATTCCCCCTCAGTCTGTGGGCAGGAAGCTCCAGGAGGCAACCACCACTCTGGGGCCACGCTTGGGAACTGGGGCTGGGACCGAGCTTCTCTCATTGCAGTCACGGATCTTTTCCACTGACCTTTTAAGTTGTCTTTGGCATTCGTGGGTTGAGAAGTCTGGAATCTGCCACAAATGTCTGCGATTCAGTCCTCTGAGGCCTGCTCGAGGTTCTCTGAGGCCTATTTTGTCTCTGTGCCCATGCCAAACTGCGCTCCTCTCCCTACCCAGCGTGATATCCCTTTTTGATCAACCATCCAGGCAGTCTGGGCTAGAAATTTGTTTTTCTTTGTGTTTTTGTGGGTTCTGCTGCTTTAGAATTAGTTTAGAGCCATTTTTTACAGGTATTTGGAGGGGTTTCAGGGAGAGCTCAAGCAAGTCACTGCTTTCATTCTGACATCTTCAGCACTTTTTTCCATAACAAGATCTATATATAAGTGAGATTAATATGGCAGTAGTGTAAAAGTCAAATTAAAGATGGGAGAATAAGAGAAAGCAATTCAAGGATCACACCAAGGTTTTGAACATGAGAAACTGGAGAATCTAATAGTGAGATTGGAAGAGTAGATTTGTGGGAAAAGACAATTGACTTCACTCATTTTTGGCCTGTTTAATTTTTGCTTGTGGAACATTAGAGGGACAGAAATCCAGACCCACAGATTCAACCAGGGTTAGTGGCAAAGATAAAGATATGGGAGTCATTTGTATAGAGATGGTAGTTGAAGTTGTGGGAGTGAATGTGATGATGATGATGATGATGGCTAACATATCACTGATTAAGGTTTACAGAATGTTTTACATAATATTTTACTGACTTGATTTTCACAACAGTCTGGTAAAATAGGTGCTATTATTAAACCTTTTTACATATAAGGAAACAGGTTTGAGAGAGATTAAATGACTTGTCCAGGGTCAGACAGCTAGCTAATAAGTGTCTGAAGTAGGTTTTGAGTTTAGATCTGCCTGATTCCAAATTAAGTAGTCTATCCATTATGCTACCTTTTTGTCTGAAATTGCCAAGAGAATAGAGGACTCAAAGCAAGTCACTTTAAGGAGTTGACAAGAGGACAACAGCAAGCAAAGAATATGGAGAGAAACATTGGGGAGGTACATATGAGAGAGAGCCAAGTGTCTCCCTCTCTCTCTTTCTCTCTCTGATGTCTTAGCAGCCAAGAGGGAAGTGTTTTCAGGAGGAGGTGGTCGGTCACCCTGTGGATGTGGAGCTTTTGTATAGGTGGCAAAATGCTATCAGATTTTAGTATTTGAGGAAATTGAATTGATCAGCCATATTTAGGTTACGATTTTAAAGACAAATGAGTTCATTAAATCTAATATATTTTAGCCCTTCTGAAATTTTTTAAAAAAATGTCTAACACTTTATTTAGGTATTGTAAAAGTGGTCTCAGGTCCACCAATTTGAAAATCAAAGAGTAGTTAACTTTCTAAATTTTTTTAGTAACCATCAACAAATACAAGCATCGGGGCAGCTAGGTGGCGCAATAGATAAAGCACTGACCCTGGAGTCAGGAGGACTTTAGTTCAAATTTGACTTCAGACCAAACACTTGGCACTTACTAGCTATGTGACCCTAGGCAAGTCACTTAACCCCAATTGTCTTACCCCCCCCAAAAAAAAACCAAGTACAAACATATCAGTATAAATAAAAGGGATTGTATACAAACCAATAAGTATATATTACATTTAACAAGAGAAAGCATGACATAGTGGTTAAAGAACTGACCTTAAAGCCATGGATTCAGTTCTTGCTCAGAAATATATTGACTGTGTGATCTAGGACAAGTCATTTAACCTCTAGGCAATCCTAAGACTATATAAATTTCAGAGAAGGTGCTGATCTGCATTGGTAGTGGGAGTTTCCTCACCTGGGAGTGAATGAATTCCCATATGAATGAATTCTTGGTCCCGGCCTTATCCCCTCTTAAATTTACAAGGTGATAACAAAATTTTTTCTATTTATGTTACCTTCCAAACTTTTTTGTTTCTTTTCCCTGTATATTTTCAGGTATTTTATTGATATTCTTTTCATTGTTTTAAAAACTATCACTGCTTACTCATTCTGTCCTTACCCCAGTAAAAGTATTTCCTTATAACAAGTAATTATAACCAAGGGAACAAATTGACACATTGCTCAAGTCTGAAAATGTCAGATTCTTCACTTTTAGTTTATCACTTCTGTGCTGAGATGGAGGGAATACCCTATTACTATGCAATTGAGGTCATGATTAATTAGTACATAGATTAGACTTGTTCAGTGTTGTTTTCCTTTCCACTGCTGTAATCATGTAAATTGTTCTCCTGGTTCTGCTCTGCTTCAGTATGTACAAACCTTCCCAAGTTTCTCTGAATTCTTGATATTTATCATTTTTATAGAATAATACTACATTGCATTGAAATGTTATAATTTGTTCAGCCATTTCCCAATTGATGGACATGAATTTAGTTCCCAGTTCTTCCCTACGCCCAAAAATGTTGCACATTTAGGTCTTTTCTTTCTGTGTTTGACTTTTGGACGGTATATTTCTGGTAGTGGTAGCTCTGAGTCAAACAGTATATATAGATTAGTGACTCTTTTGGCATGATTCCAAAATATTCTTCAAAATTGTCACAGCAATTAGTTCATAGGTATGTAACTTATTTTTCCAGCTATATTATTTTGTTTCTGATGAGGGAATGTGAAAAATTTTACAAAACTTCCTTTCCCTGGAAAAATGGTAAATAGCATGAGGAAAACTTTTTTTAAAAAAATTCTAGTGTTGCTGTTGACTCCAAGAGTCAATTTTGCTTTTCCTTCACAGAAAATTGGGTCAACCTCAATCTTTTCCCATTTACTACTGCTGCTTTTTCACTGGGGCATTCTTTTCATATTTTGGAGAACTTATCTGGAATAGGCACTAGGGTTACAAAGGCAAAAATGAAAATATCTCTGTCTTCAAAGAACTAATATCTTATTAGACATGCATGTATATAATTATGTAGAAGATAATTTGGGGGATGCTACAGAAGACATGGAGATCGTAAAAGTCCTTATGTGGAAGGTGATGATTGAGTTTAGCTTTGAAGGAAACTAGGAATTCTAGTAGAGTTGAGGACTGGTGAATTTCAGCCATAGGGCAGAAGCCTGGAGCTTGGGAGATGGTGTGTTATGTAAAAAACAGCAAGAGTGTGCGAAGAGAGGTAATGTATAAATAAAAATGGAAAGATAGTTTGGAATCAGATTGTGAAGTGCCAAACAGAGGAGCAATAAAAATACTGAGAGTAAGTGAACAAGATTAAAAAAATGGGGAACATCTGAGGGTGAGCAATGCTAGTTTGCCAGCCAGCAGTGAGTGAGTCAAAGGAGAGGAATTAAATTCAAGTCTGTGTGGTCCAGGCAGGTCATTCTTTAATTGGGTCAATGAACCAGACAAGGGTTCATCCTCTCATAATTATATTCAGTTCAGGCACCAGTTTGCTTTCCTTAGAATCAATCTGGCCAAGCATACCAGTCTATGGTCAGGGCTCCTAAGATCTTGAGCTTCCCACTTCTAGGGAGGCTTCCATCTCCCATGATCATTCAGTCCCATCTTCCATTGTAGATAACTGTACTTCCCATCGACCCCATTGCTGATATGGGGCCACAGAAGTATAAATGATGTATAAATTTCAGTCTCTGAAAACTTTAAAATCTTGTGCTTTAAACAGTGTTAATTGCTGAAAGGGATAAATACATGTTAGTACTTGGGTATTTTGTGTATTGATAAATGATTATGGAACTCAGAAATATTCCAGATTGTATATTACATTAAAAAATGATTCATTTGTTGATCTTTCTCCCTTGGACAGAATTAAGGAAAAACATAAACTTGCAATCTAAGCATATTATAGACATTGCAATTTTGCAAATAACTTATGAGGACTGGATAATAACAGACAAGAGAGTGTATAACATCTGGGCTGGCCCTACTGAAAGTCAGCTCTCATTGATAAGACTCATCCTCACCAAGCTCCTGGATAGACCCGGTTGGAAAGGGAGTCACTTCCACCTGAAAGTTTGTGTTTAAAGAGTATAAAGACAAGGTAGTAAATCGAATCTCATACCTGTAAGTAATTGAGATACAAGTCATTCAATCACATCACATGGGGTTAAGTTCATTACTGCTCTCTGAACTTTTTCTACCATGCCCAAGAAGCCTCTGCATCCCAGAAGCTCACTCCATTCTTGGGATTCACACTCTGAAAGTACCCTCCTTCCCCTGTGGACCCCACCCCATTTTTGATTGTTTCATTCTTCTCAGAACAACTGGTTTCATTCTCTCTAGGCTGTACTCCTGACTTTCTCTGTCCTGTCCTGGAGCTGAATACTTATGGGATGGGGGGTGGGGGAGAGGTGTGTGGAGCTGTACATCCCTTTTCTAGCTTCCTTTTATATATTGTCTTTCCCCATTAGAACATAAACCACAGGTCCTTGAGGGCAGACACTTTCTTTCTACTTGTATTTGTATTCTCAGTGCTTAGTACAGCGTTTGGTACGTAGTAAGCTTAATAAATGCTTGTTGACTGACTGAACAACTTTGCAGTGTCTGAAGTGTGTGTTTTGTATGAATAGATTTAACTCAGTGTATTCACAATGGAGTCAGGAAGACCTGACTTAAAATCCAGCCTCATGAGTGAAGTGAGCAGAACCAGGAGAAAGTTGTACACAGTAATAGCTACGTTGTGTGATGACTGACTTTGATAGACTTAGCCTTTCTCAGCCGTGAAAGGTTCTAAGACATCTCCAAAAGTCTCATGATGGGAAATGTTATCCACATACAGAGAAAGAACTATGGAGTTTGAATGCAGATCGAAGCATACTATTTGCTCTTCTTTTTTCTTCTGTTGTGTTTTGTTTCCTCTTTCTTGTGGTTCCTCCTATTGGTTCTAATTCTTCCTTACAACATGACAAATGTGAAAATGTGTTCAATAGGAATGTATATGTAGAGCCTATATCAGATTGTACACCATCTTGGGGAGGAAGGCATGGAAAGAGGGGGAGAAAAATTTAAAACTCAAAAACATACGGAAGTGATTGTTGAAAACTAAAAATAAATTAATAAATAAAATAAAATCCAGCCTCAGACACTTAATAGCAGTGTAACCCTGGGCAAGTCACTTAACCCTTTTTGCCTCAGTTTCCTCATCTATAAAATGAACTAGAGAAGGAAATGGCAAACCAGTCCAGTATCTTTGCCAAGAAAACCCCCAAATGGGGTCACCAAGAGTCGGACACTACTGAAATAACTGAACAACAACAAATATATTCTGATTATTTCAAACACTAACAATGTTTGCCTATATAGATTTTATTCTGAAAAACTGACACCAGTTTAGGTCAAAACTTTCCTGTCTTTTTTTATAGCAGTCATACCAAGGGCTTTTCACTAGATAATTTAAAAATCTGTTTGAAGTTAACGTCTTTAATTCCATTTTGGTGAATAAACTCCAGCTTCTCAGCCACAGCCCAGGTATACTTTCTTCTCAGGAGTGAGGTAATCAGTATTATGCAAATAACATGACTCACCTGACAACAGAAGGCCTTCTGTTTTGTCCATAAATGTAGATGTAGGGATTAAGCCTGGGATGGTTTTATATATACTGTACAGATTCTGTGTTAGGCAGAACAAAACAGTTGAAGCAGATCTCTGTAGTACTCTGACTTTGTATTACAGATGTGTAGTTAATTGAAGTATAGTCTAAACTATACATTAATATAGTATAGTATAGTTTAATTTAGTTTTTTTCCCCCCTGCACTTTATCAGGGCAATGGTACATTTGTTTTCTGGAATCTTCAACTGTTTACTTGTTTCCCTGAAATTTTATCTGGCTTCTCGTTATGAACTTTCATAAGGGTCATAAAATAAGTTTTCAACTGGGGAACAATGTTGATAGAATTTTTAAGACTGACAGTACCAGACTTACTGTTGACTTTTTAAAAATTCTTAGGTTGCTGATTAGTAGTTTTTCCTTTAAATATTTCTCACCTATTTTTTCTATACTTAATGTTTCATAGAAAAAAATGGTAGCATGGTATTTTACATTCTGTGAAAATGAAATTTTATTTAGAACTTTTCCTTTTTGGTTAACTACAGATGTTTGTGGAAGAAAATTCACATACCTCTTCTCAACTTTAAGAATTTGCTATTTATCATAAGTTTCATAAGTTGGCAAATGAATTTTGTGTATTAAGATTAGTATTAGCTGGAAAACAGAAATGATTAATATTAGGGAACTATACCAATCACAAGTGTTTATTAAGCACCTACAATGAGCCCAGGCACTCTGTTAGGCATTGGACATACAAATACAAAGAATGAAACAATTCTTATTCTCAAGTTTGCATTCTAACTGAGGGTATAGCAAACTCATATATAAGCATACATAGAATAAATATAAAATTCTGTCTTCCATAATAATGTCTGATATTTCTCATTTTATGGCTATGTAATATAACTAGATAAAAGCTTTTAGAGAACACACCAATATACATATATTTAATATATAATATATATTTAATAAGTATACATATGTATATATAATTCTGATGGGGGAGACAAGATGCAAAAAAAAGTTATATACATGAGATTTATACAGCATAAGTGAAAGGTAATCTCAAAGGAAGGACATTGAGTGGGAGGAGGCCCAGTAAGGCTTCCTGATAAAGGCAGGATTTTGAGTGTTTGAAGGAAGCTAGGAGGTTGAGATGAGGAGGGAGAGCTTTCTAGGCCTGGGGGACATCCGGTGAAAAGGCAATGAGTCAAGAGATGGAGTGTTGTGTGCAGGGACCTATAAGAAGACCAGTGTCAATTGTACAATGTGTAGAGGGGAGTGAAGCATTAAGAAGATAGGGTAATTGGGGCAGCTAGGTGGCATAGTGGATAGAGCACCGGCCCTGGAGTCAGGAAGACCTGAGTTCAAATCTGACCTCAGACACATAATACTTCCTAGCTATGTGACTCTGGGCAAGTCACTTGACCCCAATTGCCTCACTGGGGGAAAAAAAAAAAAGGAAAATTAGGAAGAGGCCAAGTAGCCAGAGTGCAGGTAGCATAATTTTGAAATAGCTAGTAAGGGAAGGGAAGGGGAGAGGAAGAGAATAAGCATTTATTAAGTACCTTTTGTATGCCAGCTCCTATGCTTAGTGTTGTACAAATATTATGCCAAAGGACTTGTAACAGGCAAGATAAGGCAAAAAGTGTATCTCTTAAAGCCCATGACTCACATAAAAGTAGGATGAGAAGCAAGAGGATGGCCAGAATCTAGGTGACATAATTTGGAAATTGCCAGGAAGTGATTTGAAGAAAATTGCTTCTCTTGAGAAAAGGTGGGTTTTAGCATCATAAATCATAGATTTAGAGCTGGAAGAGACCTTAGAGGTCATCTAGTCAACCCCTTTCATTTTACAGATGAGGAAACTGAGAGGTTGTAGTCACATCAGTAAGTGACAGAAGTGGGATTTGAACCAAGGTCCTGTGAATCCAAATCCAATTGTGTGCATGCTGTGGATAATAAGAAATCAAGACTTCATTTTAAAGACAGCCTTGATTTGTTCAGACTCTGAAGAAAGCTGACTTATCAACTTTTGGTATTGATCTTGTTAGATATTTGGTGATCTGTGATAATGAGCTATATGATATTAATTATCAGGAATTCAGTGGATACAAATACTGTAAATAGGCAAATATACTTTACTACATAATAAGCACTTAATAAATGCTCCATCTTTCTCTCCCTTCTTTTTTTCATTTCCTCTTTGTCCCTCCTTCTGTCTCTGATAACATGAATAAAGTTGCTGTGGAATCAGCATTCTTAGTTTTCTATAACCTAAATGTAACATCTTATACATAATTTAGTTTTCTTTTGTGACAGTATAAAATCAAAATTTTTTGAAATTTTTTTGGGGTGAATTTGGGAGAATATCAGTCCATAAGTAGGGGAAAAAAAAAACTCCAGCAGATTGTAGATGTAGACATAATGAATAACAGAGCTTTGAGGAAGTCTCCTCTATTTTTGACTAATGTTGTGTTATGTGTGTGTCTTGTGGTACTTTGCATCCACTGGCCAGCCGGGAAGTCAGCAGGCCCTTGACCCATTGTTTATGGGTTATTCACGGGCCTTTATTTCTTCATTTTTATCTACTACCTCTTTATTTTTTTTTAACCTTTTCACTGTAAGTTGTAAAGAGAGAAGTTATGAAAGTCAAGTATTGAAGATTGCCCAGGTGGCCACATATGTCATATTAAATGGAATGTGACATATGTGGCCATCTGGGCAATCTTCAGTACTTTTGCATTATTTGAACATGTAAATAGCTTCATTGGATTTGTTGAACATTCATTTGGATGTCAGAGCACTTATCCTAAATGGGGGTGGGGAGTTTTTACCATTACAGGGTTTTGAAATGCATTGTGCAGTAGTTGCTGTTCATGATCATACTTCCCCACCTTTTGGCTAGTTAGAATATAGGATGGGGACAAATGTAGGAGTGGAAGTGAACCTTCTGGTGTACTTTGAAGAAGCAAGAGAAGTGAGACTAGAAGAAGGCAGTTACACAATGAAATGGAGGCCGTGTTGTGAAGCCTGATGAGTCCAGATTTGAGTCCGTGGCACTTGGAAAATCAAGGAGAGAGCATGCCCTTGGCATATAGCCATTTTGAGCCCACCATTGGGTGCTTTGGAGCCTATGAGTACCTATTAATATGTACCTTTTTAGGTAGGCTGCTCAGTCCCCTAGTTGTAGGGGGGAGTACCATGCAGTAGCATCATGTTTTCTGAATGAAGTCTACACTGTGCTGCATAGCACATTGCTGTTGAGTTTTGGGATTATGGATTTAAAATTGGAAAGAATATTAGAGCTTATCTAGTCTAGCTCCTTCATTTTATAGAGAAGGAAAGTGGTTCTCCTAAACAGGTTCAATGAGTTGCCCAAGAGCACATGAGAAGTGAGTAGTATTCCTGGGATTTTTGTTCTCTGATTCAAAGTCTATATATTCTTTCCCACTAAACTGTGTAGAATAATACAGTCTCCTAAACTGCAGTAGGGCAGCTAGATGGCTAGAGTGCCGGACTTGGAGTCAGGAAGACCTCAGTTCAAATCCAGCCTAAGACACTAGTGACCCTGGGCAAGTCATTTCACCCTGTTTGCCTCAGTTTCCTCATCTATAAAATGAGCTGGAGAAAGAAATGGCAAACCACTCTAGTGTCTTTGCTGAGAAAACCCCAAATGGGATCACGAAGAGTCAGATATAACTGAAACAACTGAATAAACTACAGTAATGCAATTTTAGAGTTGAAAGTGTGAGTTCATTTGGTCAAACCACTCTCAGAAGCAGGAATCTCCTTGCTAAGTGAGCATCTAGCCTCTGATCAGATTCCTCCAATTCATGAGAAGCTCTTTCATTTTCATGAGAGCTGTGGGGTACCACACAGAAACCTGTAGCACCTGGGGCCTATTGCAGGTGAGTGGACTAGTGAAGTTTGAAATTAGTGGAGATAGGAGATGGAGTGTTATGTGTGAGGAACAGCGGGCCAATGTGGCTGTGCTATGGAAGATGTAGAAGGAAGTAATGTATGGTAGGAAAGATATAGATTGTAAAGAGTTATAAGTGACAGAGGAATTTATATTTGATCCTAAAGGTAATAGAGAGCCAGTGTAATTTATTTATTTGAGTGAAGAAGTGTCATGGTCAAACCTACGCTTTAGAAAAATCACTTTGGCATCTCTGTGGAGGATGGATTAGAGTGGGTGAGAGACTTGAGGTGGAAAGACCCAAAGAAGGTTACTGCATTCTTTAGTTGAGAGGAAATGAGGGCCTCAACTAGGTTAGTGGATATGTGAGATGAGAAGATGATGCTATACGAGATACTGGCAATATTTTGCATCTAATTGGCTGTGTGGGATGAGTGATCATGAGGGGTTGAGTGTGGTACTGAGGTGTTGTTTTAGTCCTGCTCAACTCTTCGTAATCCCATTTGGGGTTTTCTTTGCCAAGAGTACTGAAGTGGTTTGCCATTTCCTTCTTCATTTCATCCTACTGCTAGGCACATATCCTAGAATGAGAAATAAGTTGTGGTAATGAATGTAATGGAATATTACTGCATTATAACAAATGAGTATGAAGGAGATAGAGAAGCATAGGAAAATATATATATATATGTATGTGTATGTGTGTATATGTATGTATACTGATGCAAAGTGAGATAAGGAGAAGCAGGAGAAGAATACACATGACTACAACATTATAAATGGAAAAAGAGCAACAAGACAATCAACACTGAATTCTGAGCAGTTTTAATAACCAAACTTGTCTCAGAGAAGAGCTATGATAATACACCTTCCATTCTTTGCAAAAGTGAAGAGATCTAGGCGTCAAATACTATATATAAAGTAAGATTTCAGTGCTGTGATCAGTTTTGCTGAGCTGTTTTTTTTTCCTCTTACAAGGAATGACTTTCTGGGTGGTGAAGGAAGAGATATATTGGGAAATGTAGATAATGTAAAACGAAAAGGTATCAAAACATTTTAAAATATTAATGTGGAGGTAATAATGGGGAAAAAATAAACTTTTAGGAATGAAGAGTGCCTAGCATTACCAGATCTCATATTATATTCTCCCCATTCTGGGAGGTGTCCTCCCCAACTTGCACTTGCAGATTGGATCTCCCAAAAAGATAATTGCTATTTTCAGTTCAAAGTACTCTCTGGGCTTGCATCCCTAAGAGAGTACAACTTACCCCACCTGATACATTTACTGTTAAGAGTCAGCCATTAGACATAATTAGCTCAAAGTAAAATCATTTGCTAAAGTGTTATAATAAGAAAAGTAGTTATAAAATATTTCTTTCCCATAGACTTGGGACCTACTCTCTCACAGATCTACACAGTGTTATTAGAAAGGGACGGCACATATAGAGAGTAAACTGAAAGTGATAACACACATACAGGGAGTACACATAGCCAAGACAGTTCATGCCTTTGTAACTGCAGGACCTGGATGACCTTTTTCTACCCTGTGGTGTCCTCATGTTCTTTCCTCGTCCTCCGCCCCTGGACACAGCATCTCTTTTAGACAAGTTACTCAGCTGGCATCCCTGAGCTTCATCCTCACTTCAGCTGAGCTCTTGACTGCCAGAGCTAATTTCTTGAATTTATGTTTCACTTTCTTCTCTTCTGTCAGGGGTTACAGTCCACAGATTCATCTCTCCTGACTTTATTCTTGACTCCCTGGGCCTGTTCCCTACTTCTTGAATAGCATTGTTAGGAAAAACTTTTGTTAGGAAAAAAAAAACAAAGCCTCTCGAGGTAGATGAGGCAAGCTCATTTATTATATGTTCTTGCAAGAAGCAGGTGTGCTTCTAGAGGCAGACATATCCTACAGAAGCAAAAGCAAGCAGTTACATTCCTGTCCTGAAGTGCAAGGTCCCTCACTCATTTCTCCATTGGCTGGATACTTCGAGGTGTACAACTTCCCGAAACACCTACTTCATATTACTCGTTAATATGTTCTTCCCTCCCTCTAATACAACATTGTGCATAAAATTGTGTTAATCCTCCCCCCCACCCCCTCACCCGGCCCCCAGGAGAAGATGATATTCATAGACTCATTAAGCACTCACAGTTTGAGCAATTTGTAACCTTTGTCCTACTTTCAGCACTTTTAACCACACTACTAGTTTTGAAAAATTATTCAAGTAAAACTACTCCTTTCACACCTGTATTTGACTTTAAGACCACCTCCTCTACATCTGTACAAACAATTTCTTATACATTACAGTAGCTCCAATGTAAGAATGCTTGCCTGAATTGGAGGGAGGGGAGAGAAATCAACCACCTCCTCCTCCGCAAAGAATGATCTCTTCTCCAGAGCTGAATTATTCCTTCATAACTGACACTTCTATAAACAGCCGTGTCATTTTCTGCAAAGCTTTCTTGCTTCAACTGTCTTTGCACTTTACTGGAAAACATTCATATCTGGATCTGTTGTTTGCTTTCTGTGACTACGTAAATTGGGCTGAGGGCAAGAGATGGAAATCATTTCACCTAGGGTGTCCTGATTAGTTCCCTCCATCTCTACTGCAATTATAAAGCAGTAATTACCAAAATTATTTTGTACAAATTTTTAAAAATGTAAAAGCAGCTTATAAGCAAGATGTAGAAACAATTTGGTACTGAAGCACACAGTGTTTGATAAACCCCAAAACAAAAGCTACTGGAGAAGAGGTTGTTTATTTAACAACTGCTGGAAAACTATTTGGCAGAAAACCTTATGCCATAATGCCACATTAAATTCCAGTTGGAAAAATGATCTAAATATGAAAGGTCACATCATAAAATAATTAAGGAAAATGAAAGGTCATATGTTTTACAACTCTGGCTACAAAGAAAAATTCTGAATTAGACAATAGATGAAGGAGATTGTAAATGACAAAATAGATCATCTTGATAATAAGAAATTAAAAAGCTTTGGTGTAACACATCAGCCTTGTGCAAAGGTTGTACTCAGGATCAGAGGAAAAGTTATTGATTGGGGAAAATCATTGTATCAAGTATCTCATAAAAGCCTGACGTCTAAAATCAGAAAATTGATATAAATTTACAGCACTGAGAATGATTCCTCAGTAGTTAAGCAGTTGATGTGCAGTAGTATTCAGAAGACGAGATGCCCGCTATCAACAACTATATGAAAAAGTGTTCCAAATCACCAATAATAAGAGAAATGCTAATCAAAAGAACAATCAAGTGTCATTTTAACCCATTAAATAATTTCAAATGTAAATAATCATTGTTAGAAGGTGTGTGGGAATACACTGTGTTCATTGATGGAGTTATTAGTGGAAACTATAGAATACTCCAACTGTTCTGAAAAACTTTCTGGAATTATGTGAAAAATGTTAATAAATTTTCTTCCTCCTTTGATCTTGTGATCTCATTACTTGTTTTATATAGCAAGAAGGTCATCAATAGAAAGAAGTGTCCCATATGCACCAGAACATTCATAGTAATACTGTTTGTGATAACAAAAAGCTAGAAGCAAAATGTGTCCATTGATTGGGGAATAGCTGAACAAATTGTGGTTTTAATATATAGTAATAGAATATTATAACTAGTGTGCTGCTCAGTGGAGTTGGAGGAAGTTATGCAAATGTGTTAACCAGTAGGTATTCTTTCCTCACCTACCTTGGTTCAAGTACTGTGCTGAGTGTTGTGCAAAGGCAGAAACGCAAAAGTCCCTACCCTTAAGAAGCTTACTTTTTAATGGAGGAGACAGCATATAGACATATAATTATAACTTTGTCATCTAGTCTCAATTGGACTCTTACTGCAGCAAAATCATCCTTTCGTTCTTTTCTAATTAATTCTTTCTCAGTCTCCACAGTGATTGATCCAGACCTTCTCTCTTCTCAGCTTCTCCCACGCCCTTCCCTCACCTTCTCAAGTAAAGACTTTATCTCTTAACTTTATTGGAAATACAGGCCAAATTATGTGGTCCAGTTCTCCCCTCCTCCCCTCCATGATTAATCTCCTTCCCATTGGCCTTGCCATTTTATCTCTGGGACCATCTCCCCTTCCCCATTCTCTTCCCACTTCCAGGGCCAGGTGATCCTTGGAGTTCTGTTTTCCTTTCTACTGAGGTGGGGATTTTGTTCATGGAGGCAAAACATGCTTAGAGAAGATGGAATATCCCATACTCTCTTCACATAATGGTTATGTTTTACTGGATTTAGCCTTTATTTCTTTTTCTTTTAAAATGCTTTGTTATGAAGGGCAGTTTAATAGGTTGCGGATGAGAAGTATTTATTTCCGTGAATAAATGGAGAAGCATTTATTAAATGCTTATTATTTGCTCAGTGCTGGATTTACAAATGAAAAAGTGAAGACAGACCACAAGCATTTATTAAGTGCTTACTATGTTCCAAACATTGTGCTAAGGGCAGGAGATTACTCCCTCTCCTTCCCCAGAGAGCAAAAACATGGTCCCAGGCTTCAGAGAGCTGATGTGGGACACAGTGTGCAAATAGCTATGTTTACACAAGATATGTACAATATAGATGGAAGGTCATCTCAGAGGGTGGCGCAGTAGATAGAGAACCAGGCCAGGAGTGAGGAAGATTCATCTTTGTGAGTTCAAATACAGCCTCAAACACTTACTAGCTGTGTGACCCTGTACAAGTCACTTAACCCTGTTTGCCTCAGTTTCCTCATCTGTGTAATGAGCTGAAGAAGGAAATGGCAAACCACTCCAGTCTCTTTGCCAAGAAAACCCTCAATGGAGTCACAGAGAGTTGGACACAACTGAAATAACTGATCAACAAAAATCTCAGCAGGAAGGTACTAGTTGGCGTGGGAAGTGGGGGCGGGACTGGGAAAGGCCTCCTAGAGAAGGTAGGATTTGAGCGGAAGCTTGAATTAAGCCAAGGAAGCTATGAGTTAGAGGTGGGGGAGGGCATTCTAGGCATGGAGGACAGCTGATAGAAGGGCAGGAGTTGAGCTGTGGATTGTCAGGTGTGAATAATAGAAAGTAAGCTGGATTGTGGAAGGAAGTAAAGTATTAATATGATTGGACCATTAGGAGGCAGTTGGGTTGGGACAGGCTTTACATGCAAAGTAGGATTTTATATTTGATCCAGAAAACAATAAGGAGTAACTGGGAATTTTTGAGGGGGGCAGGGTAACCTGGTTGGACTTGCGCTGTAAGAAAATCACATTGGTAGCTGAATAGAGGATAATTTATAGTGAGGAGAGACTTGAGTCAAGTCTATTTATTTGGTCTATTTATTTATTTGTTTACTTTTGCGAGGCAATCGAGGTTAAGTGACTTGCCCAGGATCACACAGCTAGGTAAGTGTCAAGTGTCTGAGTCCGGAGTTGAATTCAGTTTCTCCTGAATCCAGGGCTGGTGCTCTATCCATTCTGCCACCTAGCTGCCCCCAGGAGGTCAATTTATTTAGAGTCCAAATGAGAGGGTGGAGCCATCTCCAGTCATCCTGGTCTAAATCTTGCTTCTGGACCTAGATGGCTCTGGAGGAGAAAGTGAGGCTGGTGACCTTGCACAGCCCTCCCTCACTTAAATGTAATTCACTTGCAAGTCATGGCATCATCTTCGTGATGTTATGATCCTCTTCAAGAATGAAGGACAAACAGCACCACCACCACCAACAACAACAACCAAATGAGAGGTACTAAGATGGTAGAAAGAAGAGGACAAAAATGTGATAGGTGTTGTACGCTTAGAAACAACAGCAGAGTTAAATATGTTGTAGGTGTTGTATGCTTAGAAATAACAACAGATATGAGGTCAGAGTGATGGATTGAGAGTGACATTGAGTTTGTGAGCCTGGGTATGACTGTGAGAATGGTAGTGCCCTTGACAGTTATTGGAAAGTGGGGAAGAGAGGAAAGTTAGGAAGAAAAGAAAATTAGTTCTGTTTCAGCATGTTCAAATTGAGTCAACAAGCAGTGTCTATTCTGTGCCAGACACACAAAGAAAGGCTGAAACATCTTTGCTTTCAAGAATCTCATAGTCTGTTGGGAGGGAATATGACATGCAAAGAATTATGTACAAACAAGATATAGAGAGGAGATAATCAGTAGAGGAAAGTCACTAGCATTAAGGAGGATCTGGAAAGGCTTCTTGTAGAAGGCAGAATTTTAACTGGAACTTTAGGTAGAGGTGAGGAGGAAGGGAATGTTCCAGGCATGGGGAACAGCCAGTAAAAATTAATGGAGTCATGGAATGCATGGGGTTTCTTTTCCAAGGAACAGCAAGGAGGCCACTATTCTTGGATCACAGAGTATGGGATGTGGGAGTAAGATAGAAAGAGATCAGGTCATGAAGGACTTAAAATGCCAATCAGAGAATATATATGTGTACATACATACATGTAAATATATTTATATACACATATATGTATGTATGTATGTATATGTGTGTGTGTGTGTGTATATAAAATGTGCATGTATATATGTGCACACATAAAATGTGAAGATGGAGTTGACACATAGATGGGAATGTTGGCCAGGTAGAGATACTTTGTTTTGGAAAGTTACTGGTATGATGAGTGAAGCCAAAGGGGATTAGCCTGGCACACCCTTTCCTCAAGCAATGACAGACATTGATTATAGTTCCAGAACTAAAAAACAGGTGGGAAGGCGGTATAAGGTAGACACATCAGCATATTGGCTGGCAGAGAAGACCATATGTAGAGTCTGCCAAATTCATAAGTGGGATGTTATCCTTGACTTCTTACTTTTCATCCTTCCTTACCATATAAAAAAACAATTGCATAATCTTGCCATTTCTACCTTTACCACATCTCTCATATCTATTTCCTTTCTACTCACACAGCTACCACCTTAGTTCAATCCCTCATCACTTATCCTCTAGATCAGTAGTGTCAAGCTCAAATAGAAACACTAAACCATGCATAAGAATCTCTGTTGGCTGCATACTAACTTAGAAAACCACATATTAAGCACCATCTATATTCACTGAATTTTAATTTAGTTTGTTTAATATTTTCCAGTTACATTTTAAACCCACTGGGAGTGTTGCAGCCTTCTGGTCAAATGCTTGACATCTCTACCCTAGATTATTATAGTAGTCACCTAATAAATCTTCTGTCTCAAATTTCTCTCAGCTTTAGGCTGTCCTCTACACTGCTGCCCAAGCAATTTTCCTTAAGTTTAGATCTCATCATGTAACTCACCTCCTCAGTAAACTCCAAAGGTACATACTAAGATCAGATATAAACTTCTAAAGCTCTTCAAACCTGGATCCCAACCTGTCTTCCAGTCTCAGTGTATATTATTCCCCTTTCTGTGCTAGATGATAACAGTCAAGTTGGCCTTCTCTTTATTCTACTTTTGTTCCTGTCTCCATGTCTTTGTACTGGCTGTTCTCCCATGCCCACAATGTCTTCCTTTCATCTGTATTTCATAGAATCCCTCTCATCCTTTTAAGATGTGAAACAACCACCGCCTCCTACATGAGTACTTTCGTAATTCTACACCGCCACTCCCGCCACCCCCCAAATGCTGCTGTCCTACTAACCAGATTGCCTTGTATGAACTACTTTTATTTATATTATTTATGCGCACATATTTAAGTATGTGTGTATATTCTGCATATACTTATATATCATTGTAGCCTCTACAGTGGAGGACACACATTGACTGGCACTTAGTAGGCTTTTAATAAATGCTTGTTAATTGGTTGAGATATAATTCAAGGAAGTTAGGGACTAAAAGTAAGGTTCCACATAGACAAAAATATTCATAACATCCCTTTTTGAGGTGGCAAAGAATTGAAGACTAGATACCCATCAGCTGGAAATGCCTGAACAAATTGTTGGTCATGCATGTAATGGACTATTACTATGCCATGCAAAATCATGAATATGAAGAATTTACAGAAGCAGACAATCAGCAAGCATTTATTAAATGTTTGCTTTGTGCCAGACACAGTGCTAAGATAGATATATAGGAAGATGTATAAAATGAATCAAAGTAAAGTAAGTAGACCCCCCCCCAAAAAACCCCAGTAATACAATGATTTACAATAATGTAAATGGAAAGAATATGAAAAACAAAACAAAACACCTTTATGTTAAGCATTATAATGACCAAGTTTATCCCTCAAGAAAAGATGAGAAAATTTACCTCCCTTCATTCTTTGCAGAAGTGGGGGATGGTACGTATCCTTTTACCCTCAGTTGCTATGTTGGTTAGTTTTGCTGAACAGCCTCTCGCTGTCTGTCGTTCTCTCTTTTTCTCTTTCTCTCTCCCCCCACCCTCATCGCCCTTCCCCCATCTTTGTTTTATGAGATTGATTGCCAGGGAAAGAGATGAATGGAATTCCCTGTCATCTGGGAGCAGGGGCTAAGCACCTTCTTCTGAGAAGGGTGACTGTGAAAGACTCATAGCTATCTGAATATCACTTTTGGTGCCCCATTAGGAGCTAACAATAGAAATGAAAATATATTGACTAGCCCCATCCATGTTGTTCTCAGAAAGAATGCCAACACTTCTTTGAAGCAGGAGTGGCTGAAACTGTAGGAGAAGAGAATCTATAAGGAGGAAGAGCTTCAAAGAATGAGTATGAGAACACCACAGAGAAGTCGCAAACAGCTGCTTCAGAGGTAGAAAGTAGTGACCCGAGACAAAGTTTTGGGGGATGGCAAAGGTTCATGCAAAGGGGAGTTGCAGATGGAGGGAAATGGAGTTGAGACTATGCCAAGGAGCTGTTGGAGGCAGAACTGAGAAGCGGCAAGGTAGACCTGGTTGCTGGGAGACAGAGCCATAAGGACTCTATGATATGACTTTTCTTAGCAGCAACTCAAAGCACAAGGCTTAAAACCAAAACTCTTCCTCATCTCAGAGCCTGAATTTTCAGGAGATAGATTCTTTTCTCTACCAGGGCATTAGTGTGTCGAACATTGTACTCATTTATGTATTGGGGTCCAGAAGTCATCCTGCTACATCATTTTTCTTTTTAACTATTAAATAGTGTTATATTGCTATGCTTTGAACATCTAATAATATTACTTCATTATTCTTTGCCAATTAAATACTTTACTATTTGATTTATAGATTCTGCTTTTTTGATAGATCAGGTACTGGAGAGTGTCTTGAGCAGGGCTAAATCCTAGTAACATAAGCAATGATACTCATTACTTTGGAGCAGGATAGGAGATTGATCAGGTAAACTCTCTATCAATAAAGTCCCCAGTCTGTTTGATAAAATTATAGGGTATAAGATTTTAAGTGTCCCATTTGATGTTTGTAAACATTTCAGACTCAGAATTACATTTGTCATATTTACGTTTTAAGGGTAAAAATAGTGACTGAAATTGGTAGAGATAATGGATGTGCCTCTGGGCATGGTAACCATGGTGCATTGATATTTGTGAATGACAGAGACTGAAAGTTTAAAAAGTGAGAAACTGACCCTAGTCAAGTCATTGGAGAGCAGAATCAGGCTGAGTAGTGACTTTGAGCAGGAAGAAGGACTCAATGCTTGAGGGGACTGACTTTTGTTTCTTGTACAGTGCAGGAAGGGGAAAAGAGAGCTTTCTCTTTCTTCTCCCACCCTCCCTACTCATTGTGTATGGTGTTCAGTGACAGAAGCATGTGGTATAGGAGACGTGCTTATATTCAGACTGTGAGGGGATTCTAGGACATTGCTTCTTGAAGTCCTATGTACACAGAGTTGAAGGTGGGGCCCAGTCAGGTTCCTACTCCTTCGTAGATGGCAGACCTTAGTCAGGAAACATTTATTAAGCACCTACAGTGTTCCAGGCACTGTGCTAAAGCACTGAAATTACGAAGAATGTTAAAAGACAGTCCCTGCTCTCAAGGAGCTCAGAGTCTAATGGGGAAGATAATATATACACAACTCATGCATACACACACACACACACACACACACAGTAAATTGGAGTTAGGGAAGGTGCTAGGATTGAAGGGAACCAGGAAAGGCCTCTTTCAGAAGGTGACATTTGAACTGAGAAGAAGGCAGCAAGCAGAAATGAGAGTGTTCTTATTGATGAAAGCCATTGAAGTATCCATGAAGAATCCCATCTCTGTATCTTCAGAATAGCGTTCTTGAGTTTCTCATCCTTTTCAGGCCCTTTCCCTCTCCATAATATTAGGTGCCTACCCTCTATGGGTTGTCTCTTGGGCCTCCCTTCCCTTCCTGTGCACCATCTTCTTTGGCCCTAGCAAGTTCCACACCAGCCTTGCCTCTGCACAGCCAGCCTGCAGCTCTGGGTAATGCCCACCAGGCTGCATCTGGATCTCATTTTCCAGTTTGGGGCCTATTCTTGCAGTTCCTGTCACACAGCCATGAGTTTCACCAAGATGATCTTATGTGTACCTTAGAGAGACAGGGGATGGGGTAGTCTTGGCTCAAGACTTCAAGAGATCACAACTGGGGAGCTCTTTTTATCCTAGGATGAACATTGTGCTTTATTCTGAAAGTGCCTAACAGTATCCTGGCCAAAGATTTCTTCTTTGCCAGATGCTGGAGGCTCAGAGACTATGGCCAACTGATAAAGAAGCTTTGTGCTCTTTGGAGAGAAAGTTCAGTCAGCCCTGGCAAGCCCAGTGAACCTGGTAGAGCAAAGGACCTAGGCAAGAAGTCTTGTCCATTAAGGAAATGGTTAGGGCCTTGTTAGAAGGGCATCAGAGGCCCTGTAATGTTGGAAGATTGAGTTGCCCATATTCTGTTGTGGGCCCCTTATGTACAATCTCTACACTTGCTTACTTTCTTCATTCATAGTGTGTATGTTAGTGAGAGAATGTGACCTAACTTTATTGGGTTGTAGTAGAATGTTCTTTTTAAAAATCTTACTATGTTATTCTAATAAATGCTTTTTGCTTTAAGTTAATTGTATTTTCTGGCTGACTGTTGAAAAGTAAACACAATGCTGGAGACTCATGATCGATAATTTTAGGACTGTTGTACTTAGAGTACCTTCACTTTGGGGGAAATCATCTTCCAGGACTGAGCTGTCAAACTTAAGGGGCAAAACTCTCCTGTGAATGGAGGGAACCAATTTAAAATGTAGCTGGGAAATGTTTAACAAAAATATGCAGTATAAAATAGGTAATGATAATTTGTGGTTTTCTAAGTTTATATGTAGCCTACACATTGAGTTTGACACCATGGCTCCTGGAGACCCAACCAACATGATAGGTGGAGTGCCTCTGAGGTGCTACTTATAAATATTCTTATATGCATATTTCCAGAAATAAAAAAAGCTATTGATGGTGGCCATTAAAGCAACTATACCTCCCCTGAGTCTCATGAACAGATCTTAAAAGATAGGTATCTATCTATCTATCTATCTACCTACCTATAAAATGTAAATGTTATGATATGGCTCAGCCAGAATTTTGATTTATGTTCTATATTTTCTTTAGTTTTTTCTTTTATTAAAGAAACATTCATTTTTATGATCCTTTCTAAGTTTCAGATATTTCAAGTTCCTGAGTGATCTCTTCTTAATGAAATAGAACCCTTGTATTATCTTTATAAAGCTTAGTCTTAATTAAAAGATTGTCCCCCAAAAATTGCCCTTTTTTCTTAAATCTATCCTAATGATTCCTTCACCTTAACTTATTATAAGAGTTCAGATACAGTAATTCTCACAGTGTTAAACTATTTTGTTCTTACTAATCTGTTATTGATACAAACTTTTACATAAGTTTCTTTATTGTTGCCTTTCATTCATTTTGCACTAAATTATATTGGAGGAATGCTTATTTACAACCATAGAAACATATCTCACTTTAAAGAGTAAGGTATTTCCAAATAAAGTGATTGTAAAGTCAGTGATTCAAATTCATATGACATTTATTTCCATCATAAAAGAACTTTATTACTCGAAGGGGGAAACCATCATAAAAGAATAAATTAAAATTTTAACAAGAAAGGGTATAAACAGGACCTACCTAGGTCCACACATGCTAGCCAGACAGTATAGTGATATGCTTGTGGAGATCTTTTGCAGCGCTTCGGATTTTGTGTGCTTGCTGCTAATTCTGTATTTTTCATGCTGCCATTATTAACACCATCTCCCTCCACTCCACCTGCTACCGCCACTCCATAAGACTGAAAACTATTGTGGTACAATGAGAACAATGTTGTATTTGCAAATGACATGAATTTAATTCCAAGTCCCCTTATTTATTACCAATATAAATTTGGGCAAGTCATGTAGGCTCTATTGGACCCTGCTTCCTCGTGCCTAAAATAAAGAAATTGGGTTAAATGAGAGCTTAAAGGTACCTTCCAGCTTTGAAGCTATGATCCTGTGACTTTCACGCTAGCGTACTTTTTTTCCCTTGTCCAACTGATAAGCATTTGTTAATATGTGGGCAGAGATACACAAAGGGTCAAAGATACTATCCCAAATTACTGATTCTAGGGGCAGCTAGGTGGCGCAGTGGATAGAGCACCGGCCCTGAAGTCAGGAGGACCTGAGTTTGAATGCGGCCTCAGACCATACACTTGACACATACTGGCTGTGTGACCTTGGGCAAGTCACTTAACCCCAACTGCCTCACTAAAAAAAAAAAACAAACAAACAAACAAATTACTGATTGTAGTTGGAGTAAAAGATAAATGCATTGGCATGAAATAATTAGAGAATAAAGCAGTATAATTAAATATTAACTTTTCTGACACACACTGTCAAGTAGTATAATAGGAATTCAGAAAAGCGAAAGATCATTACAAACAGAAGTAGTTGGGTAAGGCTTTCCCTCATCTCTCTCATCCAGCTGCTAAGTTCTTTGAATTCTCCCTTCAAAATATTGCTCATATACATTTACTTATTTCCATCCCACTTTTTTATTTATGCTTTTGGTTTCATACACCACAGATATTTCCTTATTGGGATTCTCTCCCACTCCCTTCCTGCATTCTATGTTGTAACAAAGAAAAAAAAATTAAGCAAAATTGATTGATAGAGTCAGCACATCTCATAGCATATGAAACATTATGAACCTTTGTCCATGACTTCTTAATTGATTGGTAGTTGTATTTAAACTGAATTCATACCTTTTTGTATTGTTTTCATTTACATTTTAAAAATATGTTGTACATTGTTCTGGTCTGCTCTTTTTCCTTGAGTGTCAGTTCTTACAAATATCATCATAGTGTAACAGGTTCATATCTCTCCTAACCCAAACGTAACATATATTCTGGGCTGTAGGATATTAGCACATTGTCATCCCTTGCAAGAGGTTTGTAGACACCTACTAACTCTCAGGATTGTCTAACTCTAAAACCTCTTTTCACACTGGCAAGTCTAGATTCCCAGAGAAGGTCCACTGGCACATTACACTCCATATTCTCTCAAAGTGCTAAGGGGGTAACCCTATTGAGAGGAAATATACATCCTCCTACTTAACACTTATAGCTGTTGAGCTCTTACTGATGCATTTATGTTTACAGAAACAACCATTCACAATAATGATACTCTTAGATTTTAAATATAACCATTTGCTTAAGGCAAAATAAATAAACAAGTACTCATATATTAAGGAAAATGCATACACGATAAATACATCAAAATCTTCACATAAACTCAGGACACACTCTCCCTGAAACACTTAGTATTGAGGAAGAGTGGACACACTTAAAAGAATCCTTTAAGGAAGCATGTAAGGGAAGAAAATCCATGTGTTTTGGGTAACTCATAGGTCTGGGCTGTAGGTTTTGATATCATTCATCCATTCAGCAACTACACTATGCTACACTACACTGCTATACTATACTACACTAAAACTGCTTCTCTGCTGTCTATTGGCCCTTGCCTGTCTCCAGCTGGACAAATCTCTTATACTTGCATGTGACATTTACAGGTTCTTTCAATTAATAGTCATTCTTAAGTGGGTGTTTATAAAATCTTTCCATTTAATGTGAATTAACAGTTCCCTTTAAGCCAGAGAATTTCAAAATTCATTTTGTTGGCTGTCTCTGGATTATACAGACCAACCCAGCCAGTTAATCATTCACTTGGATGAAGCCTTATTCAGTCAGAAAAGAACTCACATAAAAACAAACTCAGGTTGACTTTCTGGGAAAGTCCTCTTTAGCCTGTCTTATTTGTCTTGTCTACCGAACCAGCAGCAGTAACTGCTTTTGCCTTTTATGTTTTTCCTTCTCAGACAACCTTTAGGTGATGCTGAAGGGCAAAAACTGAAATTCAGTCTTCATTCGGCCAGTCAGGAACTAGCAGCCAAAACCTTGGTCTTTCTCTTGATCTCTTCAGACAGTTCTATCAAATGTTTTTCTGACCACCTGCTATTTGTTCCTCATCTGCCATTCTTTAATCGTAGCCCGTTTACCTACCTCCTGTGTGCCTGGTACTTCCCTTTTTGGGGAAAAAACAGACAAACAAACATTTCCCCCCACCCTTCAGTGGTTCAAATCAGAATCTCTTGACTTCCAGGGACTCAACTTTTACTACAGAAGTGAAAGCATGAGTAGCTAGGTGGTGAAGTGAATAGAGTGCTGGACTTGGAATAAGAAGAATGTTAAAATTCTACCTTAGACACTTACCAGCACTCAACCTCTTTCAGCCTCAGTTTCCTCATCTTTAAAATGAGGATAACAATAGCACCTATTTCATAGGGTTGCTGAGAGGATCAAATACTGATAACATATGTAAAGTACTTGCAAACCTTAAAGTGCTATCATCAAAGGTTAATCAACTCAGCAGATTTCCCCTATGTAATCAGTAATCCTTTTAAAATCATACCTCAGTTTTTAAATATTTATTTCTATGATTTCTCAATTGCCCTGTTTAGTCCTAAAACAATAATATGTAAAAGAGTTAAACTTAATGCCCTTTCAGGTTCAATATTCTTCCATCTGATTCTGTATCTCTGAACTATGTTTCTTAACATAGACATGTTTTCCCCAGTTTTTAATTTTAAAAAAAATTTCTTTATCTGCCTCTTTGAGCAATCAAAATTTTTATATATTCATGAAACATCATCTTATGCTGTGCACAAGGTGATTTGGGTCTTTATATTTATGCCACAGTTCATTTTACTACCAAAAACTGCTCATTTCCATTAGAAAGCTGTATTTCTTCATATACACATTTTAGCAGTTTTTATTAAAGCAAGGTTTTTCTCCTACTCTGTTTAGATATCTTAATGTTCATTTGCAATAGTAACAGTAACTTATATCATTTAAGAGTTGATTTATATATTTTCCCTTATACAAAAGTTCTTTTTCTGTCCTTTTCATCAGTATTAAAATGTAAGTTTTCTGAAGTTTTAGGATAATGCTTTAGTTCTCATTGATGACTTCCTGGCTTCCCTCTTTTTGAACTTTTACACAATAAAATCTCATTACAGGGGAAAATATCTGTAAATTTAGTCGTTGTGCTGAGCTGTGTTCTCATTTTCTGACCCTAGATGCTCATTTCTAACTTTAGAATGAAAAGATTATTCAGTAATCTGGGCTAAGAGCCAAAAGGTTGTTTGTCATCTTTTTGGCGCTGATTTGATAAATAAGTTTCACAAATTCATTATCCAATATAAATTTTATAACTAATAAAAATGAAAAGAAAGATCTGGTCTCTTCTGATACAATAGTAACAGTAAATTAATTTAAAAACACAAACCTTTGACCCAGTCACTGAAAACTAAAATCCTCCGTATTAACATTAAAATAATTTATATGAATCTTGTACCTATCAACATGTCAGAGTATGTGTCCCCTTCGTAGGTTTCTGGCAGAATTAGGAATATTTGAGTTTGTGCCCTACCTATGGGGGGGTCTAGAGAAGGGAAAGCTAATCTTGAGAGATAATAGAACCAGCTATATAATTCAAAATCTAAATTTTAGAGTTCATGGAATAGTAAAAAGAGCCCAGGATTTGTAGGCAGAAGGACTGAGTTCTAATTCTGCCTCAGCCACTTACTACCTTTGTTGATCATGAGCAAATCACCTCAACTCTTTGGGTTTCAATTTATTTGTAAAAAGATAGCACTTTAGTAAATGCCCTGAGTTTCCTTCCAGCTTTAACTTTCTATGATTGTATGGCCCTCAAGATTATCTAGTCTAACCCCTTCATTTTGTAGAGGTGAGGAAGAGGTGAAGTGCCTTGCCCCAAAGCAGATGTCACATATCTTAGTGGCAGACCTGGGACCACAACCCGAATCTCTAGATTCTTTGTATTTTCCATGCTATCCCTTCCTCCCCACATTGAAATATAGTAAAATTCTTATTGTTACACATGTCAGGTCTCACTTTTTTAATACACTGACACATGATTGTAGACTGTGGTTAACATCACGTATGCCGTTAGGTATATTATGTCCCCTAACCCCAGAGTTGTTACATGACTGAAGTGAGGTTATGAATGTAAAGTTGCTTTATAAATTGTAAAGTGCTTTATAAATATTAGATACTTTTATTGTCATCAGTCTGGTGGAATTTTATTGCATTAGGTTTCCTTGAATGCATGAAGAAATAAGCTTTTCATCCTTTGCTTACTCAAAATGCAGGATCATATCATTGAATCATGTGCTGTTTTTGACACATTTGGACTTGCTTTACATGTATTCATCATACTCAGTATTTAAAAAATTATGATAAAAACTCAAAGGCTAATTAAACTTTCCTCTAATGGGACAGGTGTGATGTTATTACAGGACTGAAAAAAAAGGTCTCAAAGATTAGCCACATGTGCAGCAATAATTCATTTATTTGTGTCTTTAAATAGAACAGATCCCAAACTTTCTGGTGACTAAGAGTGATATAAAGTAAAAGCAAATGATAGGTATTCATATTCTGAGTCTTTCATTTTCCTCTGTAAATTCACATCACCATTGACTTTTTAGTTGACTTAGCTAAAAGATACAAATGGTACCAAAAAAGAAGCTGTGTCAATGCCATATTTCTTACATGTGGATATACTTATGATGCTTTGGTTCTCATGCAGATGGAGGGAGCGAGGAGCCACCAGATCAGAGACAGTCAAGTATAGACTCTCGCCAAAGCCGCTCTGGGCAAGGTAACTTCTTATTTAATTTGTCCCTGAATTTACACACACACACACACACACACACACACACACACACACACACACACTCTCTCTCTTTTACTTTTTACCCATTTACTTTTTTGTGCTGCCAAAGTGGTGGGTTTACACTGTAGGGCTGCAAGTCACTCGATCAGTTTGAATTTTCCATTGAAACTCAATAGTTTTAGTCTATATAATCTAAATGTGTCATACTTAGGAATCTGATTTAGTTGTATCATGTTTTTAAAAATGTAAGCAAATATAAATGACAGAAAAAGGCACTATAAAAACTGGTGTTATGGTGGCAGAAACTTTGGAACATTTCATCAAAAATCGTATTAGCTTTTCAAAGTAATGTAATGAATAGTGCATGTTCTCATATGGTTGCATGTCTGAAAAAAGACTTCTGGAATGTGATTGAAGTTAAATTTTTTAAATAGTACTGCCAGTTATTGTCTAAGATCATCATGCTCTTTGGTTTCTTCACAGCAGTTTCTAAAATTTTAGGACATGGCAAACTTTGTGGTTATATATTTTTGCTGTTCAATTTCAGAGCTTTTGCAGTTATCAATAGTCATTTTAATTTCTTTTTTTTTCCTTTCCTGAATCTGTTGTTAATAAGGACTTCTCAATAGTATATTTAAGTGACCATGGTTTGGAAGCAAGTTCTCCCTGTTCTTTGGATGTGTTCCAATAGTACCTGGGGGAATGATAGTGGTTAAAAACATTTTGAATGGTTAAAGTCTTTGGAATTTTGTAAAGTCATGAGAATTGAGAACTAAAACTGATGGACATCGTAGAGTGTGAACAGTGGTTGGATATAGTTTTGTTTGCTGGTGGTCTTTTCTTATAATCATGGTAAGAGTTTAAAATAACATAGAAAGAAGTCATAAAAGCTTTTGGTTGTTTATGTGTATTGCTGTAATACTGTATAAAAATAAATTCCTGGATTGTTGGATTGAAACATAATATTAATTGTTCATTTACTGATAGAATGCACATAGCGCTCCCAAATAATTTTTTTTTCTCCAATTCCTAGACCATCTCCTTTCTTTGATTCTTTTCATGTAACACTCCAAATTATTTTAAAGAGATCATTTAAAATTACTGAAATCCATAGTATTTCTTCCTAAAGAAAAAAAAATCTGGCTTCTAGAGAATCTTACTCTTGCAAAGCCAATGTTGGAATGCAGTTCCCTTGACTCCCATTCTACTGTTTCAAGCTCATGATACTTGGTTCCATTATGAGGTACACAAAAATGTGGCTCTTTTTTTTTCCTTCTTTTTAGGCAATTTGGGTTAAGCCCAGGGTCACACAGCTAGTTAAGTGTCAGGTGTTTGGTCTGAGGCTGGATTTGAACTCAGGTCCTCCTGACTTCAGGGCCGGTGCTCTATCCACTGCCCCAAAAATGGAGCTCTTAATGTATAATCTCTCATTCCCACTCCTATCCCCTTTCATCTTTGGTTCCATGTTCTTTCCTGATTTCCTCTTTATTTTCATCCAGTATTCTTGACAGATTTTAGCTCCCTCTAGTTGTTAATAAAGTTGATGGTTGTGAAATAAAAAGAGGGATAATTATGGGTTTGTAGGATTTAGAGCTGTAAGGAGCATCAGAGAGCATTTAATTAAACCCTTTTTTCAGATGACCATCTGAAATTAAATGCCTTGACCCAGCTGCTGGTGCTGTCTCCCTCCTCAAGTTACCTTGCATCATACTTAACCTCTGTACATATTGTATATGTAGAATGTAAGTTACTTGAGAGCATGTGTTTTCGTTTTCGTTTTTATATCTCTAGCACCTATCACATTGCCCTAACATAGCAGACATTTAAATGATGTTTGTTAAATTGAATTGCCCATGGTCCCACAGGCAGAAAGTAGTAGAATAAACTCAGTTCTTCTGAACCATTGTTTCTTAATTTGAAAAGCCAACAAATTTCATTACTATTTGATTTGTATTATGCATATATTTCAGATATTTAAGATTTCCCCATTGTTTCAGTCTCTTTTGAGGGGAATGGAGGTGGATTTTGTTTGGATAGAAAACTGTATTATTTGGTTTCTATATAACTTCTTTTAAAAGGAACTTCTGTCCTTGGTTATGTGCTTACTTAGACTAATATCTTCATTTTTAAGTCAAATGTTGCAGAAGTTATGCTTGATGAATCATCTAGAATATCTTTCTTCTCCTGGACTTGACCATTTTAAAAGAGCCTTTAGAAATATAAGGAGAATACTGAATTTTAAAAATCAATTTTATTAATATCTTTTGTTTCTTTACATCAACAAAATTTCTCCCAGTACCTCTGCATTCCATCCCTTAGATCTATCTCATGTAACAAATAATATGTACGGATATTTTTTTTTACATTTAAGAAAGCAAAGGCTGAATGACATTAGATAATACTGTTTTCCTGAAATATGTCACTGAATCATTACTATACTTTAATCCAAAGCTTCCAGAATGGTTCCATCATGAAAGTGAAAGGATGCCAGAAGTCATTCATTTTCTAATCTATTTGGAAATATTAGATATATCTGTTTACTCACAAGAAAGAATCTAAGAAGTAGACGCTTAGATGTAGAAACTGTGAAACTATTTAACACAAAACTCAGCAACTCTAATAGTAAAGTCTAACAAGATAATACTAAGACAAAACTTACGTAGAGAAGAACCTTGATTCCTTTGAACTCTCTTTTTTTTTTTCCTAAAAGAATGAAACAATTTGCTGGACGAGGTACCCTTCGAGCTGTTTTAGGGGTAAGAGTAATTCAGAGCTGGTTACTGGAGAAAAGCATGATTGGGCTCTACTATGCCTTCTATGACCTAGTAATTTCAGTAGGTGATCCTTTATGTAATTTGGTGTATTTTTGTGGCTGAAAATGAGGTATTTAACATGCTTTGCAAAAAAAGGTTTTGATCATTTAATAGTATGTTTTCGGTTAGTTCATATCTAGTTAAAAGAAAATGTTATTCCAGGAATTTGGGATCAAACTCATAACATCTGAACCTTTTATCTTCTGACATTTAAAAGCTCATGACTAGAGATTTGAGGATAAAACTCTGAACACCAGAAAGTATTCCAAATAACCCATAGCTTAATTTAAATATGACTGAAATAGTAAAAAGTTCAACTCAGGTACACATGGCAGATGTCATAAATTGGTGTGTTACTTGTCAGCTTCAGCAGAACAAGATTTTCACATTTCAAAATGTAGTGTGGCTTTTAAAGATAATTTTGCAGTGTATAAGTGTTGAAGTTGGAGTCAGATATAACCTCTACCTTTCTGTTGCTCAGTTTTCCTGATCTGTAAAATGAGGACTATAATAGTACTTATCTCGCAAGGTTGTTGTGAGGATAAAATAAGATAATATTTGTAAAACACTTTACACACCTTAAAGTACTATATAAATGCTAGCTTCTATTATATAAAGTCTCATATAGGAATATTTTTATATAAGGAATTAAAATAGAAGAGTAAAATGGTTTCCTTTGGGTGTCTAGAATCCCTTAGGAGATAAAACATTCTATCCTAAGATAGCTCAGTGAATTTTTTTCCTTTTCACTACCCTCTACCCCATTTCTAAGAGCATCTAGCACCATACAAGGACCAGACGTGAAAAAGAAAATGTTTTCACAATTTTTCTTTGAAATAAAAACTTTGATTCTTCCTCAATTTTCTTTGCCGTAAGTATTTAAAAAAAACAACAGTGCTATGTCAATCGGTGCAGCTTGGTTCTTGGAATCCTTTCCTAATGGTGATATTCATAATTAATTCTCAGGATTAGTACTTATAAATCTTAGGAACCAAAGTCCTATCTCATTTTCTTCAAAGTTGATAAAGATATGTGTTGGGGTAGGTGTGGCGTATGGGGAGGTGTTGATAAAAAGAAGCATTGCTGGGAAATGAACCCTTAAAGCTTAGTAGTCTGAGGATTTCGGGTGTAGTTGTTGAAGTGGGGCTTTGATATGCCTTTTATAACCTAGTAATTTCTTTTTCTGATACTTTGTAATTGGCATGTTTTGTGGCTGCAAATGAAGTATTTATACACCATGAAAAGATTTTATCACTTTTTCTTTGAATTGTTGTTCAATCCTTTCACTTGTGTCCAATTTCGTAACCCCATTTGGGGTTTTCTTGGCAAAGATTCTGGAGTGGTTTGCCATTTCCTTCTTCAGCTTATTTTATAGATGAAGAAACTAAGGCAAACCAGGTTAAGTGACTTGGCCAGGGTCACACAGCTAGTACGTTATCTGTGGTCAAATTTGAACTCAGGTCCTCCTGACTCCAGGGCCAGTGCTCTATCCACTGTGCCATTTAGCTGCCCTGTTCATTTGAATTATATCTAGTTAAAAGAAATGGAGAGATAAATGGTGAGTGCTAGTATCCTGTGGTATAGTTCTGCTAATGACCTGGGACCTAGGGGAGATGAAGTAATACAAGAGCTTGGGGCGCATGGTGTCACTTGCCCTTGTCTTTCAGGAAAGAATCCATCCAGTTTAGACCTGGGCCCTGGATTCAGGTTCTGATCTGAATACAGTCCTTTGTATTTAATAGGGAGTCAGTAAATATTCATTAAATTATTGAGTTGTGCTTCTTAGACCAGGGAAACTTTAGGAAGTTGGATGTTAATTGATACTAGAACATAAGTGGTTCAGAGTATCTGAGGTCATTTTGGTTCTTAGACTGATCTAGAAATTTGGGTTAGTAGATGGTTGAACTCAGTTTGATTGAAGGGTTGCTTGTTATTTCCTCATTAAAATGCTGGCACTGTATGTATCATCATACAGCTACTTTCAGTTGCTTAAATAAATTTGCCTTTCTAGGTCTCAAACACTCTTGTGTTTTTAATTTAAAAGTTCCCAGTTAGCTCTGGTCTTGTCATCATAAATGCTTGAAAGTCTTCTGTTCCATTAAAAGTCCATTATTTTTCCTGTAAGACAAAACTCAAATTCTCAGGGCAAGTTATTCTTGGTAAACCTATCTCTTTTGCCCTTTATGATGGTGTATTCCAAGATTTCTTGTTTATAGTAGAAGCTGCCAAGTGTTGTGTGATACTTACTGTAATTCTTTAGTACTTGAACTGTTACTTCCTGGATAGGTACAGAATGATAAGTTTTGCTAAAACTCAACATATATACTGTACAAAAAACCATAGAACTTGTGGGTGAAATGAAGGTAGGGGCACGATATTCAAAAACTTTGTGAGTGACATTAAAAAAATGTGCAGGAAAGTACCTGACACATAGTAAGTATAATTTTAATAGAATATAACATATTAACATAATATAAAATAATATAATGCTATATAAATGTTAGTCATCATCATTTTTATTGTAATTTAAATTAAAATGGTAGCACAGTTTTGCACATGTTAAATGGTTAAGAAACATAAATACTGCAATAAATAGTGGCCAGTCCATGGTTTTATGGTGCTGTTCAGTCTGCACTCTGGGCTGTACGAGTAAGTTGAAGAGACCCAACAGCAGGCATGAAGGCTGTGGAAGAAAGGGATTCAGGTGGGGGTGGTGTAGACCAGCACTTCTCTGCTCACAGCTCTTACTTCAGCAGAAGATATATAATAAATATGGAACTTTGCGTTGACAAAGATCTGAAGTTTATTTATGGATGGGATATTGGAAGGGTTGTAGTTTATGAATTATTGTGAAGTGATAGTTTTCTGCCTTTTCATTGTTTCTTATAGAAGAGATTGTGCAGAAGTAAATTGGAAATTTGTGTTATGCTTGAAATGTTCCCTAATTTATCAGTTGCTTTGAAACAAATTTGTGTTTTTGTTGAAATATGTTATAGCAGAAATGACTATTTTTTCAATGATATATTTTAGTTATGATAGTCCTGGGACTTTTTCTTTTGCAATTTCTTTCAGGAGGTGATTGGTGGATTCTTTTCATCTTTACTTTTTAATTTTCCTTCTGGTTCTAATGGATCTGGGCAATTTTCATTAATAATTTTTTGAAATATAGGATTAAGCTTTTAAAAAGAAATTTATTTGTGGTTTGTAAGGAGTCCAGTGATTCCCATTTCTGTTGTCCATGGGGTTCCAGGTGACTTTTTATGCAGTTCTGGAGTAGAAAAAGTCACTTTCTATAATTTCTCACTGGATTTCTTGACCATTATTCACTTTGGTCTTTGGGGTTTTTCCTGGAATAAGTATAGAGGAACTGGGTGCCCAGCTTACCTTTCACACAACTATTTTATCCTTGGGAAGTCTGAAAAATGCAACATGGTATTTTAGGTTTATTCTTCAGAAGCAGGCACTTTGTATTCTGTGTTTAGCATATAGTAATAAAGTCGTGGATGATTCTAAATTTATTTTAGGCATGCATTCCTAAAGGCATTATAAACTCAATTTCCAATTTATTGAATGTCACATTGTGAAAATTCACTCAGGTTATATCTACTTTACAACTTAGAGTCAATAAGGGTAAAATAAATAGAGAAAATAGAACTGTTTTAGAAAGTGATTACAGATAGATATTCACTTATCAGGAGTGAATCTGTCTGTAGTAAGCTCCAGCATAATGAAAAGATATTTCTGTAATTATTGCTTATTTATTCCAAAGTAGAATGTTTAAGAGAAACCTTGAACTTGTAATAGAGCAAATAAAAGATAGTGAAGAATAATAATTTTCATTTCAGAAACATCAGCTAATTATATATTGATAGTATTGGCAGCTTAAGAAGGTCTCACATCTTTGTAGGCATGGTGTTAATGACAGGTATTTAGTTCACATTGATCATGCATGACCAAGGCATAATAAATATCCATTTGTTATTGCTTTCTTTAATTCAGGTCTTTCAGCATGGCCTCAAAGATCTGTAAGCCATTCCTTTATTTCTTTGCAACTGTGACCTATAGTTATGAACCTTCTCCTTCATCTTTATAAGTTACTTCAAAACAATTATTTAGGATCAGAGTTAGTGCTAAAATCAACTTCAGAGGTCTTCTAGTCTACCCTCATATTGTATAGATGAAGAGACTGAGGCCCAAGGCAGTGACATTCTTGCTCTGATTCACATAGGTAATAAGCATCAGAAGAGGGATTTGAACCTTCATCTTCCTCATCCAGACTCAGTATACCTTCCACTCTACCATGCTTGCCAGTTTGATGATCAGTCAGTTTTCTAAAACTATGCTTCTTAAGACTTCCTACCAAGATAACAACTTTCAGACTTCCCAACTCCCACAGCTCTCCATGAAAAACCCAAAAATCATACTAGGCTGGATAATGATCCAGAAGTCCAACAATAAACTACTATAATTTGCTTTTCCCCTCCAAGAACAGTACCAAAAAGAAGCCAGATGTCTTAGGGCACCACGGAGTGAAGTGCTGGCAAGGCCTTTGTAGTCAAACAGGCCTGCAGTCTCACAGCATGACCAGTGATTGGCTAGAGAATGTGTAACCTATAATCTCTGTCTCAGGTGGTAGTAAGAGAGGAGACTTTCCCCATGAAGTCCCAAGGGTGGCCAGAAGCTCGTTGCCATTGCCATGGAGGCCACTAAGAGTAGCAGCCCAGGGGCTTCAGGGCCCTTAGCACTCTCTTCTGAGATGCCATAGGGGGTCCTGAAAATCTAGAATTGGAACCTAACCTTACGAGATAGAAGGCAGTGCAAGAACCCAGCCATCCAGAATGAGACCAAGCAGTGCTGACCACCTCACCCAAAAGCATTTTTTGGGGGGAGGGGCAGAGAGGAATGACAGTTAGAAGTAGTGATACCAAGAAGAGAAAAGAAGGCCACGGAAACATTTTTTAAATTGCACAGAATAGTGCAGCAGTAAGTTCAAAAGGAAGCACAGACAAACATGAGAGTTTTGAAAGTAATATGGAATTTATTATATATCTTTTAAAGCAAGTATTTCAATTGAAGATTCATGGTTTCATATACAATACTCATTTTGTGTTGTTTTGTTTATGGAATTTTTCATTTTTAGTTGCTTAAGTTCATAATGAATGAATGAATGAATGAAGTGTTATTAAGGTGCTTACTATGCATACTATTACATGCTGCCTTCTGTCTTCTGCTTCAGATTGCCTGCCATGTATGTGCCAGCTGGTTGGCATTTGGTATAGATAACTGACTTCTTTTCTATAGGAGTTGTGTCCCCAGATGATGGCTGTGAGGGCTGGGCTGGGAGCAGGAAATGGTCATAATAAAAACAAAAGTTTTAAGGAAAAAGAAAAAAAAAGGCATCTCAAATTAACTAAGCTGGTCCTTGGACTACAGGCATAGAGTCTGTTTCCAGATCAGTTTCTGTCTTTCCTATGTAATAAAGCCTTTCAGAACTTGTTACGTGTTAGCACAACCTTCAAGAACCAGGGTCATTTTTGCAGAATGATGAGGCATTAGAGTACAATTTTAAGGACATCCACATGTAATAATTTTTTTTTTTCCCTGAGGAAGGGTGAGGAAAGAGAAGACAGACTGGTGATGTTTTTCAGGTTAGGGAGGTAATGGTGACCTGTACCTTCTCTACTAATGTACATCTGTATCTTTTCTGTAAAGCAGTGGTTTAAAGAGTTGCCTAGGGGAACTAAGAGGTGGTGATTTATCAACCAACCCAGCTTCCAAAGCCACTTTGTACCAAAGGCATAACTTGTATCCAGATTCTCCTGATTTCTAGGCAAATTGTCTATCCACTATGCCACTCTGCCTCTTTATTATTATTAACAGTAATGATAAAAATGTTATGCTTTAAAATGTACAAAATATTTTCACACACATTATATCTCATAGTCTTTTGATTTTCTACTGGGAAGGACCTTGAGGAAGGATTTCTAGTAGGAAGACTATCTATCTAGTCCAGTTTCCCTCCTTTTACAGAAGAAATAACTAAAGTCTTGGGAGATGAAGTGACTTCCCTGAATTCACACAAATAATAAGCATCAGAGGCAGAATGTGAACCAGGTCTTCTACCTTCAGAACTAGTGTTTGTTTTTATTGTACTGTGTTGCCCTAATTATTTTACAACAATTCTGTGAGGAACACTGAGCAGATACTATCATCTCCATTTTAACAACTAAAGAAACCCTGGGACTATAGGTAAAGTGGTGTTTGCTTAAAGTCACATAGTTGATAAGTGGCAGAAATGGGAACATTTGGTCTTTGGGTCCCTAGTTCATTTCCCTTATTGTCCAAAGCCAATATGACTATGAGTGTTTGTTTGTACCAGACAGTAGCATGGTGGTAGTGTTGGTGGTAATTGGGGGAAGGGAGTCAGAGTCAAAAAAACTTATCAAAAGTCTTTTGTAGATGATCAGCATGGATGCATTACAAATCTAGAGGGTTTCAGTAATAATCAAAGCATCCTTTGTAGTATCATTCAATTTCTGAGCTTCTCTTCAGAGATCACAGGACTCCTTTTCATTGGAAGACAAAAGATAACTAATTTTAAAGTAAATACATTTGTCTTTGTCTTTTCTTTCTAAAATTTATTTTTATTTGTGAACTTACCAGCAAACAGAAATATCAACAAAAAAGTTATTGACAAGTACAAGTATTTCAAGGTAAAAGATAAACAAGAAAGAGAGCTATGTAAGAATTAGTGAAGCTTTGTTACATAAATCTTTTAAACTGTAGTAAAAAAAAAATTCTACATATGTTTAGCCTTTATCAATCTTTACTCCATCTTTAACTCTTGAATACAGTAGGTTTTTTGAGGGAACAGTCTTTTTTTCCCCCTATTAGGATATAAACACTTCATCATCATTTATTTAGCCCCTTCAACTTCATCATATACAATTACTTTTCTAGGTTTCACTTGTCCCTTGTGTTTATGTTTCAGAGATTTTACCCAGCTCAAATTTTCTCTACAGAAATGTTTGAAGTCCTCTATTCCAAATCCATTTTTATTTCTATGTGGGGTATACTCACTTTCTCAAGTTAAGTTATTCTCATCTACTGCTTTCCTCCTTACTGCTTTCAGATCTGCCCAAGTATCCTAATAACACTAGCCACAATAATCTCCTCAACCCATCTTCTTATAGTTTTCCTTTTCTTATCCAAATTTCTTAAAAAGTGTATGTACTTGCTGCCTCACCACTTTTTCTCTTCTTACTCTTCAGCCTATTATAATATGACTTCTTACTGCACCACTCAACTGGAGCTGAGCCTAGAATGATCAATATGAGTAACCCATGAGAAATAAAAAGACATCTTGGCCCTGCGGTGACTCAAGGTATGAGTTCCCTTGGCCATATGTGTTCCATTCATATGAACCTCTCTATTAATATAGTCTATATATGTGCTAACTCTTCATACTCATACTTTATATATTTGTAGGAGAGTACATCCCAGGTTTATGTAGGGAACAGTTTTTAAAAATTTATTTAGTATTTTATTTTTTTCCAGTTACATGTAAAAACAATTTTTAGCATTCGTTTTTAAAATTTTGAGTTCAAAATTCTCTCCCTTCTCCCTCTTCCCCATTGAGAAGGCAAGCAATTTGATATAGGTTATTTATGCGTAGTCATGTTGTGAAAGAAAACATAGACAAAAAAAACCCTCAAGAAAAATAAAATAAAAAGTATGCTTCAGTCTGCATTCAGACACCATCAGACACCATCAGTTCTTTGAGGATGGATAGCATTTTTCATCATAAGTCCTTCAGAGCTGCCTTGGATCATTGTATTGCTAAGAATAGTTAAGTCATTCACACCTGATCATCCTGTAGTATTGCTGTTATTTTGTACACAGTACATTTTACTTTGCATCAACTCATATAAGTCTTTCCAGTTTCCTCTGAGAGCATTCTGCTCATCATTTCCTATAGTATAATAGTATTCCTTCATAATCACATACCACATTTTGTTCCGCCATTCCCAATTGATCAGCATCCCCTCAATTTCTAATTCTTTGCCCCCAGAAAAGAGCTGCTATAAATATTTTTGTATATATAGGTCCTTTTCCTTTTTTTAAAAATGTCTTTTGGGATACAGAGCTAGTAGTGGTATTGCTAGCTCAAAGGGTATGCATGGTTTTATATTCCTTTGGGCATAGTTCCAAATTGCTCCACAGAATGGTTGAATCAGTTCAGAACTCCACCAACAGTGCATTAATGTCTTATTTTTCCCACATCTCCTCCAAAATTTGTCATTTATCTTTGCTATCCTATTAGCCAATCTAATAGGAATGAAGTAGTACCTCAGAATTGTTTTAATTTGCATTTCTCTAACCAGTACTGAGTTAGAGTATTTTTTCATATGGCTATAGATAGCCTTGATTACTTCAGCTGAAAACTGATCATATCTTTTGATCATTTATCAATTGGGGAATGGCTTTCATTTTTATAAATTTGACTCAGTTCTTTGTACATTTGAGAAATGAGGCTATTATCAGAGAAATCCTACTCAAAATTTTTTTCACAGTTACTATTGCTAACTGTATTTTCCTCCATTCTATTTCTCCCCTGTTTATTCTGTTCTCTCCATTCACCCTGTCCCTCCTCAAAAGTGTTTTGCTGGTGATTAAGCCCTCCCCCAAATCTGCCTACCCTTCTATAATCTCTGCTTCTTTTCTCCCCTTCCCTCCTGCTTTCCTGTAAGGTAAGATAGATTTCCATAACCAATTGAGTGTGTATATTATTCCATCTCTGAACCAACTCTGATGAGAGTAAGGTTCACTCACTCCCTCTCACCTCCCCACTCTTCTCCACTGTAAAGGCTTTTTCTTGCCTCTTTTATGTCAGATAATTTACCCCATTCTTCCTCTCCCTTTCTCTTTCTCCCAGTACATTTCTCTCTCACCCTTTAATTTTATTTTTTATTTACCATCCCTTCATATTCAACTCACACAAGTGCCCTCTGTCTATATATATTCCCAACTAATCTAATATTGACAAAGGTCTTATGAGTTACAAATATCATCTTCCCATGTAGAAGTGTAAACAGTTTAACTTTAATAAGTCCCTTGTGATTTCTCTTTCCTGTTTACCTTTTTATGCTTCTCTTGAGTCTTGTATTTGAAAGTCATATTTTCTATTCAACTCAGGGCTTTTTTTAAGGATACTTAAAATTCCTCTCTCTCACTGAATGTCCATTTCTTTCCCTTCATGGATTATACTCAGTTTTGCTGGGTAGGTGATTCTTGGTGTAATCCTAGCTCCTTTGCTCTTCGGAGGATCATATTCCCAGCCCTCCAGTCCTTTAATGTAGAATCTGCTAAATCTTATGTTATCCTGACTGTGGCTCCATGATACTTGAATTGTTTCTTTCTGACTGCTTGCAATATTTTCTCCTTGACCTGGGAGCTCTGGAATTTAGCTATAACGTTCCTGGGAGTTTTCATTTTGGATTCTCTTTCAGGAGGTGATCAGTGGATTCTTTCAATTCCTATTTTACCTTTTGGTTCTAGAATATTAGGGCAGTTTTCCTTGATAATTTTTTGAAAGATGATGTCTAGGCTCTTTTTTTGATTCTGGGTTTCAGTCATTTTAAAATTATCTCTCTTGGATCTATTTTCCAGGTCAGTTGTTTTTCCAGTGAGATATTTTACATTTTCTATTTTTTCATTCTTTTGGTTTGTTTTATTGTTTCTTGATTTCTCATAAAGTCATTAACTTCCATTTGCTTCATTCTAATTTTTAAGGAATTATTTTCTTAAGTGAACTTTTGGACCTCCTTTTCCATTTGGCCAGTTTTGCTTTTGAAGGTATTCTTCTCTTCATTAGCTTTTTGGACTTCTTTCACCATTTGACCTTGTCTGTTTTTTTGAGGTATTTTTTTCTTTAGTATTTTTTTTGTATCTTCTTTACCAAGCTGTTGACTTGTTTTTAATGATTTTCTTGCATCACTCTGACTTCTCTCACATCTTACCTCATTACCTCTACTTCTCTTACTTGCTTTTCAAAATCCTTTTTGAGCTCTTCCATGGCCTAAGACCAATTGATATTTTTCTTGGAGGCTTTGGATTGTAGGAGCTTTGACTTTGTTGTCTTCTTCTGAGTGTGTTTTGATCTTCCTTGTCAGCATAGTAACTTTGTTTCTGTTGTTTGCTCATTTTCCCAGCCTGTTACTTGCCTTTTTAACTCTTTGTGAAGGTAGGGCTCTGCTTCCAGGGTGGAGAGTGAACTGTCCCAAGCTTCAGGGGTTTTATACAGCTGTTTTCAGATATACTTCTAAAGACTTATAAGTTTTCAGTTCTTCCAAGGTGGTATGATCTAAGGAGACATGTTTACTACTCTCCTGGCCTGTGCTCTTGTCTGTGAGTGACCACAAGCACTGTTTTCTGCCCTGGAACTGTGAGGAGGGTTCCCCCTCCACTGTGGCTGCAAGTTCTGCTGTGTTAGTGCTCCTCTTCACGCTGGGACTGCCACCCAGGACTGCCACCCAGATCCAAGTATGGGCAAAACAACAGTCGTGTTCCAGTGCTAGCAAAAACACATCTGAAATCCCCTTCTGACCAGTTGTTTAACCCCCTTATTGTCTGTGGGCTGAGAGGTGCTACTGCTATTTCAGTCACTCCCAAGACCTGCTCCTGATTTGCTGGGGCTGGGGCTGTGCTGGTGCAGCCTGAGCTGGACTGTGCTCCACTCTCACCCAGTGTGACACATCTTTCCTCCTGACCTTCCAAATTGTATTGGACTGGAAATTTGTTTCACTCTTTTTGTGGGTTTTACTTCTCTAGAATTTATTTAGCTTAATTTTTTGTTTTTTGTTTTTTTTTTCTTTTTGATGAGATAATCGGGGTTAAGTGACTTGCCCAGGGTCATACAGCTAGTAAGTAAAGTGTTTGAGGTCACATTTGAACTCAGGTCCTCCTGACTCCAAGGCCAGAGCTCTATCCACTGCGCCACCTAGCTACCCCTAGAGTCATTTTTAAAGGTATTTGGAGGAGTTTGGAGGAGAGCTCAGGTGAGCCCCTACCTTTACTCTACCATCTTGTCCCTACCCCCACCATCATGGCTCCCCACTCCAAATGTTTTGTTACCACTGTTCATATTATGCCATTTCAGAGTCAGAAAGGACTTTGGCATCTAGTCCCATTCCCTGATTCACTTGCCTAAATTATTTTCTCCTTTAAATTTTTTTTTACTTTCAATTTCAGATTCTCTCCCTCCCATTCATAAAGCAAGAAAAACAAACCCCATTACATGTATGTATAGTCAAACAAAACAAATTCCTGCATTAGCCATGTCCAAAATTACATGTTTCAATCTGCATTGTAAGTTCCTCACCTCTCTCTCTGGAGGAGGTTACCATATTTCATCCTGAGTTCTCTAGCACAAAGGTTGATTCTTTTGTGATGAACAGAATTGCCAAGTCTTTCAAAGTTGCTTGTCTTTATCAATATTATTATTATTGTATATATTATTCTCCTGGTTCTAGTCACTTCATTTTGCATCAGTTCATGCGCACCAGTTCCCTAGATTTTCTAAAAGTATCCTCTCCATCATTCCTTGATGATGCCAACAATTATTACAAGAGAATTCTATCACATTCATATAACATAACTTTTTTAGCCATTCCCCAATTGATGGGCATAACCTCATTTTTTCAGTTCTTTGCCACCATGAAAAGAGTCACTATAAGTATTTTTGTACATATGGATATTGTTTCCTCTTTGTTTTTTTAAATTTCTTTGAGAGTGTAGACCTAGTTAGTAGTTGTATTTCTGGGTCAAAGAGTATGCACTATTTCATAACTTTTGGGGCTTGGTTCCACACTGCTTTCCAGAATGGCTGGAAAGTTCACAATTCCACCAATGCAGAATCATGTACCTATTTTCCCACAGCCCTTGTAGTATTTGTCATTTTCTTTTTTTTTTTTTCCAACTTAGTCAACTTGTTGAGTGTGAGGTAACACCTTAGAGCTGTTTTAATTTGCATGATAGCATGAATTTCTTCCTCTAAAAACTGCTTATTCGTATTCTTTGACCATTTATCAATCAGCAAAGTAAAACAAACAGTTTAAAATTTAGTGTTTTCTAATTTATTTAATCAGAGTAACAGTAATATTAGTGCTGGTTTATTCTTGCCAAAAACATTTTTCAAGGAATTACTCTGTCTTGGACTATTCTCTCTAAGGAGTTCCCTTTCGACATGATCAAAAGTATACAAAGAGATACCTCTTGGATTTAATTGGATTAAACAAAAGACCATTGCTCAGTTTGGTTACCATAAACAATATAAAGTAGCTTCAGGATTCAAGATCTCTCCCTGAAATTGATTGTGTTTTCAAGGAAGACAAGTGAGATTCAAGTGAGAATGGATACTTCAGACCAGAACACTTATATTAATTCTTAATATATGTAACACCGCTGAGACCTTAATGCTATGTGTTTCCACATTTCCCCTTTTTTTTATAGAGCACACACTAATCTCAAGCATAATCTATGTTTGCTAATTCTGGGGTTCTTATTTTATACCTGCTTGTGTTACCAAGGTTTTCATGTAATGAGTAACAAAATATTATTTCTAGTGGATTCAGTATAAATATGTATTTTTTTATGTTTTATTAGTAGCTACATTGCTCAGTGGATAGAGGACTGGGCCTGGAGTCCGGAAGGTGTGAGTTAAGTACACCACACAATTGGGTACAGAAATACATTTCACTCAACAGGGAAACAGGAGGGAAAGAAGTAAAGGGAGAGGAAGAAGTTAGAGGGAAGGATAGTCCTAAGCAAAACAACCTTAACTAAGGATGTACAAAAATATTTATACCCATTCTTGAGGTAGCAAAAATTGGGAATCTGAGAGGGTGCCAATAAAATGAGGACTGAACAAGTTCTAGAGTATAAATGTGTTGTAATAATATTGTATTGTAAAAAATGAAGAGGATGGTTTCAAAGAAACCTAGGGAGACTTGTATTAACTGATGCAGAATGAAATGAACAGAACCAGGATAATAATTTATACAATGAAAACAACAGAGTAAAGACAAATAACTTTGAGTTAGGTAACAATCAGTCATGATTTCAGTGGAGAAATGATGAAACATGCTACTCACTTCCTGATAGAGAGGTCAGTATATCTGAGTGCAGAAACACACACACACACACACACACACACACACACACACACAATGTAGCAGTGTGTTAAGAAGACAGTGAGAGGAAAGAAAATGAGGCACTGATTGTAGATTTCCTCATCCAGGAGTTTAGCCACATAAGGGAGAAGAGATATTGGACCATAGCTAGAAGAGTGGATGGATCAAGAGAGGGTTTTCTAAGGATGGGAGAGATATTGGCAAGCTTAAATACAGGAATGAAGGTAAACATTTAAAAGGTAAACATAAATGAAAAATTATAAAGGTCTAAACAAGAATAAACTTTATATTCAAATATGAGGGAATAAAATGTGTGTCCAGAACATCATCAGCCAGGGTCAAAAAAGGCATCCAATTAGACAAAGCCTGGGAGTGGTTCTGTTATGTCATGATGATCTTAAGAATAGAAAGAGAGGGAAAGAATACACTAAGATAGAGGAGAAGGGAAAGTTGAGGAAAATTATTTCACATAATCAGGTTGCACAAGTAGACATCTATCCAAACAAGGAGATGGGAGGAGTGTCTGATACTTGAACCTCACTTTTGTCCAAACTGGTCAAAAGAAGGAAGAATATACACACACAGAAAAGCACACGCAGGTACAAAAATGCATTTGACTCAACAAGGAAATAGGAAGGAGTCAGGAAATTTGTTGTTCAGTCATTTTGGTTCTGTCCTACTCTTTGTCATCCCATTTGGGGTTTTTTTTGGAAAAGGTACTAGAGTGGTTTGCCATTTCCTTTTCCAGTTCATCTTACAGGTGAGGAAACTGAGGCAAACAAGGTTAAATGACTTGTCCAGGGTCACCCAGCTAGTAAGTATCTCAAGCCATATTTGAACCTATGAAGATAAGTCTTCCTGACTCTAGTGCTGGCACTCTATTCACTGTGCCACCTAGATGTCCTGGAAAATCTGAGTTCAAATCCAGCCTCAAATACTTACTAGCTGAATAAATCTGGGCAAGTCACTTGCCCTCTGGCTGCCTCAGTTTCTTCAACTGTAAAATGAAGGTAATAACAGCACCTACCTCTCAGCATTGTTGTGAGGATCAAATTTGCTTAGCACAGTGCCTAGTGCATAGTAAGCACTATGTATATATTGGCCATTATTATTATTTTTAGATGACACTCCTTTCAGGTGGTAAATCCACTTAAGAGACCAAATTACATGATCAAAAGGTTGCTTGAGCGTAGAACTAGAACAATATACAATAACTTAGTGGCATATTCTTAAGGGTATTCTTAGGGTAACTGACCGGCCTCAAACCCATTGGTGAGTTAGGGTGGTTTCTACCCCATGCTTGTGAAGACTTCCCCTGTTAGAATGAGTGAATGAGAACAGTTTGTTCCACCACCCATGGAGGCAGCTGAAGCAAGCAGGCATTGAAGATACCAAGGTCATCCACTGTGTCCTAGGGCAATCACTAATTGTCTTGACTTTTGTCTTGCCTCTGGACTTCTATGACTCTGGAAGATAGAGGCAGAAGACTTTGTGCAACTCTGCCTCACTTAAATCCAGTTCACGCATGAGTCAAGATATTACCCCCTGGTTCCATTGGTCTTCCTTGAAAATGAAGGACAAACAACACACAACATTTGTAGGCAATCTAGAAGCAGCCAGTAGACTAGGAAGCAGATTAGAAAGTAGATTGCAAAAATACAATGAACATGTGGTAAACAATAAAATTTATACCAAATTAAACAAGGACACTTTTGGCCAAGATGGCCATTTTGATGGAATCTTAATAAGCTGCCCCCAGCCCCAGTATTCTGATTTCCTTATGGGCCTCACTGAGCAGCAAGCATGTCCTGATTTAACCACACAATCTGGCTTTAACCATACCACAGGCCCCTAGACTCAATCATAGACTTTACTGAAGAGCAGGCCCACTGCCCCTACCTAGCCAATTCCCCCCCCCATCCTAACTTCCTCATATATGCCTCATTGCCTCATAAGGAACAGCAGTGTGTCCATACTCTCAACCACAACCACATCCATCTAATCTCAGGACCATAATAACCAGCCAGTCAGAAAGCAGTACCACCAGGATGCCTGATCAGGATATGGACCCCAAAACAATAGGAGGGACTTTCCCTAAGTAGGCACCTTTGCAGAAATAGTAAAGAACTGACCTAGAGTAAACTTATGACATAGAGAGGCTTATCATAATATCATTATCATACATACATGCCCCCCCTAGGTTTTTCTGTATGCATTGTGGGTAATCACCCACAATGTTCCACTGAGCCTGGGACACCTCCCCTATTATCTAATCCCTTAACAAACCCCTCTCCCATTTCCTAATTCCTTGACAAACCCCTCCTGCCTTTCTAATATGCATAATTTCTGTTGTGTAATCAGCATCATTATGTTGAGGTTTAGGGGTTTAGGAGTGCTAGGATCCCAAAATCAGAACACATGGGTCCTGCCCGAAAGAATTTGACCCAGGCTTTCTTTCAGCCAAAAGCAAGATTTATTAGAACATCTGTCATATTGGGCAGACTCTTAAGGAATCTGAGCCCATGGCTAGATTAATAAGAATCTGAGCACCTTAATGGAGACAAGATGGACTTTATATACAGAAAGACTGGGAGGGATGTAGGAGTGGCCAAGTAGTTTGGGGTGACTAGAATGCCTGGGACCTGAACCACATTGCCAAGGGAGCCTAACTAAGATTAAGGGTGGAAAATGGCCAGGGGCCATAGGGAGGTAAGACAATGGAGGTCTAGGCTAGGTTAAGGGTAAAAAAGAATTGGAAGATTAGGCTTTAGCCACAATGGAAGGCCAGTTGATGGGATTATAGCCTCAGGCAGATGCCAGAGATTTGGCCATCTCTGACCTGGGAAAGTCCAGGGTTTTTCCTTTTTGAGATCTAACTCCCATCCTCATCATTCCCCCCTCAAACAAATGGGACCCAAATTGTTTTGGGGTAAGGGGTGAAGGTCTTGGCTTCTGAAACTGCTTCCTGCTGACAGGGGGGGTAGAGGTGTCTCTGCCTCAGGAGGGAGTCCCAAAGAGGAGGTTGACTGGAACCAAGCACAGGCTGCATCCAGGGAACGATGAGAGGACATTGGCTGGTACCTGCTGTTTGCTATCAACTGTAGGTGAATGGCCTGTAGTCTGGAAGACACAAATCTGACAGAAAAGACTGCAGGGCCCAAATGACAGGATAAAACATCCTTAGCTCTATTTGGATTCAGATAACTCAGTTTTCCACCCATACAGTATCAAATCCACCTCATAGCCAGATGCAGGAATAGCCAGGTGGGTAATATTACCTTTCAAAGTAACATAATGGAGAAACTGAGCCAGGAGGATCCCATCTTAGACTGAGGCTAAAACTGTCCTCTCAGCTTTTCCCAGTGCTGACTTCCTACCAGTATCACATTCTCTGAGTAGCTTTCGGCATTTCTCTCAGATGGCGGATTGATTATTGATGGATTATGATCCATCAGACAACTCAAAATAAAATCCTAGGAGCTTTTACCTCAAACATCAAGTTTCATTAATCACAATTTAGGAAAAACTTTTCCAGGATTTATATCTCAAACTTAAATTTGTCCTGGTGTAAAAAGCCAATCATTAGAGATTTCTGTACACTTGCAAATTCTCAGCAAGTCATACATAACCCAAACAAGTTTTGGCTAGTTTACACATTAAGACAATAACAACAATAGCCAAATTATTTTAGCAGTAATCAAATTATGAAAAGTTGCTTGACATAACTGATACAAAAAGTTTACCAGTTTGAAACTTGAAACAAACCCATTACCAATCAGGTGACTTCAGTTTTGTTAAGTGCATTTCTTTACACAGAGAATCAGCATCTCATCATTAACAGTTAAAACTACAAATTTAAAAGAGTGTGCTTACCCAAGTTCGAAGCTAGCTTCATTACCTTGAGCAGGATGTGCTGAATCTAGGTGATGCTTCCAGGCAAAAGTTGCCCTAGGGCCCAAGGTCATTGGGGGGTGGGGAGCATGCTGTAGTTGCTGCCCCTCCCCCCCTTCCTTTCCTAGGTGGGGGAGGGCAAAATCAAAGGTGAGGGGTAAAGGGTGAAACTCTCTTCT
>NW_020954579.1:11944149-12009068 GCF_900497805.2 Vombatus ursinus
CTTCTACTATGAGAGGGGTTAACAGATATCCTCTTGACTCAAGGGAAGGGAGTGACCAGGTCCTACAGAGGTGTTTCAAAACTTCTTAATGATCAATCACAAAACCTCCAGAATCTACCAAGATATTTTTAGTTGTTCTAACTTTTATCTGTAATTTCCCTCCATGAAGGAGGATTCAGGGGTGTAGAGGGAAGGGAGTAAGTAAGCCTCAGGGAACCCAAAAGCAACTGCAGTTTTCTCCAATTCCTTAGCACCAAGAGAATTGACGGAATTGGGCACACACTTCCCTCCTTGCTGCAGAAGGCGTACCCAGGTCCATGGCCTTCAACTGACCCAGTGGACCGAGAGCCTGAGAGTGTCAGGCCAAGTGCTCGAGACAGCCTTGTAACTGTCTGCCCAGAAAGCATCTCCAAGTGTTGGTGCTTGGAGAGCAAGCCCAACTGCAGAGCAAGAAAGGAGGGGAGGGAGGCTTACATAAGGGTAAAAAAGAATTGGAAGATTAGGCTTTAGCCACAATGAAAAGCCAGTTGATGGGATTATAGCCTCAGGCGAAGGACAGAGATCTGGCCATCTGGAAAAGTCCAAGGTTTTTCCTTTTTGGGGTCTAGCTCCCATCCTCATCTATACACTATAAAATTGCCTGTCTTGTCTTACTGTTGCTGGTTCTTCTTGGAACTCAGCCCCTTAGAGGTGTCACTCCCAATAAATACCTTCACTTGGATGGGAGGTAGTCTAAGTCAGAATTCTTTGAGACGACCCCACCACATGCCAAGAAACCGCAACAATTTTGACAGGGCCTTTGGGTTGTGTAGTTAGTAACACTATGTCCTAAGATGCCAGAAAAGACAAGAAAGACACAACATTCTCCAAAACCCAACAAGGCTGAGCCCTGGGAGGTAGAGGTCCACATAGGAACAGATCAAGACCACGAAGGGCTGACCATTTCTTCCAAAAGTTATATTAAGACTTTTTTTGGTGGTACAAAGCCTCAATTGAGGATGGTACTCCTCTGGTTGTTTGATCAGAGCAGATATGTGAAACCTTTGGGTAGAAGACCAAGACCTATTTACTTTTACCTGGTAAGTCATGCAATATACTTTTACAGTCCTCCCATGGAGATATCTTAACAACTGCAATTTGCTACCATTTAATGGGTTGGAGTCTGGCCAGACTTAAGCTTCCTCCTGAAGTGAGGGCAAGCCATCATATAGACATCTCTTTGATGGGCCCTCATTCCTTCATTGTTTGTCCTTTGTTCTCAAAGAGGACCATGACATCAGGAAGGTGGTGTCATGACTTCCAAGTGAATTGGATTTAAGTGAGGGAGGGCTGTGCAAAGTCACTTGCTTCACTGTCTCCTCTGGAGCCATCTGGGTCCTCTGACAAGATATAGATCAGGGAGACTAGAGATGGCCCCGCATGGGAGACCTTGGCCTTTTTAAGCGAAGGTCTTTCCCAGATTTCAGTCTGACTGAAGCAATGTATTGCTGTGATTAAGGCTACATAGGAAATGAGACAAAATATGGCCTCTTTTACCTAGTTTAAAAAAAAAAAAACTAAAAAAAAAAAAATCAATCTGGGAGGGGAAGAAGACCTTTAAGGTTTCTCACCAAAACAGAAACAATTGCTATTTACACTCACTCTGATGCAGTTTAGGGATTCAGGGGTCCTGGGACCGCAAAATCATAACATGCAGGTCCTGCCCAAAAGAATTCGACACAGGCGTTCTTTCAGCCAAAGACAAGGTTTATTAAAATGTCCATCATATGGGGCAGACTTTTACGGAGTCTGAACATTGGTAAGCTATTAGCTTATTGGCTAGATCATAAGAATCTAAGCAGTGGTTAGATTTTAGGAATCTGAGCATGCACCTTATATACAGAAAGCCTGTGGGAGGGACCTAGGAGTGGCTAGTAAACTGGGATGAACAGAACTTCTGGTGGCCTAGGGAGAATGGAGCCTAGCTAGGATTAAGGGTGGGAAATGGCCAGTGGCCACACATGGGGAGGTAAGACAAAGGAAGGCCAGGCTAGGTTAAAGGTAACAGAATTGGGAGATTGGGTGTAGCCACAATGAAAGGCCAGTTGATGGGATTATAGCTTCAGGCAAATGCCAGAGGTTTGGCCAAATGGGAAAGTCCAGGGTTTTTCCTTTCTGGAGTTGAGATCCCAACTCCATCAACTCTGAGCCATCAGAGCCCAAACGATGACCAAATAAAGCTTGGACTGGGATGTGTTGTTGGCTATTTGGGTTTAAGGCATGGTTCTTAAAAAAGAAATCTAGCCTGTAACCCCCATATATCTTGTGAGGTTTCAGTGATCAAAATTTATATTTCTTTGGGCAGAGCACCTGCAGGTAAGGTTATGATTCCCTATGTGGACTGAGGGAGAGGAGGGAAGGAAGGAATGAAAGAACAAAGGAAGGAGCAAGTGAGTTGCATTGCCTAACTGGAACTGGCCAGTTGGGTTCCCAGTGGGGCAGCTATTACTATTAATAGACCATTGTTTGTCCTTTGTTCTTGAAGAAGACCATGACATCAGGAAGGTGTTATCATGATTTGCTTCATGAATTGGATTTAAGTGAGAGAGGGCCGTGCAAAGTCAACAGCCTTACTACTGTCTCCTCTGGAACCATTTGGGTCCAGTGGCAAGATCTAGATCAGGGCAACTGGAGATGGCCCCAGATACAGTGGGAGACCTTGGTCTTTTTAATGGTCAATAGCTAGTGTATTCTCAAAAGAATTTGTCTGATGTTTTCCTTTTATGACCATAAGAGACAACACTGAGCAAGAAGGTAGCCTATGTCACCTACAATAAATCCATCCTATCCTATAAAGTCGTGTTATTTATGAGATTAAGGTACCAACTCATAGGTCTTTAGGAATAAGTCAGACTAAAGTGTAACTTCTCAAACCAGCAACTCCCATGTGTAGTGATTTAAGATTTCCAAAGACCAGGGGAAAGGTCATAAACTTGGGCCCTAACAAGGAACCAGTGACCACTTGATATGTTAATTGAAATGTTAATTTGGTCCCTTGATATGTTAATTGACCAATTATGTCAAGATAATTGAGCAACAAACCAGATAAAATCAAGGACCCCAGCTTTCAAGTACATTTCAGGGGCCCCAGAGAGGGGAATCCCAATGAGATATTCCCACTAAAGTCAAGGACAGGGTCCTTGTTCTGATACCCTTCCCCACCACCACCAACAAGAAGGAGGACCAGCAGTTAATTGGGTTTTTTGAATACTGGCAACAGTCCTATACTAGACAATCTGCAGTGTTGAGGTCAGATTTGGGAGAGTGTGCAGGAGTGAAAGAGTTCACTTAGACCTTCTCTGTAGCCATTGGTGGTGAGTTCAGGGTGGACCCCAAGAATGTTGGAGTGTTACCTGAAATGATGAGGAATAGACATGTGAGTCCTAGTGTCCTGAAAGAATTCATTTGGACAGTCTTCAAGTTAAAGAAAGGCATTTATTGGGGTGATGCACCCAAGTGGACCTGCTCCCCATAAGGCAGAGCCCCAGTGGGCTCTACTCCACGTGGGAGGCAGAGCATAGGCCACAGATTCGGAGCAGTCCCTGCTTTACGTGGTAGGCAAAGGCAGTTAACCAGCTTAAAGGTATGGTTTAAATACAATTTCATGAAATGGGGGAAGGGGACAAGAGAATGGGAGGAGCAAGCATGGCTCCAAAATGCCTGGGATATCAGGTAGTCCAGAGGTGATAAGCAAAGAGAACAGGAAAGGGGAGGGGAAGAGTTGTTCTGAAATTGAGGGTGCTTTGTGAAAGCACACAAATAAGTCCATGGTGGGGGCTTTAATGCATAGTCTTCTTTGATCACTTCTCTGACTGGTCACATCTTGCATCTTACCTCCTATCCTGCTTGCTCCATTTGTCTCAAGCACTCTTTTCTACCTCATCAACAGCAGTGAAATAGAGTGGAGTCATTGACAATGGGACATGGTTAGAGTGTGCTTGCCTGAAAGGTTTTGAAATTGAGTACTAATTGGAGCCATGCTGAACTACATCCCATTTGAAAAACAGTTCTTTACTTCCTACTGGGTCCTAGTTCAAGTTAATAGACTGACTCAACACAGCCCAAACACTCTCAGGACACACACTCTGTGTACCTTAAGATAACTGTAGCCAATGAGAATGGCTGGTAGACATCTAGAAACACTGGTAAATTGGGTTCTGGTGAAACCACTGATTTGGTTAGAACATGTTTGATGTGATACAACTATTCCAAAGAGTCACAAATTGATGGGCATGCAAGGCATTACAGAACTACCATTCTTGAACCTGTTGAGGATTACAGTAGAACGAGTGGTGTTCTTTTGCATTTTGTTATCACAATAGGGTAAGATATAGCAAAGTAAATCAGAAATCCTGATACTTCATCTGCTGAAAATCTGTCAGTATAGATGGTACTGATCACAAAAGGGGCACAAACCATGAGTGTACATAAAATTAAAGATAGGGATAATTATGTGCTAGTACTATATTGTGACGAAATTGGAAATATATATTGCCTCTTACAGGTAATGACTTCATACCAGGTACCCCCAGTTCTAACAATACAATATTGCTAACCAATGCAGGGCAACTGTTATAAATAACTTCAATTTCTAAGTATAGATTAGACAAAATAAGGAATGGGAAAAGTAAAATCTGATGAGGGAAAAGTTGAAGAACCTGAAATCATTAGAAATTTTCACTTAATATAAACTCTAGAACTGCTAGTTAATAATGAAGCAGACCCCTCCCCCCCCAAAAAAATGCAATGTCTCAAATGATATTGAGAGGGAATTGGCATGCATAGGCTAAAATTTCATTCTTGTTAGTTTGACAGAACGAATTTAACTAGCAGATCAACTACACCAAATAAGAATCATTCAGTGAAACTGGTATTAGCCTTGACCATTGTGAACAAATATATTCTTTTACTTTTTTTTAAATAAAAAGTGTAAAAGTATTTAAAAACCCTCACAAACTAGTATATATGGCAACAACTGCAATGGTAAGACTAAATGGTGGAAAGGTGGCACTATCAAAGCAATAACTAGTACAATAGATGTCAGACATCATTATGGAAGAAGTGACTTAAGAGAACTATTGAAGAACTTCAAAAAAGCCTTGTTGATTAATAGCAGTGTATAGATGTCACTATCTAATGGACAGAGTAGAAAAATGAATACTCTATACTTTTCCAATTAAAGCAATAAAAAAAACCAAGCAGAATAGAATTTGGAAAACAAGAGTGTATCAAAAAGTCTAGTTTCTCTTAATGAGCAATTGAAAGAAGTCAAAGCAGCACCAAGAAAAAAAAATCATTAATCAAAAAGTTTTAAACAGATGCCTGAGAAATGGAGTAATCAGGAGGGAAAACACCCAAAGAAGGAGAATGTGGAAAATTTCTGATCTTCCATATGGTTATAAGAAGTCTTACTGAAGAAAAATGCAAATCAAATCAAACAAGAAACAGTACATGCATCATTAACATCATAAACAAAACAGTTGTATCAGTGGAGATGACTGAAACCCTAGATTGTCTGCAAAACTGGAAGGCTGCAGTGCCAGCTAAGATCCATAATTTTGACTTTAAACATTTAACAGTTGTTTGCAAGTTACCCTCACAGTACTTTATTTGCTTTCTCTCAGACCAAGCCTGATCACACCTTTCTTAATGGAAGGTATCACTTACTAAAAGAGAAGAATGATAACTATTCTTCCAAACATAGTTCAATTATGAAACATTCACATCCTGCATCTTACAAAAATGCATAACACATGAAAGCAAAAACATCTGAGGAACGAAATTAGTATACAAGCAAGTCCCAGTAGTATAAGGAGCAACTTATGATTGACTCAATAATTATTGAACAAGCCACGCTAAAGCACTGTAAGCTTTATACTTCCTTTATTATCACAAAGCCTTTAAGCTCATTTGCACACTCATGGTTTATTCATTTATTGTACATATATAAAATAGACCCAAGTATAGGAAGAAGAGTAAGCTACTTGATACACTCATGGAAAACTGTTCTCTTAGCCACCAACAAAGTTATGTCAAAAAGAAGACTTTATATTTGATCATGGAAGTAATAGGGAACCATTGGAATTTAATGAGCAATGGGTGAAACAGTCAGACATCTGAGTAGAGGATAGAGAGCAATAGGAAAAGACTTGGGGGAGGGAACCTATTCCAAGGATATTGCAAAATTCTATAATCTGTGGAATCTTTCCCTAACAATATCAAAATATCATTTGGACTTAATAAATGTAAAATTCTGTGGTTATAAAAGATAAAGCCTGAAGGCTTTAAGCTTAAATGTGGAGGTCAAGGTGAACCAGTAAATAAAGAAGATATTTGCAAATAATTTGGTGTCCTGTGGACAAGACACCTTGTCTTGAAAAACATAGAAAGCTGTGTCTGTGTATACTGAACTTACTGGTATCCTGAAATCAAAGTTGAGTCAGGAATATATTTAAAGTGGTTAACACCTGTGTAATATGATCTTCACATACTTTCTCAACTCTAAAATGTACTATAATAGTTGAAGAGTACCCTAACAAATACCTATAATATTTACAAAACAGAGGGCATGTCATTCTAAGAGAGATATTTACAGTTTAACACTTGCATACAATAAAGGAGGAAAAGAATTGGTAGTTACAGTCCAAGAAAAATAGATTTAAAACAAATATATTTGGAAATACATTTGGGACAAGCAGACATCACTTCATCAAGCATTAGTAAATGCCAGCAACAAATACTCTTTGGTGGATCTATCTAACGTAACTGAACATGTTTTACTTCCGTGTGGATCCTATGCAATGTCTAAGATCCAAGAAATGAATCAAAAGACCCTCCATAGGCTACATCTGCACGAGCTCAACCATCAAGATATTGACAAATATGCATTACACAAAAGGCTAAGTTATTGGATTTTTAAAAATTTAAAATAATAATTCATGAAGCTAATTCAGGAACCAGATCATTAACACTAGAAATTATTGGTTCTCAATGAGTCCAGACCTACTGGTCAATGCAGATTATTCAAGGAAATGATAAAAACTGTACAACACATAATTGTAGTTTGCGAAAACTTAGCACTTACCCAACACCTGCTTAGAGACAACCTAGAAGCTAAAATTATAAATCAGAAGCTCACTATCTTTCATCAGCTAATAAATGACAATTACAAAATCTGTATACAAATAAATACAGATCTAAACAATTGATGAAATATTAATTGATCATGAGTACAATGTAATAAAAATGATAATACTACCTAATTAGTGCTATGGCAATCAAACTATCAAAGAATTAGTTTATAGAGCTAGAAAAAATAATAACAAAATTTATTTGGAGGAACAAAAGGTCAAGAATACCAAGAGAATCAATTTTTAAAAAGTGAGGGAAATATCAGTAACAGTATCTAACAGTACCACATCTCAAACTGTATTACAAAACAGTAATCATCATAATATTCTGGTACTGGATAAGAAATAGTGGTTGATCAGTCAAATAGATTAGGTACACAGTAGATAGGAGTAACTGAGCACAGTAGCCTAGTGTTTGACAATATGCTAGCTATTGATGCCAGTTATTTGACAAGAATTTCTGGGAAAACTGGAAAGCAGTCTGCCAGAAAGTGTGCATAGATCAACATCTTATACCATATACCAAGATAAGTTCAAAATGGGTACATGATAGACATAAAGATGATGTCATATGCAAATTCGAGAAGCATGGAAAAAAAATTACCTGTCAGAGAAGTGGGTAGAGGAAGAGTTCATGACCAAATAAGAGACAGAGAGGATCAAGGGAGATAAAATTGATATTTTTGATTACATTAAATTAAAAAGGGTTTTGCACAAACAAAACCAACGCAGCCAAAATTAGAAGGAAAGCTGAAGGAACTAGGGACTTTTATTAACTGCAAATTTCTTAGCTAAAGATCTCATTTCTCAATTATATAGAAACCGAGCCAAATTTATTAAAAAAACAAACAAACAAACAAACTATTCCCCAGTTGATCAGATGGTCAAAGGATATGAATAGGTAGTTTTCAGAAGAAGAAATCAAAGCTATCAATAGTCATAAATAAATGTTCTAAATCCCTAATAATTAGAGAAATGCAAATTAAAACAGCTCTTCAGTACAGCAATACTGTAACAATAATCACCTCTGAAAGACTTAGCAACTCTGAACAATATAGTGATCCAAGACAGTTCCAAAGTACTGATGAAAAATGCTATTCATTCTGAGAGAGAACTGGTGGACTCTTTGAGTATAGAATGAAGCATCTTTTTTTCCCCTTCCTTTATTTTTCTTGCTTTTTTTTTTCCAACATAGCTAGTGGGGAAACATGTTTTCCAAAACTTCCTATGTTTAGTAGTAGTTATTGTATTTTTTCCTTCTCATGGGTTGAGGGAAGGGCCAAGGGAGAGAAGAATTTGGAACTGGAATTAAAATTTTATTTATTTAAAAAAATAAACTAATAGACAAGACCTTGTCCTGCAAATATAGACCTCAAAATATCTTTGCAAATTAAAATATGTTGTACCACATTGTCTCAGGTTAATTTGTTGCCCAAAATTATTAGGATGTATTAGGGATATATAAAAATTTAAGAAGATTTTTAATAGATGTTGCTTTACTAAACATGCATCATTTCCAAGCTACATGGATTGAAAAGCTTTCAAAATGGAGAACTAGAAGAGAGCAAAATCATGTGAGGAAAAAAAATACTATACATTTCATCCTTGTTATCTTGTCTCTGTGATGACTATTCTTTCAGTGAGCCTGTAGAAGGTGAGCTTATGTAATAATACTTTTATTCAGCTTCAAAAAGCAGTTTTTTTGTAAATCTATAAAAGAATAGCACTTGATCCCAGGACTATTTCTCTCTGATCTCCATCTAAAAAGATGAATAGAACAAGATGTATGATAAGAACAATAATCAGTTGAAACAGTATCACAAACACCGGCAAGTTGCAAAAATTTAGTACATACTGAATACCTAGAATGAATGATTAGTTCACCAGAATAATACAACCTTGAGTTGTTCTTCATAAACCGGTAACAAATCACCATACTAGAAATACAAATCTTTAAATATCCTTGAGAGTTCAGAAAATAATCTCTTGGTACCTGGAGCATGCCATGAAAATCACTCTTAATCACACATTGACCAACAAAAATTTAAGATTAATTAATAAGATTATTAATATCTTTGACAGATATTGCCATGCTAAATACTGATATTTGATGTCTACGTGGAAAACAGTTCTCTAAAAAGAGCTAGCCATACAATAATGTCATAAACAGTTCATATGAAATATAGTATTTTTCAGGGAGATAGATTTTACTTGTTATAGTTTTTCGTAAACAAACCCATTATCATCTTTCTAAGTAGAACTAAGAATGTTTCTAAAGAAAAGGAGATGAATTAAAACATCTTATTAATCACTAGCTATATATGAATCACATCTAGTTATATGGCTCCACAGAAAATGGAGTGTATAGGCATTTATATAATAAACATTATCTCATTTGATCCTCACAACAACCCCGAGAGGTAGATGCTGTTATTATTTCCATTTTGCACTTGAGGAAACTGAGAGAAACAAAGGTTAAGAGACTTGCCCACAGTCACCCCGCTGTTAATTGTCTGGGGTTGGATTTGAACTTGAGTCTTTCTGGCTCTAGGCCCTAGCTCTCTATCCACTGCACCACTTAACTCTGCACTGAGAAACAAATTTAACCACTCCTTCATCTCACAGAATTGTTCTCTAATAATAACAAAATATGAATTTTAAATGTATGTTAATGAAAGAGAGACTGAAGTTTCTAAGCTTGAATTGGACATCACATTGGACCAATGGATGAAAGCCATATCTACAAATACCTTTTTCTCCTCCTGGCAAAACACACTGAGCCAAAAGATATTGAAGAGAAGTTTTTGGCTCAATATGTTGAGACTCAACTGGTATTTTGAAATCAAAGCTGAATCAGAAAACGAAACAAAACACGTTTAAAGCGATTAACACCTACACAGTAGCAGTCATACTATATAGCTTGGAATTGTGAAGTTAACCATGACAGGTTTGAAATATATCTCAACAAAATCCATACAATATTAATAAAACATAGAGTCCATTACCAAAAGGTTGTCTGGAAAGATGAATACTTCTGAACTATCAAGGACTATGAGGCATTCTTAAAGCACATGATAAATATGTCAGATATTTCTTGAAATACTTTTGGAGAAAGCAGAAATCAGTTGAATGAGCTGTAGTCAAGGCTAATTACCGGTACACATTAGATTCATCCAGTGTAACTGAAAATTATTTAATCAGGGGTTCTTAAACTTTTTTGTGTCATGGGCCTATTTGGCTGTCTGGGGAAGCCTATAGACTCATTCTCAGAATTATGTTTTTATTAGGATTACAGAAGATTACAAGGGAAACCAATTATGTTGAAAGATAGTTATCAAAATGTTTTTTAAAAAACAAGTCCTTGAACCCCAGGTTAAGAACACCTACTCAAATGGAGCCTATGAAATGACAAAGTTTCAAGAATGGAATTAAAAGGCCTTCTGTGAACAATATCTGCGTGAACTTGGCCAACAATATGTCCAAAAAATAAATAAATAAAGAGTGTTACACAGATAGCTGAGGTGTGCAGATTCATTTGTTGAAGTGAAGAGGTTTATAATGGCAACTGGACACCTGGACATTGCCAATTAGAAATTACAGAAGGAGTGTGCTTAAGAATTCCAGATTTAATGATACATGTTGATTATGAAAGGAAATGGTTGAGATAGTGCAGCACATTGCTGCAGGCTATAAAAATTTAGCACCCACTAAACACCTACCTAGACATGACCTGGTGGCTAAAATTGTACATCAAAAGCTCACTACCTTTAATAGACTTATAGATGAAAAATCCCCATTCTACAAATACAGATCTCTAAATATCTAGAAGATTTCAGCTAATAATAAATTGACCTGGAACTATACCATTATCATAAACTGAACTGTTACCAACAATTGCCTGGATATAAATACTGATCAATAGAAACTTAAGAACAATGTTTTTAATAGATGTCACCTTACCATTCCCAATACTTTTAACTTCTAAAGTTCATCAAAGAGAAAAAAAAAACTTTTAAAATAGAACTGACTGAGAAAAATAGAAACTTGTGGCAACAGGATGAGGAGTACGTGTGTTTGTATAATCCCTGTTGTACTCTCTGGTATTAGAATTATATCAGAGAAGTTTTGAATGAGGCTAATGGGAATTAGCTTAAATTCTAATACTATTATTTTTCTTCAAAATGTTATTTCATCTACCTGTACAGTAGTCCATAGACCATTAATTAAAGAATAATAGCAGGATTATAACTTATAACAGGACCATTTCTATCTCTACCCCATTAAAAATGATAAGAACAAGATGACAACATAAACTTTGTACTGGGATATTGCTGGTGGGAGCTGGACTAGATCCCATGGTATTTGGCTGCAAATACATTAGTCACTTACATTGAATGAGTTGAGCACATGTTTTACCCCATGTTGGACTGTGTGGTCCTTGGCAAGCACTCAAGGTCAGGTGTATTAACCTTCTGGGACATGAGGAATAGCATTTAGTGCACTAGAGCAATAGTTTTTGCTAAAAATACTACACTTACAGTCTTTGAAAGAGTTGATGCCCTTCCTGAAGTCTTTACGCCCAAAGTTTCTACAGTCATGGAATCCATGTCAGCAGATTTCAAACAATAGGGAATATGATAGTATACATATTTATTTTTATAAATGTTTATAAATTCATAAGTAAATTTATTTGAATTTTACAAGTGTTTTAAATTTAAAAATAAAAAAGATGTTTAATGATTCCTATGTAAGACTGTTCATTTATCAGTTATCAGTTATTATCAGTTATGTCAGTCATCCTAAGGAGATGAGATGAAATTTGGTAAGACAAGAAGGAAATCTTATTAGCCCCTTTGCTTCATTCCTTTATTTATCTTAGGTGGCATCTCCACAGAAAATGACTGTACTTTTGAACCAGATTATGCCATCCCACCACTTCCAGTGACTGAAGGTATGCAGCACATTCGGATTATGGAGGGCATGTCCCGCTCTCTTCCATCCTCCCCCTTACTCACCCATCAGTCTATCAGTGTTCGGCTCCAACCTGTGAAGAAATTAACTGGTAAGGATTCTAAATATAAACTCAACTAGGTATTTTTTTAAAAGCAAGTAATATAAAATTGTAGCTGATATTTCTCTCTGCGTGTGTGTTCAGGTTTCCCTCCTTGGCTTGCTAAAGTTACAGACTCCTGTGACATCATGCTGGTATTTGCTGTAAAAAATGGCTTTAGGGAACCTCATTTTGACAAATTGAGTTATCTATTTTCTAGGTGATCCATCTGTTGTGGACAGATTTTCTAGTATTTCAGGAAATTCCTAATATTGCCAGAACATACTGTAGCTTTGTTCTCATTTATCAGCTTGTTCATGTCAGATTAACAGATTGAGACATTTTGATAGTTTAAGTAATTTTCATTTTAGCTTTAGGATGGTAGGATTGGGAATTCAACAAAGGTATACTAGTCATAGTTTTATATGAAAGGATGACTTTTGTTTATTTCATGTCTGTTTTTAAACGCTATTTTAAGCACTCTGGTTTCTGTTGTAGATTATTCTGTCTTCTTAGAATACTTATTTTAAAATAAAAAATGTTTCCAACATTATCGCAAGGTATATTGTTACTCATAGCAAGTGACTCATGGGGGGAACTGCATCTATATAAAATCAACCCTCTCCTCCCACTGTAAATTTAACATATGGTTTGTTTAATGAGATAGTTTTGACCAATTTACAGAACTGTCACATTTGGAAATGTCTGGTATTACTGTGGCTTGGTTATATTTCCACTAAGAATATCACTCACTGAATAAATGTAGATATAGAGTTCACATTCAAAGGAAATATTTAAAGTAAACCAAGATTTGACTTTCAACAAACTCCTGAACAATATGATCTACCTTATGCCTTTCATATAATGTGTTTTACAGTAAAGCATAGGGTAAATGCTAAGTTATAATAGTGATTACAAGAAGTGGCAGAAACAAAGCATAGGATTTCTAAGTTCTTTCATGAGTTTAAAATGAAACTTTAATAATGTTGCATTACAAAGTGAGATGCTAAGATAAAGATAGTCCTGACTTTGGATTGTGGTTTTACAAAGCAGTGGTGCCTGTTGACTTTGTTTTTACTTTTAATCATCTTGTTATCAAAGCAGTTGACAGAGTCAGAACCTACTTTGTTATGGCTATTTATTGTCTTTTAGGTCATAAAATGAAATCAGATTGTTGTGTCATTTGTATTTTGCTAAAATCTTAGTTTTATTCTTCCTTATAGTGGAAATATGGCAGGCTTGAAGGAAGGTCTGAGCTTTGACCATAAATGTCAGTTCTATGAAATATGTCCCTTTGAAAGTTAAAAATGTTCTTGGTATTTCTCTTGATAACACAAAACAGTTGTACTTGTCAGTGGTACCTCATCATTAAATGCATTGATGGGGGGGTAGCAATCTCCAGGTGATTGGAATCTCCATTACCTTCAGTTCAAGAACTGTTATTCTGAATTTTTGAAATTTTAACATAGACAGCTATATGTAGCCTTTTTAAAAAGGGAAATATGCTCTCACTGTCGATGAGAAATCTACTATGTTGATGCAGTAAGGGTTAACTTTCAGTGAGGTCTCAGATTGCCATTGTGAACTGCTGAATTCTTGTAGAGCTGTTGAATTAATGTTTAATCTGTCAAAAAGTTTTATTTTCCTTCATGCAAAACCTGTTCTGTCAAATAACTTCAAGACTAACAATGAAATCTGCTACATAAAAGAATGTCTCCTTTAAAAGATGATGTCATGGATTACTCCATTATTTTGTGTCTACTTTTCTATCATCTGAAGCAGTTCATCTTCTCTTTTTACTTTAGAATTTGAGATAAAGATTGGTGTTACTCAACTTATTCAGTTATATGTACAGTTCTCTTCCTTTATCTGTTTGTTATGAATAAGCAAAACAAAGTGTAAGAGAGATGGATTAGTTGCCTATAAATGAATTTCCTATAGGGAAAAAGATGTTAGGTGGCATTATTCTTTAGATTACTATAGCTTTACTTATTAAAATACCTATTTTTGTGTTTCTAAGACTTGTGGTTGTGTGGTTGTGGTTTGTCCTTTGTTCTAGAAGAGGACCATCATCAGAAAGATGATGCTATGATTTGGATTTGAGCGAGGGAGGGCTGTGCAGTCACCTGACTCACTTTCTTCTCCAGAGCCATGTGGGTCCAGTGGCCAGATATAGATCAGGATAACTGGAGATGGCCTAGGATTCAGTGGAAAACCTTAGCCTTTTTAAGCTAAAGTCTTTCCAAGTTCTCATTTTGCCAGAGGCAACACCCTTTCAGTGATTAGGCCTGTTAAAGAAGTGAGTCAAAGGATGGCCCCTTTCATCTTAAAAAAATAATAATAATAAAATCAAAAGGGGACAGGAAGACCCTCAGGATTGCTAGCCAAAAGAGCAACAAGTACTGTGTGCATTCACTCTGCAGATGCCATATCTTCCATGTGGCCTGGCTAATTGCTCAAGTCAATAAAGAAAGGAAAATATGAATTCTCTGCCCCTTTTTAGAATTATTACATCTGTTAACCTTATTCTACTTCTTTCTGTGTGATTCGCTTGTCTCATTACATGTTGTTTCCTTGTCCCATCTTTAAATTGCATATGTCATTCCACTGTGTGAAACCGTCTTCACCTCTAATCTACCAGGATACATATATAACTTTCCATGTTTTAAAGTGTAAATAGGAGTTAATCTCCTCCTTTCCTGGTTATTGCTAAGGGACTTTTGCTAATTTAGCATATTTTTTCAGTACTTTACATGTATTAAAACCCTCCCACAGAAATGGCCTATTTGCAATTAGGTCAGCTCAACTTCAGACTAGGAAAAAAAATCTGCCTAAGTCCAAAAGGAAAAAAAGAGGAAGATGTGGGACTTAAAAGCAGTAAGCTACTTAGAGTATTTTTAGTACAAAGCTAAGTTGGTAAAGAAGCCTCAAAGAAGTAGAGTAGTGGATAGAGTTCTGGACTTGGAATTGAATTCAGACACTGACCAAGACATTTACTAGCTGTGTGACCCTGGGGAAGTCACTTAGCATATCTCAGCCTCAGTTTCCTCATCTGTAAAATAGGGATAGTAATAATAGCACCTACCTCACACAGTTGTCATGAGAATATATATAAAGTACTTTGCAAATTTTAAAGCTGTATAAATGTGAGTTGCTATTATTAATTTGTTGAAAATTTAATTCATTGTTTTTAACATTGCTAGGTAATGAAAAGCTTTAAAAATTAAATTTTTTTGGACACACTTTTCACTAAAGTAACTTTTACTATCAAAATTTTTTTTGTACATGGGCAGTTTACAGATAGATTTAGTCATTTTCAAATATTAAGCAAATTTCTTACATATAAACTATAACTCATATTTAGCTTTATTGTCTGTTAACCTGCCTTTTAAAAATTACATAGGATAGAGGTTGTCTTCTTACTAGAAACTGTATCTGCATTCAGATTCCTTCTTTAGTTTAGGAAGTCTCTATGCAGGTAGGAAAAGGGAGATGAAGAGGGAAGAAAAGTAAGCTCTCAGCGAATGATTTTAATTTGTTTTGCTAAAGTTTGAGGTTAGGTATTCTGCAGAAAATGTAGTGGTGGAGAAGAGAATAAGTGTCTTAAGGAAAGAAAAAAATATTTGAAATAGCTATTGTAGTGAGTGGAATAGATAATCAATTAGGTAATCAATTAGGTAGGTAAAGTAGGATTGCTTTACAGTTCTGAGGGCCTATAAAGTTGTAATGGACCTAGTCACTATTTTATCTCCCTCCTTTTCCTTCTTTCCTTCCTTCCCTCCCTCCCTGCTTCCCTTCCTTCCTCTTCTCTTTTATTCCAGATTTTTTTTTAATTTTTTAGCTAAATGACAAAAATAAATGACACAAAGCGAAAAAAAAAATTAAAGTGATGAATATTCATTTCATACTCCTTGCTCTTTTTAAAAAAAAAGTGTGTAGTAAATCATGCATGATACTTTCAAAATTTTCTTGTTGGTCTATGCTTCATTCTGTTCTTTTCTATTCATTTAAAAAAAAATACCAGTGACCTTTTTTGTGTGTGTGTGTGTGTGGGGGGTGTCATCATTATTGTCTTCTGTTCCATTAAAGATGCATTTTCCTCCTATAGGATTACACTTAACTTTTCTGAGTAAATTATTCTTAGTTGTAAGCCTCTATATCATTTGCATTTTGGAAAATTGAATTCTAAAATTTCTTTTTTTTTTTTTTTTTTTTTTTTTGGTAGAAGCTGCCAGGTTTTTGTGATCTTGACTATGTGATTTCTTGGTACTTGAACTGCATCTTTTTGATTACTGAAGTATTTTTTTCCTTGATGTAAGAGTTCTCAATTTTGGCTGTGACATTCTTGGGACTTTTCTTTTGGGGGTTTCTTTCAGGGGGTGGATTCCTTCTATTGTTACTTTGTTGTAATTTGTCCTTTGATTCTAATAGATCTGAGGAATTTTCATTTATTTATTTCTTAAAATATAAAATAACTAGGTTTTTTGGTTTGGTCATGCTTTTTGGAGAGTCTCTGATTGTTAAATTATCTCTTGATCTGTTTTTCAAATCATTTTTTTTTTTTAGTAATAAGTATCTTACATTTTCTTCCATTTATTTCAGTATTTTGATTTTGTCGTAATAGTTTTTGCTGTGTAATTGAGTTATTCCATTTCATTTGTTGGGTAAGGTTATAACTTTCTCTTCTAGGCTACTTACTAAGTTTTCAGTTCTTTCCTTAAAAGCTTTAATTTTTTTAATTCTTGCTTTATTTCTTCTAAGTATTTATGTAATGATTGTGGAAAATTCATTTTTTTTCCCTTTGAGTCTCTGCTAGCATTTGTTATAGAGTTAGAGTTGTAATAATTTTTTTATACTGGTCGATGTTTTCTTTGTTTTACTTATCTCTCCATCTTTCGTTCCTGAATTGGAGCTTTGTGCTGAGGCCAGTCTCTACCTTAGTTGCATTTTTGGGAAGGTTTTTCCACCTTTTTTGTTCTTGCCCTGGGTCCTCTGGGTTCTTTCACTGATCTCCACCTCCCAAGGTTAGACCCCAATGGGTCTTTGAGTTTCAGAGTGCCATATTTTCAGGGCTTTCTCTGGAGTCTTGGGACAAAATTTTAGGGACCTCAGAACCTGTGTCCTGTCCAGTTTGAATATAGCAATATTGCTTCCACTGCATCTCCCTAGAACTTCCAACATGTCCTTTCTGGTTTTTTTTTGTATGCTACCCTGCGCCTTTCTCAAGAGAACTCTCTGATCTTGTTGTCTCTTAACACAGAGTCTTGCAGGTTATTGATGCCCTGTCTCTAGTTTTGCTGGCACTGGCTTTACTGGAGGGGTCCCCTTTCCTAGTTACTGTTGGCTTCTGGCTGACTTTTTGTGTATTTCTGGGGTGGAAGAAATCACCTTCTGTAGTTCCTCATTGAAATTTTTGATTCTTATTTGATCTTGTTTGAACTTCATGGTTTTGTAGTAATAAGTGTAGGAATTTTCAGGTCATACGATCATATGATCAGCAAGATGGAGGACATTTTTCTCCAGGCCTTGTTAACTCTTAAAAAACCCTAAGAGAGGAATTATATACTGGAGGTATAGCAATTACAGCTGAATATACAGTACAAGAAAACAAGATGCCTACTAGTTATGTGGAAACAGTAGAGAAGGCTTATTCGAAACATGTTCATTCAGTACCCCTCTCCCAAGTTACCATTTCCTGGCAGGTCATACATTCTGGGATTGTACATTGGAACCTAGTTGGGGATTTCCTTCCTTCTGGAGAGTCTCTACCAGTGAACCCCACTGCTATATCACATTGTTGTGTTGCAATAAATAAAATATAGATAGATAGATAGATAGATATCAGATAGATAGATAGATTTTTTTTCCCCCAGCCACACAGAAGAAGGGAGGAATTAGGTTTCCTGGTGCCTACAGATACCCTTAAGTTAAGGAACTCAAGTCCGTAGTAGCTTTTCTAGGAATACTTCTTTAACCCTGCAAAAAATAATAGATGCTCATTTGGCCTAATCAAAGAACCAAAAAATTGAAGGAAGTGGAGCATAGGGCCATTATGTGTAGGTAAACATGGATGGAAGAAAGAAGTTTACAGTCCAGCTGAGGCCAGTTCCATTGGCTTTGGGGCAGGGACTGATGTCAAGGAAAAGTAAATTCCTTATAATGAGAGTAGGTGGAGATAACATGGTGGTCTAGCCTTGGGAGTAATCCCTCCATCAAAGGGAAGGAGTTAGAAACTGAGCAACAGTGGGCTATAAATTATAAGTCCAAAATTAGCAGTGATTTCAAGGAGAAGAAAATTAAAATTTAGAGGACAAGCAGATAAATGAACAGAAAAGATAATACAATTAGAAAGGAAGGTGAATGCAAAGCATTCTGAAAGTCCCAAACCTCTCTAAATAAAGACTGAAAGACAAAGGAAATTGAACCATGAGCTGATGAAAGAGAGAACTCAGTGGAATGCCAAGAGGACTTAGAACAACAAAAAGTGTTCCAGAATAGTTCAGATGCAGAAATGAAAAATATAAAAGAACAATTCAGAAGAAAATGAATATCGAAACCTATGGCCTGCACAGCAGAAATAATTACCACAACAAAAAAGTACTTGAATCCATGGTGGTGAGTTGCTCCTAAGAAGCAAAAGAAGGAACAGAAATGGAATACAAATATACTGAAGTGAATGACTATCTGGAGGAAGAAAAGAAAAAACAAGGCTAAAAGAGTCTACACACACACACACACACACACACACATAAGACTATATATATATATATAAGCAGAAATCATTTTCCCAAAGACAGGAAGCAAAGAGACAAATAAAGGATCATGTCTCGTTGAATAGCATACATCAAAAAACTTGAGTACTATAATGCAAGAAATAACGGGGCAGGTATGTGGCGCAGTGGATAAAGCTCCGGCCTTGGAGTCAGGAGGACCTGAGTTCAAATCTGACCTCAGACACTTGACACTTACTAGCTGTGTGACCCTGGGCAAGTCACTTAACCCTGATTGCCTCACCAAAAATAAAAATAAAGAAAGAAATAACAAATAAAACCTCTCCAGCTCTTCTGAATACAGAAAACAAAGTACCAATTAAAAGACTAAACGGATCACCTTAGGGGAGAGTTCAGGAGACAGCTCCAAGACACACAGTAGGGAAATTTAACAATTCCAAAGACAAACAACAAATCCTGCAAGCAGCCAGGAGAAAGATTAAAATATAAAGGTAAGGAAATTCTTTTTACACAAGACAATTTTACCGCCATTGGATACTGCAGGAAGGAATGGAATAATAAATTCCAAAAAAGTAAATGTATTCCAGATACCACCCAAAATGATATACCCCACAAATCATAACCTAATGATCAATGGGAAAAAATATGTAATTTCAATAAAAGTGAGGAGTTTGAGGTATCCTTGGGATTGTGCGGGGTGGGGAACACAACAGATACGAGATTATTCATCTCATAAATACCCCCAACAAAAAAAAAAACACAAGAAAAGGTAAATAAATACAACTACCAAGAAAAAAAAATACATAAATTACCCTACCTCTAGAGGTTATTAAAAGAAAAAATCTAAAAAGAGAAAAAAAGTACCTACTGCTTTTAATAAAAATACCTGTTACATTAAAACAATATACCTATTGCATTTAAACAAGAATAACACCACCTGAGAAACCATTAGTAAATTTCTGAATAAAAGTATAAGGAGATAAATATAAGAGTGGAATTCAGTAATTGGGAGAAGTAATGGGGCAAGTTTAAAATAACTTTGACAGAATTCCACAACCACTCCAAATCTCAGTAGTGAATCAGTGTATTTTGTGGGATTGAACTGCAGAATGAGAAGTTGAAAAAAAGGGGAGAGGGAAGTGAAGGATAGAGGGGAATGGATGATATAATGTAATCATATCCATTGGTGAATACTGAAGCGAAGATAACACCTGTAGCATCTTAGCAGGAAGAGGGGATAAAGGGAAATGGAAGAGGTGGCAAAGGGAGGAATTAAAACAGGGGGAATGAAAGGGTGAGGTCCCAATGTATTGGGAAGAGAGAATGCTGCTTCATTCTGTGATGAGATACTGGGACTTCACAATGAGCCTAATCTACAGGGAGTTGGTACACAGGAAGATACATTACTTTCTTTTACACTCAAACAGAAGTTCTTAACTTCAGTTCCATAGATCCCTTCATGAGTATGTGGATAAATTTCATGAGATCTGTGAGCTTGAATGGGGGAGAAGTTACATCTTTGTTTCAATATAATTGGTTTCCTTTGCAATTCTATGTATCTTATTTTATACTTTGAAAAACATTCTGAGAAGGGATCCATAGGCTTCACCAGTCTGCCTAAGGTGTTCACAATACAAAAAAATGTGGTAGAATGTGTTTTGCGGCTGAGGATGACATCTTGACTCAAGATAAGAGAAACTGTAGGTCTTAAGGGCAACAGGCATCCAGAAGAATGAGAGAACATAGCTCCTGAGGTGAGATTTACATGGCAAATGGGACAGTGGTCATGGTTAGAGTACTCATTATCTTTTCTCCAAAACCTTCCCCTCTGCCTAACTTCCTTATTACTGTTGAGAGTACCACCATCCTCCCAATAACCCCAGATCATTACCTAAGTGTTATCCTTGATTCCTCACTGTCTCTTACCCTGTTCCTCTCCCCATTATAAGCAGTTTTCAAATCATCTTGTTTCTACTTTGTAACTTCTCTAGTATTTGTCTTCTTTTCTCCTTTGATGCTGCCACCACCTTGGTTTAGACTTTTATCACCTCACTCTTGAGCTGCTGCAGTAGTCATCTTCTTGGTCTCCCCACCTCGGGTATCTCCTCATTCCAGTCTATCTGCTACTTAGCTGTCAAATTGATCTTCCTTTAGTACAGGTCTGATCAAGTTGCTCCCTCTATTCAGTAAACTCTAGTGGTTCGCAGGTCAAATATAAAAGCCTCTGTTTGGCTTTAAAAACCCTTTATAACCTGGTGCCTTTCCAATCTAAATATATACTTTACTTCCCTACAAGTACTTTGTGATCCAGTGACACTAGCCACTTTGCTGTTCCTAGAACAAGGTGCTCTATCTAATGACTGACCATTTTTGCTGGCTGTCTCCCATGCCTGGAACTCTCTCCCTCCTCATCACATCCTGACTTCCGTGGATTTTTTCAAGTCTCAGTTAAAGTCCCACCTTTCCCAGTCCTTCTTAATGTTAATGCCTTCCCCTTGTTGATTATCTCCAGTTTATCTTATATAGATCTTGTTTGTACATATTGGTTTGCATGTTGTCTCCACAGTAAGCAGGGGCTGGGGTGTTTTGCTTTGTTTTACTTTGCCTTTCTTTGTATCTTTAGCATTTAACACAATGCCTGGCATATAGTAGGTAGGCACTGAATAAAATACTAGGTGATTGGCATGATTAGTCAAGAGGGTAGCTCATTCCTCATTACTTATCTCATGAATTGTGTTTTTAAGTGAGAGGCACAACAGAAAACAAGGCCAAAATCTACAAAGACAACAGCATAGAAATTCTCTAGAAGAGGGTATTCTAATTTGATACTTCAGAAGTTTTAATTTCTTGAGAAAGAAAAAGACTAAAGAAAGAATAAATATACAGACTACGAATAAAAGAAAAAATTCAGAATTGATGGAAAGGGAAGAGCATTAATGAACAAAAAATGGTAAAGAAATTTTTCTCAGAAAAAGGCAGAGAAAAATTGGAGAAAAGGAGATAAGGGGGCATTTTGAATTATCCAAGTAACTGAGTGGTAGAAGAAGGAGAAAAAAGAGGAAGAAGAATTGTGACCATCTGAAAAATTAGTTTTTTTATCTTTGGTTTCTTCTGAATTTTCTCCTCTTTTTTGTGATTTAAAAAGTATTACAGTGGCTTTTTTTGTTATTGCATTTTAATTGTTCTTTCTTGACAATTCTCTTCCCAATTAATTGGGGGGAAAAAAGGAGAAAACAAATACCTCTTGTAACAAATAAACAGTCATATGCTTAAGCAAGATAAATTCAGAGTGGCCATGCCCAAAAATATGTATCTCTGCACTTTGTGTCTATTGCCTGTCTGTCATATGGTAGAGACATGACTCATCATAGGTTCTCCAAAGACAGGGTTGGTCATTGCTTTTATCAGAGTTCTTAAGCTTTTCAGAGTTTTTTCTTTATAGTGTTGTCCTTATATAAATTGTTCTCTTAGTTTTGCACACTTCATTTCTGCTTCAGTTCAAACTACCCAGAAGTATCTGATGTCATTCCTTTCATCATTTATTGTAATGCAGTAATATTTTTTTGCTACATGCCACAATTTGTTCAGCCATTTTCAAATTGTCTAAGAAGCAATCTAAGGTACCTCTCCCTCCCCCTATCCCCCTTAGATACTAGTTCTTTGTTTTACTTCCTTCCCCACCTTTTAATTCTCCCTTCAGGTTGGGAAAATATGTTTTCCATGACTATGCTCTTTGTGGTTCCCTTTTCCTCTTTTAACCTCCTTTCTGTATCATTCACTGCTTGCTTTCCATTTTAGTGTGATATGTTTCTACATTGGGATGGTAAAGGGGGGGGCATTAAGCTCTTTTATCTGTGAGATTCCTTTGATACCAGCTTCCCCCACCTTTTTCCTCCATGTTTGTTTCTTACCCCAATTTTGAGAAATAGCAAGTTCCTTCTTTCCTCCTTTCTATGTTGGTATATCCTTTTTACCTTCCCTTTTCTTTCCACTCTTAAAACCCTTGTAGCAGAACCAATACTTTTCTAATACCTCTGTTTTTCTTATTTAAATCCCTCATTAATCTTTTGAAGAGATCTCCCTTTATCAGAATGTTAACACATCATCATATAGCTTTTTACAGTTATACACACACACACAAATTGCCTTTTCTAGATTTATCTAGACTACTGTGTTTATATTTCAAAGCTCTCACTCAGCTCTGGTCTTTTTATCCAAAATTCTTGAAAGTCCTCTGTTCCATTAAAGGTCTCTTCTTTTGTTCCCCTATGGGATTATACTCAGGCTTTGTAGGCTAAGTTATTCTTGGTAATAAGCTTAAATCATTTGCCTTTTGTAATGCTGTATTCCAAGATCTCCTCAGGTTTTAATAGAATCTTCCAGTATAGTTCTTAGTAAAAATCTCCTCTGGTTATATAGTACAATCTTCCAGGTCTTAGAAGATCCTGATTATAGTTCCTTGGTACTTGATTTACGTTTTTATGGGGACTTATGCACATGAGCACATGAGCTCTGGATTTTTGGCTATGACCTTCCTGGAACTGTACTGTTCAGGATTCCTTTCAGGAAGTGTTTGGTAGGTTCTTTCTATCTTCATTTTGCCCTGTGATTCTAAGAGATTTGGGCAGTTTTCAATTATGATTTCTTGAAATGTAGTGCCCAGGCTTTGAAATATAATCATAGTTTTCAAGAGGTCCCGTGATTTTTAAATTCTCTCTCTTCGACCTGTTTTCCAGATCAGTTGTTTTTGATATCAAGTATCATCTATGTTTTTTAAAATCTTATCATTTCTTGTAATATTTATTGCTGTGTCATTGGAGTCATTGATTTCTCTTTGGTCTATTCTAGTTTTCAGAGATTGCACTTCTTGATTAAGGTTTACCACTTTCTCTTCTAAGCTACTTGGTTTCCTTCCAGTTCTTTCATTAAGAGCTTTTATTACATTATTTTATTTTATTTCTAGCTTTTGCTTTGTTTTTTTAGGTATTCTTGTCCCTCTGGAAAATCTATTTTTTTCCTTGGAGTCTCTGCTTTCATGTGTTATAGAGTTAGATTGTTAGATTTACATTTTTGATTGTTATAGGTTTTTTCTTTGATTCATTCGTCTTTCCAGTTTTCATTCCTGAATTAGGGCTATGTGTCAGGACTAGGATCTCTTACTTGCTGTATTTTTAGATGGGTTATTTGGACCACTCTTCTCTTGGGATCCCTGGGTTCTTGTGGTGACTGCCACCTTCTAAGAGTAGGCTACTTTAATCTTTGAAGTTTAGAGTGCTGTATCTTCCAGGCCCGCTCCAGAGATTCAGATTAGGGCGTTTGTGATCCCAGATCATTTAAGCAGTCTACCAGTCTGTTCATCACTCTGCTGATTTCTGTAGCTTCCTCCTTGAGCTTTCTGACAAACTTGAGACTTTTTCAGGGAAGCCCTCTGCTTTTGCTGCCTCTGCGTACAGAGTATTATAGATTATACATGTCCCCGACAATCTCTGATCATTCTGGAATGCTACCCTGTTCCAGCATTGGTGGAGAAGCCTGGCTAATTTTTTTTGGTGCAGTATCAGGGTGGAAGAAATTACTTACCATAGTTTCTCATTGCATTTTTTGATCATTGTTTGTTCTAGTGCAAACTTAAAGATTTTCCTGGAGTTAGGTGTGTGGGATATGGGTGAGCTGCCTCCTATTCAGGCAACCATTTAGTGTGGAAAATTATGTGTGTGTATGGACATATATATATATACATACACACATATATACACATACACAATGAAAAAAAAAGGTAGAAATTAAGGGAAAAGAGTGCTACCAGACTTCAAATTACATAGTCAAGTAGAAATTATTTTTTAAATTTTTTTATTTTGTTAAATATTTTCCAATTACATGTAAAATTTAACAATCATTTTAAAAATTTTGAGTTCCAAAACCCCCCATGAGAAGCAATTTGATATCAATTATACATGTGAAGTCATACAAAACATATATTCATATTAGCTATGTTGCAAAATAAAACAGACAAAAATAAAGAAAAATAAAGTTAAAAAGTATGCTTCAACCTACATTCAGAGTTCATCAGTTTTCTTCCTGGAGATGGATAGCGTTCTTCATCATAGGTCCTTTGGATTTGTCTTGGATTGTTTTCTTCATCAGAGTAGCTAAAATCATTTACAGTTGATCATGGGACAATATTGCTGTTACTGTGTACAGTGTTTTCCTGGTTCTGCTCACTTCATTTTGTATGAGTTCATATAAGTCCTCCCAGTTTTTTCTGAAATCATCATGCTCATCATTTCTTACAGCACAATATTATTCCATCACAATCATATACCATAACTTGTTTAGCCATTCCCCAGTTGATGAGCATCCACTCAGTTTTCAGTTCTTTGCCACCACAAAAAGAGCTGCTGTAAATATTTTTGTACAAATAGGTTCTTTCCCCTTTTCTTTGATCTCTTTGGGATACAGACCTAGTAGTGGTATTGCTGGGTCAAAGGGTATGCACGGTTTTGTAGTCCTTTGGACATAGATCCAAATTGTTCACCAGAATGGTTGGATTTGTTCACAACTCTACCAGTAATGCATTAGTGTCCCAGTTTTCCCACATCCCCTCCAACATTTGTCATTTTCCTTTTCTATCATATTAGCTAGCCTGATGGGTATGAGGTGGTATCTCAGAGTTGTTTGAACTTTCATTTCTCTAATCAATAGTGATTTAGAGCATTTTTTCATATGACTATAGATAGTTCTGATTTCTTCATTTGAAAACTGCCTGTTCATATCCTTTGACCATTTATCAATTGGGAAATGACTCATATTTTTATACATTTGACTAAGTTCTCTGTATATTTGAGAATTGCCTTAAAATTTTTTTCCCAGTTTCCTGCTTTCCAAACGTTTTTAATTTAATGTAAGAAGTTTTGTAATGATAATGGCATTATTTTCAAGATTCTACTTATTTTGGATTATACCCCAGGTCACCCTCCCCATCTGGATGATTTTAATGAAAAATGTAGAAGTGGTCTGCCTTCCCCCAATACTACCTTATTATTAGATCCTTTGTGTCAGGAAGTGATTGCTAATTTCAAGGCATGCTATTTACTGTGCACTACATTTGCCTAGGCACTTGCTGCTTTTGATGTAGATAAGGGCTTGACATTGAGAGATTTCTGGAAGTCCTATAATATTTACCATACAATCTGGAATATTGCTAAGGCATGAAAAGATGTAACAGAAACAAGTATGAAGAGAGTTGGGAAAAAGCATGCTTACAGTTCATTCAGGTGGATTTGACCGAGATGAAAGGTTTGAAGAAATAACAAGATTGTAAAATTAGCTCCAGAATTGGAGCTAGAAGTGGATGAGAATAATGTGGAGGAGTTGACTGAGTCTCATGGAGAAAAACTGTCAAATGAAGATTTGATTGAGCTGCTGGAGGCAAAGATTTCAGAAGAAGAAAAGGAAGCTTCCAAACTGAGGTTGAACCATAAAGGTTCACAGTGCAACAGTTGACAGAAGCATTTCATCATTTGAGTGAATTTTTTTCTTGAAGTTTTCAAGATTTTTAAAATGTAAAGACTAGTTGAGGATAATATTGCTTGCTATCATCAGATACAGGAGGAAAAGAAGAGAGCCATTATCCAAACATCTCTCAGTAGCTTCATAAAAAAAGTTGCACTGCCAACAACCAGTGATAAAGGCAGTGGTGGGGAAGGACAATATACTGCAGAACTGTGTTTACTGTACTGTGCGTACTTTATCATCAATATCATCAATATATATTTACCTTTCATTTCATAATTCTGTTTACTCTCATGGTACTGATGCAGTTTGGGGTTGCTGGGATCCCTGAAAATATTGGGATACTAAGAGTTGCCAGGAATGAATTCACACACCATCTTCTAGTCAAGTGGCAAACTTTATTATTTTTTTTTTGGATAATTAATTTATTTATTTTTAGTTTTCAACAATCACTTCTATAAGATTTTGAGTTTTGCATTTTCTTCCCTACCCCCACCCCCCAGCCAAGATGTCATACCGTCTGATACAGGCTCTAGAAATATATTCATGTTAAGCATATTTTCATGTTAGTCATGATGTAAAGAACAATTAGAACTAATGGGAGGAACCATGAGAATGAGGCAATAAAACAGAACAACAGAGGAAAAGGAGAGCAAATAGTATGCTTCCATCTACATTCAGATCTCTATATTTCTCCATATTTTTTCTCTGGGTGTGGATAGCAATTTCCATTGTGAGTCTTTTGGAGTTGTCTTAGATTCTTGCTTTGCTGTGAAGAGCCAACTGTATCAAAGTCAGTCATTGAACAATGTGGCTGTTACTGTGTGTAATGTTCTCCTGGTTCTGCTCATTTTACTCTGCATCAGTTCATGTAAGTCTTTCCAAGTTTTTTCTGAAGTCTGCCTGCTCATTATTTCTTATGAAACAATAGTATTCCATTACATTTATACACCACAACTTGTTCAGCCATTCCGCAATTGATGGGCATCCTCTCAATTTCCAATTCTTGGCCACCACAAAAAGAGCTGCTATAAATATTTTTGTACATGTGGGTCTTTTTCCCATTTTTATGATCTCTTTGGGATACGGACCTAGAAGTGGTATTGATGGGTCAAAGAGCATGCACAGTTTTTATAGCCCTTTGGGTGTAGTTCCAAATTGCTCTCCAAAATGGTTGGATCTTTTCTCAACTCTACCAATAATGTATCAGTGTTCCAATTTCCCCACGTCTTCTCCAACATTTATCATTGTCCTGTTTTGTCATGTTAGCCAATCTGATAGATGTGATGTGGTACCTCAGAGTCATTTTAATTTGCATTTCTCTAATCAATAGTGATTTAGAACATTTTTTCGTATGACTATAGATAGCTTTAGTTTCTTCATCTGAGAACTGCCTGTTCATATCCTTTGACCATTTATCAATTGGGGAATCATTGGTATTCTTATAAATTTGACTCAGTTCTCTATATATTTTACAAATGAGGCCTTTACTAGAGACACTGGTTGTAAAAATTCTTTCCCAGTTTTCTGCTTCCCTCCTAATCTTGGATGCACTGGCTTTGTTTGTGCAAAAACTTTTCAATTTAATGTAATCAAAATTGTTCACTTTGCATTTCATAATGTTTTCTATTTCTTATTTGGTCATAAATTCTTCCCTTCTCTATAGATCTGAAAGGTAAACTATTCCTTGCTCTTCCAGTTTGCTTATAGTATCAGTCTTTATATCTGAATTCTGTACCCATTTTAACTTTTATCTTGTTATAGGGTATAAGATGTTGGTCTAGGTGCAGGCAAACTTTATGTAGAACTGTTAGGGAACTTGCAAACTAATGAGGATGAGGCTGATGCTTATATACAAAAGGGACAGTGAAAAGATCAGGGTTCTGAGAGAGATTAAGGAGTGGTAAGTATTCTGGGGTGGGTTATGTGCAACAGTGAATGTAAGGTGTAAAAGTAAGCTTATTAGTGATCTCTGTGGGATTAAGGAGTGGTTTGTACGTACAAAGTAGTCGGGGGTGGGCCAGGTATGTTGGGTGGAGGTGCCAATGAGGTACTGGGCTGCTGGAATGTATGGGAAAATTCAGGGACTGGGTTGCTTCCAGAGACATGGTTTTTTCTTTTAGAGGTCCAGGTCCCATCACTCCATCAGTATGGTATTTAATATGTCTGCATTTTAGTGTATTTTATGACTTACATAAAAGTATTATTTTGTATATGCCTTTGTTATAGAAGCTAATTGAGGTGTGTAGGTAGGGGCAAATTTGAAATTATGTAAATGAGAACCATTTATACAAGATCAAAAGCCATATTCCACTAGAAAGGTGGGCAGAGGATATATGAAAATGATTCTCAAGTAAAGCATTGTTAGCTATTAACAACCATGTGAAAGAATACTTTAAATCATTAACAATAAGAGAAATGCGAATCAAAACAATCCTGAGGTGTCACCTCACAGCCAGCAAATTGACAAAGATGATAAAAGATGAAAATAGTCAATGTTGTCAGGGCTATGAAAGACAAACACACTAATGCATTGTTGTTGGAATTGTGAATTAGAACCACCATTCTGGAAAGCAGTTTGCAATTATTCAAATAAAGGACTAAAATGTCCATAGATAGTGAGTCAGATAGTCCATTGCTAAGCATTTACTCCAGAAAGATTGTAGGAGAAAATAACAAGTTCCATATACCCCAAAATGTTTATGGTATTTTTTTTTGTGGTAGCAAGGAACTAGAAACAAAGTATGTGCCTATCCATTGGGGAATGGCCATGTAGATTGTGGTATGTGAATGTAACGGAATATTGCTCTGCTATGAAGAACAGTGAACATCATAAATACAGTGAAGCATAGAAAATGCTGTTCAAAATGTTCAAAATTAAATAAGTAGATCTAGAAAAGCTATATACACCAGTGACTACAACAGTGTAAATGGAAAGACCAGTAACCACAAAACAGTGAAATCTCAATGACTTGCCATCACCCACAAGTGTTTCAATTTCACATTCATGAACTCTAAAAAATCATAATCTATTGTCATTCCACCTCTTTTTCTGCCTTCCAACTCCAAACCCTGTTTTTCATTCTCACCATGATCTCCAGTCCCTCCATCCTTGTGTTCTTTCCCAGGTCCCATTACCCCTGCACTGTCCACTCTTGTCCTTTCCCTCTTTACAATCCTTGGTGAACCAGTTCAGCTTTACGCTATTCTCTTCCCTCAAGTCCTTTGTCCCCTTTTCCTATTACAAATCCTAACTTTCTAAGCCCCAAACTTGGATTACTCCCAGCATCTGCTGCCTTGGATTCTATTCATACGCTGCTGAGTGAAGCTGGCAAAATCTCAAATCCATGTATGAATCTGTAGTTATTATAAACTTAGGTTATATAATCTTAACTGGATCCTTACTGTAGCAAGTCATTTTACATTACCATAATGGATTCACTATCCTACTAATCACTGTGGCTTTTCTAAATCTTTTTTGTTATTCGAACCTCTTATACCTCTCCCTTTGCCCCACCTTATTAGATGAGAATCTTGCATGTTTTACTGAAAAAAAAAAATTGAGGCCATTCACCAAGAGTTTCTCCCTTCCTCTTCATCTCCCATTACCCAGATGCCTCATGCCACTTTCTCCTCTTTCACCAGTCTCACATGAAGTGGTACCTCTTCTCCTTACCTCTCTACATACATACTCAATCCTTTTCTTTTTCTCATTTATCTTCAATCTCTCCCTGTATATTAGCTGCTTCCCTATGGCTTACAAACATTCCTATGTCTCTCTCATCCTTAAAAAACTGTCACTTGATCTATCTTTCCCCAGTAGCTATCATCCTATAACTCTCTTCCCTTTCATGGCTAAACTCCTTGACAAGGCCATCTTCAAGCAGTGCCTCCACTTCCTTTCTTCTACTCTTCATACTAGTTTCCTTTCAACTGTAACTCATCATTCTGCTGAAACTTCTCCAAACTTGTCGATTATCTCTTAATTACTAGATCTAATAGTCTTTTCTCAATACCCATCCTTCTTGACCTTTCTATTGCCTTTAACACTATTGATTACCTTACTCTCCTAGATAGTCTCTTTAGGTTTTTGTAACACTGCTTTCTCCTGGTTCTCCTATCTCTCTGACCATTCTTCAGTCTTTGTTAAGTCATATACACCAACTGTGGCTATCCTTTAAGATTCTCTCCTGGGCCCTGCTCTTTTTCCTTTATACTGTCTTGCATGGTGATGTCGTGAGCTTCTGTGGGTTCAGTTATCTCTATGCAGATGATTTCCAAATCTATACATTTAGCACTAATCTATCTTCTAAGCTATGTAGTCCCATATCACCAACTACCTTTTGGACATTTTAAATTGAGTGTCCTGTTGGCATCTCAAACTCAACATGTTCAAATAGAACTCATTATCTATGCTTATTAAATCATCCCTCCTTCCCAACTTTCTAGTTATTATCAAGGGCACCACTATACTCTTACTTGTGCAGGGGAAATGCAACCTCATTCCCACTAATAACACATTAACAATCTATTGTAAGATCTTATCATTTTTATCTTCATAACATTCAACTTACCACACTGACATTAAGAGCTCTTCACTTCATACCTGAGCTGTTGTAGTAACTTCGTAATTGGTTTCTCTGTCTTAAGTTTTATCTCCCCACTCTAATCCATCCTCCACCCAGCTGCGAAAATGATTTTCTTAAAGTATAGGTCTGACCATGTCATCCCTACTCAGTAAGCTCCAGTGTCTCCTTCTTACCCCCAGGATGAAATATAAAGTCTTCTGCCAACAACCTGGCTCCTTCCTACCTTTCCAGTCTTTTTATATTTTAATTCCCTCTATACACCCTGCAGTTGAGCTACAGTGAACTTTCTGTTACTGTCAAATGATGCTGCGTCTCTTGTCTATGTGCCTTTGCATTGGGTTTCTCACACGCCTGAAATGCTTTCCCTCCTCACCTCTACTTTTAGTTTCTATAGCTTCCTTTAAGGACTCAGATCTTCCACAGGAGTACTTTTCCTGATCCCCTCTTCCTACTTCTAGAGCCTTCTGACTGAAATTATCTTCCATTTGCTCTACATATGGGTGTGTGTGTGTGTGTGTTTGTTTGTATGTATGTATGTGTGTAATTTAAATGTTGTCTCCCTCATTAGAATATGAGCTCTTTGAGACCAGAAAGTATTTTTTGTTTCTTTGTATTTGAAGCACCTAGTACAGTGACTGCCATATATTAGGTACTTAACAAGTACTTGTTGATTGATTGACATATCACTGTCTTCCATTTTACATAGTAGAGGACTTAGACTCTGAGATGTATAGTTTACAAACCTTTAAGTCTTTATCATTCCTTACTCCTGAATCAGATTTTCCAGCATATATCTTGCCTATGCCTACCTTTGCATTGAAGTTGCCATGTATCAGTTTATTTGAATATTTAGGGTCTTCTTAGGATATATTTCATTCTCTGTAACAGATTTTGGTGTATAGGCTGCAGTTTTGTTTTTTTAATGAGGGCTCTTTTGCAAGTATTTATCATGGTCACTTGAATGTAAGATGACCACATGTCCCATAAATTGATATTTTATGGTGCTTTTGAACATAGAACAAAATTAATTCATGCACTCATCAATTTGGAGCTAGGAAGAATGTTAGAAGTCATTGAATCCAGTCTTCCTTATTTTACATATGAGAAAACTGAGGCCTAGAGAGGCTGAATGGTTGCCCAAGATCACACACTGGTAGTAAGTGGTATAAATAAGAATCCAGGCCCTCTGATTTCCACTCTCTTATTCTTCATACTGTAACCATGCTGCCTCTCTGTTATTTTTCTCTCCAAGAAACATTTGTGAGCCATCTATCCATTTAGCTCTAATTTCCTTGGTTTTCTGGTTTCTCTTATAGTGAGAATGTTAAAATGGATACAATTCAGTTCCTTCAGTACTATAATCAGTCAACGAACAAGTATCTCACAAGTGGAGTTGCCAGTAAGTTAAAATTTAAGATGATCTGCAGAATTTGTGACTCTGTACCACTTGCTTCTTTTCCATCATTATGTACCTGTCATTAGTGAGGCAGGAGGAAAAAGACTAAGAGCTTTCCTGGTACACACATGAGTTAAAAGAAGAATACCTCCTTTCTCCACTATTATTTGACATTGTTATAGAGATGCTAGCTTTAACAGAAAGACAGGACAACAAAGTCAAACTTATAAACCTTGGCAGAAAGGAAACAAAAATAACTTTATTTTTAGATGATATCCTGATATATGTCAAAAACTCCAGAGAATCAGCAAAGAAACTAATTGAGATGATTAATAGTTTGGAAAAAATACTCAGTATTATGTACTTTTTAAGTCTAGAAGTTTATCAGAGACATATTTATTATCTAATTCTAAGCTTAATCTCTGCTTGCAGAGAAATTCAAAGGGACAGACATCCATACTGTTTTTGAAAAATCTCTCTGACCCAAGCCGTTTTCTTCTTACAGTTTATAGGGATCAAGAACAAAGACAAATTCCCATAATCAAGATTAAGCAGGAAAACAAAGTTTAGGTAAGAGTTTTGATCCCTCAAACAGAAACATGGTAATAACTCCTGCATGGAGAATTATTTTTCTGAAACCATTCATTCCAGCTAAGGGTGGGAAAAGAGGAATGATACTTAGAATTAAACAATGGACTTTTCCTCTTAATCTGATCATTACACTAATTGTTTTTATGGAGGTTTCCTTCTGTGCTCATCAGGCGGTAAGAATAAGGCAAAAATATTTTAGTACAGAGTATTGTCTCCTCAGAATTAAGTACAGATGAGGTTTTGTATTCAGACAAGAAAAAGAACTTTGTACCAAGACACTTAGAAAATATGTTTTCTTAATATTTCTGAAACAGAAAGAGAGGGTGGTTAGTGTGCTTCTGCAAAGGTTATACCAATATTACAGGATAAAAGATATATCATATCCCATCTAACCATCTACCCCAACCATCTTACCATCTGATTTTCTGATGCACTCTTTCTCACATGTGAAACAGCACTTATGGACCATATTATCAGAATAAATGTCCCTAGGCCCTGGGGGAATTAATCTACTTAGCTTTGGAACTCTAACCATAGGCTGTTTTCTTGATTAGTGAATGAGCTCAAACCCAACTCACTGTGGCCCAGACCACCAGATCAGATAATGCTTTATATGCCATCTAGCTATCTACCCCGTACATCTTCTTGTGCTAATTTTTCCCCACACCCCAAACCCCTGGTCCCCTATCAGCACCACATTTCTAACTCTTGCTCTAGGTTTCTTTATCATTTCAGTAATATTAATACTATTTATTTATCTGTCTGTCTGTCTCTTCCCATTAGAATTTAAGTTCCTTGATGTCAGAGACTGTCATTTTTGTATTTGTATCCCCAGCACTTAGCACAGTGCCTAACATATAGTAAGGGCTTAAGAAATGCCTTCCTGGGGCAGTTAGGTGTCAAGGTGGATCTAGCACTGGCCCTGGAGTCAGGAGGACCTGAGTTCAAATGTGGCCTCAGACACGTAACACTCACTAGCTGTGTGACTCTGGGCAAGTCACTTAACCCCAATTGCTTTACTTAAAAAAAAAAAGCCTGCCTTCCTTCTTTCCCTCCTTCTTCTCTCCCTTCCTCCCTTCCTCTCTTCCTTTCTCCCTTCATCATTTACTCCCTCTCTTCCTTCCCTCCAGCCTTTCAAGGTTTCTATATTATATGTTTTGTGTAATTGTCTTGATCTCAAGAGAGGGTGGAGTGGAAAAATTATTGCAGTATAAAAAAAAGGCATGACATTTATTTGTTAGTTTTAAGAAGCACAAGGTGTAGTCATACAGGAAGGAGGACCATTTTTTCTTTTACTTTATTTCATGCATTGTTTCATATCCATGCCTGAAGAATTCATCACCATAGGGTCACCCTACTGATCATTAGCCTTTCTGTACTTAGAGCTAAGGTAGTTGTCAGAAAAAAAAGAGATATAATACTAATACTAATCTAAGCCTTTCCACCATGGTAAAGAATTTGCCAATGCTTGACCTCTAATGATGCAACCCTTATGAACCCAGGAGTCACTTTACCATGATAAGTGTTTTAGGAATACACACACACATGCATATTTGTGTGTGCATATATATATATATATTTACATACATATGTACATACATATGTGTATGTATAAATCCATATATTTCATTAGATGTATATGAATAGACATCTCTTAATATAACCTTAATTAAACCTAATTTGTTAGCAAATATAAAATTACTCCACGTGTGTGTGTAATTGTTGGTATAGAAAGAAAGTGCATTTAGGTTCCTTCTCTGTAGTTTAGAATACAGTACCATGCCCAGGACAGAAATAGTCACTAGCTGCAATCACCATGCTATATTCTTTCAGCCAGCATTCCTGTTGTGACCACCTCTGGCCATAGTCTTCATTGCTCATAGCTTAGGGCAAAGGTTTTGTTCTGATTTTCTCAGTAGTGAAAACTAGCTGTAATGGGGGGTGGGGGAAGGGAATAGATTTTGGCTTCAGTTGGGAAAAGTTTGAAACAACAGCAGGAAGAAACAAATACTATACCAGTCAAGAGTGGCACAAAAGTTCCTGTTGCCACCGGCACCAGCCATGTACATTCAAACAGGTTAGCACTGGGTTGGTGACCTCAGAATGTTTGTGTATCTTGAAGGTGTAGGGGAGGCAGTAGAACTCTTTGGAATTTATCCCAGTGCTGCTTTATTAGTCATCCAGTTCATGGTGCTGCAGTTTGGTGCATCTGATGCTTATCCTCTAAAAAGCAGCTTGTCAGTCCTGTAATGTTGTATATTTAAAATTGAATTCTCTGTCTCACCTCTTTTCTGTTCAATTCCTACTTTATCCAAATAGATTGTGAAGATATTGCAGGCGTGCACTGTCTTGCTAAAGTATAATTAATCATTCCTTCTTTCTCGAAATGGAGTTATTCCCTTATAGCTAGTTACACAAACATAAATTTATACTACTTGGGTTCAAGAAGTCTCAAGAGCAAAAGCTGAATAAAAATCTATAATAGAAGAGGTTTCAGCTTTAAGGCACGAAGAGCTTACAGCTTTTTAATATAAATTGTTCCCAGAATCCATGTCACAGCTCCTTATATGGTGCTGCTTTTTTTTTTCCCCCCTCTTAGTTGCTATGACAACAGCAGCACTGCACCATTCATCAGCTCCAGACCTGGGCTGCATTGCTAGTCTTCCGTGTTACTCCTGAATGTTAAGAAGAACATCCGTGAATCATTCATTTTGCTAATACTGCGCCATTAGAAACCTAGAAACCAGTTTTTCCAGCAGTTTGTTCTAACTGAAGGGCAAACTGAACTGCGCCATAGAAGAAATTGTGCAAAAATACTTCCCTTTTTTTTTTTTCTTAAAGGGATGCATACCAAGTACATTGCTGCAGTATTCTGATAGAAAAACCCATCTAAGGCTGAGCTATCTAATGAGAACTCTTCCTGTAGAGCCTTTCTTGAATATCATCAGCTGTAAATGAAAGATTTACAAAGAAGCAGGTGATGTTGTTGGGATAGTGGATTCCTTGGGGAATATCTTGTGCTTTGGGACCACATTTGACATCAGCTGCAAAAGAAGTATCACCTGTAACGGCACCGTGAGGTTCTGGGCCGTGTAAAGAGCTAGCAAGAGAAGAAAAAGGTGTGGATCGTCACTGATGAGCCAGCTCTGATGGCAAGGTTATCTGTGGATAAGAAAGAGGTTTAGGTGCATTGGGGAAAAGATTACAGGTTATTGATTTGTGAAGAAGGAAAACTAAAGCCTGTGAGTATACTGAATGGAAAATTGTGTGTTGCTTGGATTCTGGCTCTCCAAGCTTTTAGGCCTACTTTGAGCTCTGTAGAAAAATCAATGCAGACTAAGACAATTTGACAATCAGAGTTTTCGAGGAAGCCATTAAGAGGTTATCATTAAACATACCTATTTAATTTGATATTAAATGCTTTTGATAAATTCTTATTATTTGTAAAATACTGTGACCCTCATAAAATAATATCACAGTTGGAAAAAGAAAATTCTGTTACTAAAGGGGTGGATGAGTAACTTATTTATTGTAGTTTTTGAAGGTCAGATTGTTTCTTTTTTTGGATCCTAAGACTAAGATAGATCTTTTTTTTTTCTCACTGCAGCATCCTTGAAACTAAGATTTTATTTATGATAGTAGTATAGAAACTGAGATTCAGTTTGCCTTCATCCTGATCATAAGAAATACTCTTTTCTATTTTTTTCAAAATGCTTGTCCTGCATAGTTAGAAATTTTTGTTGGCTTTGAACTTGTTGGCAACATTGATTTTTAAAAAAAAATTTTTTTTTAAATTGTTATTCTTACTGGGTGAGTTTAGAATAAACTGGAGACCCACCTTCTAATTGGTATTTTTAAACTGTTTGGTAATTACTGTCGTAAGAAAAATTAAATTTGCAGACTGGGTATTCTTAAAAAGGCATAATATTCATTTTATGGCTTCTAATTAACTTTCTCTTTTTAGGTTTTAGGCAAATCATGATTACTTAGAGATGGACTACAAGTAGTAAACTTGGTTTTTAAAGATTAGAAGATTTGAAGTATGATCTTTCAGCTTTCTCCTCCTAAAAATCCCTTTCATCAGAGCTTTGACATTGTCATTTCTCTCAGCTGCTCATCTTCTTGAATTAAAGGATTATTCTTTAATTCACATTGCTTCAGAGAATATTGCCTTTAGGGTAGCTGGTCTGTCTCCAATTTACATCTTGACCAAGAAATTTGATTTTGTTACTCTGCTGTTACTCAGTTGTTACTTTTAATGCTCCATCCATTTTTGTGAATATTGTCTCTAGTACAAAACAAGAACATTTGCAACTTGGACAAGAATCCTATAGCCTAAGATAATGTACTAAAATCAAATAAGAATGTTAATGACATATATTGCATGATCATTTGTAAAGGGATTCTTTTTCCATTTAATACCCCCTTTCAAAGAACTTTTAAAAAATAGTGTTAGACTTTTAATCAATGCCAAAAAAAATTTTTATTCAGTTAAATAGCCTTGAAGTTTTTTATTAGCAGGTCTCTTCATATTCATTTCCTTTCTCTTTTTGTATTCACGATATATATAAAATATGCCTGTCTGAAACTGAGTTCCTAATAATATTATTATGGACTTACTTAAACACTTTTTTATTTGGAATTACCAAATTACTCATCACTGAAAATCCTGTGCTGCTCTTTGCTCCTTTTACGTTGAAGGTGTGTCTTGCTTTACACAGTTGATACATTCCTGAATAGTTATGCTGTTCCTTAACAGTGAAGAAATAAATTTTTGTAAATGAAATAATTTTAAATATACTAGGTATACTCATTATTAAGAACTCTAAAATAAACCTTTAAAAAAATAACATCAGTCCTTAGTTTAGTTGTTGTGTGAATTAAGATTTCTTATAAAATCACGTGTATGTATGTGTGTGTGCATGTACAGGGCACACTAGAAATCTCTCTCAGAATGTAGATGCTCAGATTACATATTTAACTGTCCCGTACTATGGAATTATAGGTCAACCACTTGATTTCAAGAGATTTGAAATGGTCTGATTTGCTATCTTGTACCTCAACTAGCTGATATGTTTAAAAGTAAAGTCCGTATTTGCACAGTATACTAGAAATAGAGGCAGAGGTGACGGAAGAAATGATAATAAAATTGTCTAAAATTATAAAATGTTCTTTGTTGAAATTTGCAAATACTTTCCCAGAGACACCCCTAGATATCTGGTAATGGGGTGACATCACAGACAAGTTTATGACTGGAAATGAGTACCATGTTTTGACCAGACCCGAAATGAGAATGGAATCCTCTCTGTATTCCACACTTATGAAGCGCTTTAAGGCTTCTCTCCTTTCCTCTCTCTGGTTTTCTCCCCTCCCCTCCCTTCTACTTTCTAAGCTGGACAAAGAGGGTATAAAGGCTTTGGTTCAAACTGGAGGAAAAGAACTAGAAGGAATCTAGACCCCTTAGAGACAATAGATGATTGAAGCAGGTTAGAACTGGTACTAGAGAGATGAATCATATCCTAATGGTTCTATCTATACCATATATGAGAGAATAATGACAGATGGGCTCTTTTAGTTCTAGAGGGAAATTTTTTGTGCGAGAGGAGTCGTAGAACTTAAAATGAATAAATTAATGCATGAATTTTCAAAAAGTACTTTAAAGTATCTGCAATGGAACAAGCACTTTGCTAAACACGAGGGATACAAAGGCAGAAAAAGTGAGACAGCTTCTGTCCTCAAGAAATCTGTACTCATGAAGAGATTGTAGATATATGGGAGTGTAACCAAGGAATAGAGCATATAAATAGTCAAAAGATAGTAAGTTGATGCATAATAATAATAATAAAAAACACTAATAAAGATAGCTGGCATTTACATGGTACTTCAAGGTGCTGTTATTATCCCTACCAAGTTTGTGACATTGTGGATAAAGCACGGACCCTGGAGTTCAAATGTGGCCTCAGGCACTTACTAGCTTCATGACCCTGGGCAAGTCACCTCTTTTTGCCTCAGTTTCCTCATCTCTAAGATGAGATAGAGAAGGAAATGGCAAAACAACCCTAGTATCTTTGCCAAGAAAACCCCAAATGGGATCACAAAGAATTGGAGGAGACTGAACCGATTAAGCAGCCACAAATGCCTCCTGAGGTTGTTGTGAAGATCAAATGATACGATATTTGTAAAGTACTTAGCACAGTATGTGGCACATAAGAGGTACTTAATTTGTTTCTTTCCTTTCCTTCTTTCCTTTTAGAGAGGAGGAAAAAAAGGCAGACAGCAGTTAAATGACGCCCAGGGTCACACGGTGTCTGAGGTCAGATTTTAACTCAGGTCTTCCTAATTTCCTCTTCAGTGCTTTATTTACTGTACTCTCTAGCTGCCGTAGAACAGCTAAGTGACAAACCTTTTCTGGGAATAATGGCAGTATTAGATTGATTCCTGAGCCCAGAACTAAAAGTTGAGAGTAGGAATGGGGAGAGTACACTTTGATTTTAGGATAGCCGATGGCAAAAAGGTTGGTTTGAATGTCTGGGTGGTATGTAAAACACAGTCTAATGATCTGGCCTGAGGCTTAGGGCTGGTTAGATTTGGAGCACTAGTTTAATTTGCATTTACTCAGTCACTAATCAAGGTAGTTTGGCCCCAGGATAGTAGATCCAAAAGTAAACAAATTAACTCCCCCAGGGACTGGAAGGTTGTTTTTTGGTGCTCCTCCAAAGGGACGAAGGGATTTGGAAAGCACTTTTATTGGAAGGAAAGCTAGGTGGTACAGTGAATAGAGTGCCATGCCTGGAGTCAGGAAGACTCATCTTTCTGAGTTTAAATCTGGCCTCAGACACTTAATAACTGTGTGACCCTGGGCAAGCCACTTAACCCTGTTTGCCTCAGTTCTTCATCTATAAAAAGAATTGGAGAAGGAAATGACAAATCACTCCAGTATCTTTGCCAAGAAAACCTCAGATGGGGTCACAAAGAGCTGTACTCCACTGAACAACAACTTATTAGAAACTCCGCAAAGCTTAAGCAACAGTTGCAACCTGTTCCCTACCTTTGTGTGGACTGGAACACTTCTCATGGAGCTGAGCATGCACTCTGGTCCCTTTTTGTTGGATATGTGCTATGGCCCCTTGCTAAAGGACATGCTCAAACAGCAACTTTTCCTTGTTCTCTTTGTTGCGGTAAGTGGGGGATTACACCTGAGCTTCATCAGATGACATAGAACCAAAACCATCATTTGGGTATAAGAGGAGCAAGAAGACCCATCAAATCACTCCTTCTTTTGAGTATGTGAATATGGATATGTGATTTCATTGGTGTGGGGACCTTCCAATGAGAAAACTCCCTCTACCTGTTCAGATCAGTACCTTCTCAGCATTTTTATATCCTTTGAGATTGTAAGTGCATTGGTTACTGAGAGGGTAAGTTGTTTACCCAGGGTCACATAGCCACTATACTGTAAGCCAGGCCTTCCTGACACCCAAAGAGGAACTGTGAGTTGGGAGTAAGGGGCACATGTTTCAAATATTTTTAAAGACTTAGTTAACTCTGTTCAAAACACTTTTGTTCATTTTATGATGTTTCCCAGTGTAAGCACTTACTCCCTTTCATTTTCCATAATATTCTATTGGTGGTTCTGTTAAACTTTTTGTAGATATATTAGTAGCTTATGTGTTGTTTCAAAATGTTTCTTTTAATAAAAATTCCATTCACCATTATAAGCATGGTACAGAAACAAATGAGATAGAGCCACTCCAAACTTAATTTATATTTGACTTTTGTCCCAGGTAACTTTTATCATTTCTTCAAATACTTCAAAGTCAGAATAGACATTCATTCTTATCCAGGATTATCTTTCCAAAGGGTTTTTGTTTTGCATTTTTAATACTGCTTTTTGATACTTTGCTTCTTGTTTTGCTAAGGGATTAAGAAAACAACTAATCCAGTGTAATGAAATACTGTTGATTTTTTAAAAAAAGATTGAATGTGACAAATCATGATGAATTCCTCCTGTAGAAATCCATTCCCATTTTACTATGACACTCCACCATCACTTCTTTTGCTAATCCCCAGAGGAGATTGGTAGGGGCTTCCTGCTTCAACTCCATGTTTTACTCTTGGTGCTTGCTGTCTTCTAGACAGGGTAACATCTAATTACTTTCAGGCAATCATCTAAGGAGAGACTAGTTTTATAAATGGCATGTGCATTCTTCAGGTAGCATTGCCTAGAGGCATTACAACTGTGACTCTATAGTTATATTCTCTTTATACTTATCAGTTGCCTTAGCAGAAGATTTCATCCAGAAGCATGAGAAGGGCCATAGAGTAAGTAGAATGTATCTTTGGACCTTTATTTCCCCTTTCACGTGGTTTATGTTTGGATTTAATCATGAGAATAGATTTGTGTTTGGCATCCTGTTCTCTTCTCACCATTGATTCTAAATGCTCCCTATCAAAGGAAAGATTTGAGAATAAGGGATCAGATATTCCTTGGAGGCAAGCTCTTTTCCCTCTGTACATGCTAATTAGGTATTAGTATATAGGTAATTTAAAAAAAACTGTATACCTATAGAAATATGTAAAAGTATTCTTTACCCACCTACTTGCTTAATAAATGTATTTTTTAAATTCATAGATTTGATTTATGGGATACAGGCCTTAAATCTGAAGTGTTTCTCCCATAATATATACCACACCTTTCACCTCCTCCCTAAATAAACAAACACAATAAAAAAAGTCAGGAGCAGCTGGGAAGGGTTAGTCACATCTGCAGCTTTCAAGCCTGTTGTTATAATCTCATCTAATTAATTGGAGAGCAAGTCTAGTTCTTCCCTAGCCTCTTCTTAGTTCCCCTTTCCTAGCATTAACCCTTTCTTGTAATTCTGAAGTAAATTTTAGATGATATTTGTATCTCCTTTCTTAACCTTTACTAATTTCATCTTTTAGTTAGAAGAATAAATTCTCTGTTTTTAATTAGTTTAATTACTTTAAATAGCATTCTTTTATTCAGCACCTGTGGAATCTTTTTCTGATACTGCTAGTGGAAGTTAGAACTAATAATTACATGTTATCTAACACATTGGATATAATTTATTATATCTGAAGGAATATAAGTGGAACCATGCATGCTCTCTTTTAATTGATAAAAGCAGTATGGTGTAATAGATGTAATGCTGGACTTGGAGTCAGGAAACGATGCAAATTTGCCTCTGACACTTCCTGGTTGTATCACCTTGGGCAAGTCAGTTAGCCTCAGTTTCTTCAATATAAAATGAAAATAATAATATTTACACTACCCAGCTCACAAGATAGTTAGGAAAAAGGTCCATTATAAACATAAAGAACTATATGAATGTTAGTCTATCTTCTTCCTTCCCTCCCATTCTCATCCTACTTCCCTCTCTGACTTTGTCTCCCTTTTTCAACCAATTTCCCATTGATAAAATGTATGAATGTTAGTTAATATTAAGTAGGACTGTATTATTAAGGACTGCAAAGTCCTTCTCCCCTTTAAAAAAAAATCTTGGTTACATTGCGTGTGTGTGTGTATATGTGTGAAGAACTGGGACTAAATAAAAACTGTATGAGTAACTCCAAGCAGATTTTATGTGGAACATGATTTAGTTTAGAAATGGAAATTGGCTCATGAACATTTATTTTAAGAAGTCTGATTCTTCACCCTATGTATGGAGTTCTCAGTACACTTTATTCAGGGGACACCATTCTGATGAATAGTATATGGTTCCTTGTAACTGTGAAATTGTTTACTAACAAAGGAAATGCAATTAGTGCTACATCAAAACATAATCATAATAGAAATATATCCTTGAACAATCAGACTGTGTAGAAAAAAAAAATGACTGCAATGGTCCAGGTGTCAGCTATTATGAAGGCTATACTAGAAAAAGCAAAAGTTCTGAATCATTTGTAATTTGGCTCTCTGCTTTCTCCTTTCTAGCAGCTTGCTATCCTGTGCAAGCCTTAGAAACATTTTTGCTATTTCCTGCACATCTTGTCCCTGTTACTTTTCCAAGCAATTTTCTTTTTTCCTCTGTCTTCTGTAGCTACACCACTTTCACAGGCATGAGTGTAAAAACTTTTTCATCATTGTAGGGTACTAGTTGATTCTCACAGCAAGTATTAATAGGTGTTCAAGACCAATGTCACCAATCCCATTAAGGAGATTATTTTTCATGACACTGCTCCTAGATTTATTTATTATCAATACACTTTTATTTTTTCTCCCTCCCCTCTCTGTCTCATTAGGAAAGAAGAAAAACAAATTGTAACACATACAAATTGTCAAGCAAAACAAATCCCCAAATTGGCCATATCCAAAAATATATGTTTCATTTTGCATCTTCAGGCTATCACCTCTCTAACAGGAGGTAAGTAGTATTCTTCATTGGGCCTCTGAAATTGTGGTTGGTCATTTCATTGATTAGAATTCTTAAATCTTTCACAGTTGTTTGTTTTTGCGGTCTTGGTATTATTATGTAAATAGTTCTCCTGGTTCTGCTCACTTTACTCTGCATCAGTTCATGCAAGTCTTCCCAGATTTTTCTAAAATTGCCCTTTCCTCATTTCCTACTTCACAATAGTATTCCATTGCATCATATATCATGATATATATGTATATCTATATATATTTATTTATTTATTTGGTTCAACCCTTCCCCCAATGATGTGTTGTCCCCAGATTTATCCAAAAAAAGATGGTTTCTTGTAACTTATTCAAGTAGAGATGTACACTAGCCATATGAGAGGGGAGAAAGACAAGAAAGGAAATGGATTGAAAAAGGGAGACAGAGTCACAGAGGGAGGTGGGATGAAAATGGGAGGGAAGGAAGAAGAGAGGAAGACTAACAGATGAATGAATGAATAAAGCATTTACTAAATGCTTACTGTGTGCAAAACACTTTGTTAAGTGATAAAAATAGGGGCTACACATAGAAAAGTAAGACAGTCCCCCCCAAAAAAGTAAGAGTTCACATTCTAATGGGGCAGGCACACATATGGAAAGTTTAAGCTGTAAATCATGTAAAAAAAAGCCCCATGGTCCAGATGGCAGTACCTCTTTTTTAATGTCATTCCTGCTGATAAAATCCTGTCAGTTTCTGATGTGGAACCATTTGACGATGCCAAGCACTTTGGTGGCAAGAACTTGCTTTTCTGGGATTTCATTAGCTGTGGCTATAGCACCTGGGGGATTAGTTGCCAGGTTGCATCTCCACAGGGACTGCTTTCCTGAATGATGTGATGTCTGTGGGCACTGGGCTAGAAGCATTGCTATTCCAGAGGCTCTCCAGTTCAAAGTCTTGTGCTATATCTCCATCAGGGTCTAAGGGGAGATTGTCGTCAAGGTGGTGGCGGGCAGCAGTGGTTTGATTGCCTGGCACATGCTACCCACTCTCTTTCCCTCAGGATATCTCTTGCTGCTTCAGATGGGAGGAGAAAGGGGAGAAAAGGGGGAAGTTACTGGAAGGATAGAAGCATCCTGCCTCTTGCACACATTGGCTGTGTGACAAGTCACTTAACCTCTCAGCGTGAAGAGATAGGGAGAGAGGAGCAGAGGGATGAACAACTGATAGAGAAAGGGAGAGAGGAGCAGAGGGATGAACAACTGATAGAGAAAGAGAGAGAAGTAGGGGATGTATGTTTTAGTTTACTGAAAAGCCAGGGTGTACTTGGGTTGAAAAAAGTTGGGAACCCCTGACATAGATGAAAGAAAAGAGCAAAAGATAAATGGAAAAAGAATCAGAAATATCTATCAGAAGAGAGCCAGCTGATAAGATAGGGGGAGAGGAGAGAGAAACAGAGAAAGAGACATATGTTGTGTCTGTCCAGGAACTATTCCTTACAGTAACCTTTAGGTTGTCCCACTTGCCTCCCACTGCTGTAGGCTTCTGTTATATCCCTTGTCTTCAAAGTCCTTCCCAACCAGTGTCTCAAATTAACCCCTCCCAATGCCCCTACTTAAGTGAAAGGAGCTTTTATCCCCTATCTCATATGTCCAGTCTGATGGATCAAAGTTTTATCTTCTGTCACTCTGTAAATGACTAAAACCTGTGCCTGATCTATCCCAGCACTTGAAAGGTCTAATAGCCTCTTAAATAGGTTCAATCTTGCCCCTTTCAGTGCTTCTCCGTGACATAGTAGATAGAGCTTGGGTTCTGGAGTCAGGAAGACCTAAGTTCAAATTTAGCTTCAAACACCCACTAACAGTGTGACCCTGGGCAAGTCACTTAACCCTGTTTGCCTCAGTTTCCTTATCTATAAAATGAACTGGAGAAGGAAATGGCAAACCATTCCAGTATCTTTGCCAAGAAAACCCCAAATGAGGTCATGAAGAGTCTGACATGACTAAAATGACTGAACAATAACTACCATGCTGGCTAACAACTTTGACTTTATGGGCTTAGTCTCACTGCTATGGCTACCAGTTCCCTTTTTGTGTACCCCCTTGGCAAAACTCACCTCCAGTTTTCCTAATCTCTGGACTTTTAAAAATATATATGTAATTCCATTTGATTCTTAACCCAGAAAGAGGTAAGGGCATTACTTAATTTTAGGAAATTTGACATACAGGACAGATAAAATTAAGTCAAAGATTAGGTTTGGCCTAGATGTGCTCTAGAAGTTTTCTGTCCCTACATTAGACAATGATGTAACTTGATATTTTATAATTAAATTAATTTTAGCTATCCTGAGTTTAATTTTTAAAATGTTTTTGCTATAGAAATGTATGAGTGGAGCTATCCAGTGTTTATACGTCTCTACATTGTATTCTTACCCTTGCAACAAGTCTCGTCTGGCCTGCCCACCTTAGCCCACGTACACAAAACAAAACAAAACAAAACAAAAACCAGCTAGACATATGACCATATTTATGGGCCTTTCTATACTTATTTTGTCTTTCTCTGACCTCGGAGGATAGAGTTCCTTATGCTGTGACGTAGTGCTTGAATCAGCTTTGGTTAATTCATAGATTTGTAGATTTATAAAATCTCATAGATGAAAAAGACCTTAGGTATCATCTATTGAGAGACAGTCTAAAACAATAGTAAGGGCACTGGGTTTGGAGTCAGGGAGACCTGTATTTAGATGCTGCTTCTGATGTTCTCTGGCTGTGTGACAACAGTCAAATCGCATTTCCTTGTTGAGCCTTATTTTTTTCTGTAAAATAGGAGCTACAACACCTATAATACCTATCTCACTAGGTTTTGTGTGTAGCTAAAAGGATATTATATGTAAATAAAGCACTTTCAAAACTTTAAAGGATCATACATAAGTATCAATTGTTTTGTTATTTAAAAAGCTATTTCTCAATCAACTGTATTCACTACTTTTCTTACTCATATTGCAAATCTGTAATATCTCAAGATTTATTTTTATAAAAAATGACGATGATGATAACAACAACAAAACTATTAATATTAGGAAAAGCAGAATTCCTTTCAGACCAAATGCCTAACATTTCTTGTCTTATGCAAATAATACTTAGTATGGTTGTTACCACCACTGTCCTTGTGTAGAGAGTATATCACTAAGAAATACACCATAAATCTAGCTCGCTAATATCCCCTTCCAGTTCTAGCCCTATGATTCTCTGTGTATTGGAGACTGAATGGGTATATAAGGAGCCATCTCAGGAATCATACATCCTGAACTCCCCTGGACACTTCTGTGGACTCCAAAGACATAAAATAGCTCATTGCTTTACTCTTTTCAGGGAGGACAAACTTCCTCCCTGCTTCTGGCCATGTGGTGGCTCACTGCTGCAAAGACTTGAATTTTAGAATCATAGCAAACCTTGAGTGGTCCTTTGGCAGTAGGGGAATGGGGTACAACTTGAGAAGGAGGGAGAGGCAAAACTGGTAGAAATGGGGCAATTAATGGGAATTGCTTCTGTCCCCAGTGCAGAGTTAAGGAAATAAAAAATTGTCTTTGAGAAACTTTATTTCATTGACTGTTGCTCTTGTAAACCCCTTGGGACTCTCTCAGGCCTCACTTTCATCAGCAACACTGGCCTCCAGCCTTTAAAATCTCAAAAAGAAAGAACAGAGTAGACCTAGTGCATTGATTGACCCTAGCCAGACCGTATGGACTTAGGATGGAAAATGAATTCTCCAACTAACTCTCTAATTCTCTACTTTGAGCTTCTGCTAAAAATCTTCACAAAATTGTCCCAGAAGTCCAAAAACATGTCACTAACTGGTAGACTCTGGGATAGCATATGCTTAAATCTTTTGTCTTCAAAACAGTATAGGAACTAAATTTGTGTGGTACTATACTGTCATATAAGGCCATTATTGCTGTAACTCACCTCCCTCTCACCCTCCTGTCTTTCTCCCTCCCTCCATCCTTCCTTCCTCACCTTTTTCTTATCCTTTGTCTATACTTTAACTTGCTGTTGATGTACCTGAGTAATTTTTCCCTCCCAAAGTAACAATCATAACAAAAAGGACTAGCTCATCACAGAGCTAGCATATCTTCTGAACATTCCTGGGAAGGAGCAAGTAAGATGGCCAAAATGCTTCTTTTTTTAGATATTTGTTTGGCTATAATGCAACCAGACCTAGAGGACCTTGGATCCCTACTTTATTTAATTTGGTACTTGTCACAGATGTTCTTCTCATAACTAAAGATTAAGGCTCTTTAGTTACTCATTTGTGTGGCCTAGGGCAAGTCATTGAACTTCTTAAACCCTCAATTTCTTCAGTTGTAAAAGGAAGGTAGGGGCAGCTAGGTGGCGCAGTGGATACAGCACTGGCCCTGAAGTCAGGAGGACCTGAGTTCAAATCGGCCTCAGACCAAATACTTGACATGTACTAGCTGTGTGACCTTGAGCAAGTCACTTAACTCTGATTGCCTCACTTAAAAAAAAAAAAAAAGGAAGGTAATACTTGTCCTAACTCCATGACAAGATTGTAGTGAGAATTCACGTGTAATGTAAACTATAAGTTTTTAAGTTCTTTGAAGTCAAGGATTATTTCTTGTTGATCTTTGTGCCTTCCAAGTCCCTTGCAAATAGATGTGCCACATAAATTTTTTTATGAGTAAAAGTTGAATGACTATGCTCTCCCAAATATTAAAGATGGCCTGTTTAGGTAGATTATTTTAAGATGAATTGGAATGCCATTATTTTAGCCCTGAAATTACCATAGAAAAAAATTTATTCAAGATACCTAGAATCAATATCATGATTACTCTTTATGTGCTCATTAAAGAGAGAAAAAAAATGGCAGAAAAACTATGTGGAGATGAATTGAGTATAAACTTAATCTTGTTAAAGCATTCTTTGCAACATTAAGGGTGCATTTTCATGAATAAGGTTTAACTATTAATTTTTCACATAGATCTGAAAAGCATTTTCAAATTTAATCCCTGATATTGAGATCCTATATAATGAAAAATCTGTATTAGTTTGAGATTACATGTCACTTTAATAGTCTGTTGTCTTTTTATCTGAGGCCAGTATACAATATGACCTCTAATTTAATGATCAGTTCAGTTAAAAGATTTAATATATTTATCCAGAAAGTTGCCTTAAATTATATATTTGAATATATTCATATATTGTATTTGTATATTTTAGTAGTATTTGTATAATTAGTATTTATATAAACTCCATCTTATATTTATCATTTGTATAACTATATTATTTTCTTTTTGGGAGGGGGGCAAGGCAGTGGGTTGAAGTGACTAGTAAGTGTCAAATGTCTGAGGCCAGATTTGAACTCAGGTCTTCCTGAATCCAGGGTTGGTGCTCTATCTGCTGCACCATCTAGCTGCCTCTACCATATTATTTTCTTTAGCTCACTTTGTCTAGACTGAATTAGATTCATAGCATTACAGAATTTGAAAGTTGGAAGAGATACTAGCCATCTAGTGTAACTTACAACTGAGAAGTAATATTAGTCAGTGAGCAAACATTTATTAAGAACTTATTGTGTGCCAGATTCTGTGTGTATCTGTGTGTCATTCTAATGAGAGTGACAACATGTACATGAGTCATTTCAGAAGGCAAGGTGAGATTAGCCAGATTAATTAGAAATACTCTACGGAAGATGGGATTTGAACAGTGTTTTACTAAAGAGAAGCCTGGGAGACTCAAAGGTGGAAGTGAAAAGGCAGAGCATACCAGTCATGGGGATCAACTAGTGCAAAGACACAAAGATAAGAGATTGAGTACATCAAGTCATCCAGTGTGGCTGGATTGTAGTATGTGGAGGTAGTAAGAGGCCAAGTTATGAAGAAATATATATTCTAAACAGAGGAATTTATATTTTTACCTTAGGTGTAATAGGGGGCTACTGGAGTTTATTGAGAGTAGGAGTGGGAGGGGGGGATGGTGACATGGTCACATCTATGTTTAGTAAAATCAGCCCCTCCCCCCAAGCTGAGTAGAGAATGAAATAGAGTGGGTGGGGACTTGAAACAAAAGGGACTAATCAGAAGGCTCTTGCTATAGAGTAGTGGCTATAATAGAGAGAAGGAGACATATATAGGAGATCTGGTGGTGGTAGAAGTGACGAGATTTGACAATGGATTGCATATGTGGGTGAGAGGGATTGAGAAATTGAAGATGACACTGAGTTTGTGAACCTGAGACTGGGAGAATTATGAAGCCCTCAATAGTAATGGGGAAATTCAGATCAAGAGACTAATGGAGGGGAAAGAAAATGTTTTCTGTTGCACTTGTTGAGTTTGAGGTGCCTGTGATTCATTCAGTCTGAGAAGTACAAAAAACTGTGATGAGAGGCTACAGCTCAGGAAAGAGACTAGGGCTGGATATACAGATCTGGAATCATCTGCATAGGGATGATTATTGAACCGTGAGATCACGTGAAGGTAAGGGAAGAGGGCCTCAGATAAAGTCTTGGAAGACTCTTGTCATTAGTAGGTATGACAAGGATGCAGAACCAGCATCTCCAGTATAACATATCTGGCAGGTTATCATTCAGCTTCTTCATGAAGACCTCCAAGGAGGAGGAACCCATCACTCATCTAGTCAGTTCTACTTCTGGACAGCTCTGACTATACAGAAGTTCTCCTGGTATCAAACCTAAATTTGCCTCCTTGTAATTTCTACCCATTGTTTTCTAATCCTGCCCTCTACAGCCAAACTGTATTCCTCTTTAACATGACAACCCATCAAATAATTTAAGATACCTATTAGTCTGTCCCCGCCCTGTCCCTTAAAATTATTTTTAGGCTAACCATTCCCAGTTTTTTGAACAGATCCTCCTATAACATGAGATCAAGGTCCTTCTCCTTCCTAGTTACCCTCCTCTGTAAGCTCACCATTTTATCGCTGTCTTAATCTATTTTGCCCTAAACTGAAAACAGTAATCTAGATGTGGCAAGATTAGGGCAGAATTTAGAGTCTATTATCTCATTCCTAGGAGCTACAGCTCTCTTAATGCAGACCAGCTTCACATTAGCTTTTTGGTTACCATATCACACTGCAGATGATGCGCATTAAACTTGTTTAGTTATTTTTCAGTTGTGTCTGACTCTTTGTGACCCTATTTGGGATTTTCTTGGCAAAGATACTGGAGTGGTTTACTATTTCCTTCTCCAGCCAATTTTACAGACAAGGAAACTGAGACAAACAGGATTAAGTGACTTGCCCAGCATCACACAACTAGTAAGTGTCTGAGGCAGATTTAAACTCAAGAAAATGAGTCTTCCTGACTCCAGCTCTGTCCATTGTGCCACATAGCTGCACTAAACTTAAACTTCCAGTTAATTAAAACCTCCCCAGATGTTTTTTTCTAACTTACTGCTGTCTGCTATCTGAATATGCTTCCCTCTCTATTAAACATTTTTTTGTGTGTGAAGTTGACTTTTTGAACCTGTGTAAGAGTTCATATTTAATCTCCTTATTCAGCTCAATGATCCTTCTAGCCTGTCAAGATCTTTCAGATCCTGACTAGGTGTGTTTGGAATTACTTTTAGCTTAATGTGGTCTGTGAATTTGATGATTATGCTTTGTATGCCTTTGTCTAAGTCGTTGATAAAAATATGCTGAGCACATACAGGTTCAGGGGTCACACATCCAGAGATTTTCCACTAGTCATGTTAAGTCAAACATGACTGCACTTTAAATCTGGCCATTTAGCCTGTTCTAAACCCATCTAGTCCACATCGCTCCACCTGCGCCACAATAGTATGAAATATTTTATGAAATGCTTTGCTAAAGAATAGGTGAACTGTATCTTCAGCATTCCTGTGACATTACTACTTTAGTAACCTTGTCAAAAAGGAAATAAGTTTAGTCTGACATGACTAATTTTTGTTGAAGCTATGCTGGTTCTTGGTAATCACTTCTTTTCCAGATAATTATTAGACATCTCTTTAATGATCCATTCTAGAAATTTCCCAGGAATAGAAGTCAAGCTCACTGGCCTGTAGTTTATAGATTTCATTTTTTTTTTGAAATCTGAAAAGCATTTACCCTTTTCTAGTCCTATAGTACATCTCCCATTCACCATGATTTTTCATGCATCACTGATGTTGCCCCAACAGTCAACTCTATCAGTTCTTTAAGTATTCAAGGATATACTTCATCTGGACTTGTCTACTTAAATTCTGCAAGAGCAACTAGATATTCTCTTGTTACATCCTTACTTGTGTTAGGTATCAATTCCATGATAGCCTTTTTTCCCTTTCACTTTTGTTCAAAGATCATTCTCCTTGGAAGAGAAAATAGCTTCTCTGTATTCATTATTTCTTAACAGTAGAGTAATATTCTATTAAATCCATGTACCACAATTTGTTTAGCAATTTCATAGTTGAAAGGAATCTACTTTGTGTCCAATTATTCGCTGCCATTAAAAAAAAGTTGTTAAAGTATTTTGACATATATGGGACTTTATTCTTATCAATGACCTCCTTGGGATATACCTAGTAATGGGATCTCTGGATCAAAGGGTATGGACATTTTAATCACCTTATTTGCATAATTTGATTTACTCAGTATCTATTAAATGTAATAACAAATAATAATTAATGTACACACATAAACCTGACTCCCAACTCCACTAAACTGTACGGTGTCCCTGGGAAGAGTGATCATACTTATGGAAACCTAAGATAGAGGCAAATGAATGAGGAAAACCCATGTGCTCATGGTAGCTCACATCTCTGAAGTGAAGGCCATGCTTGGCTTCTCCAGGAACAATCAGCAGCACCAAAATAAGCTGCTTTTCTGCTTGCTGTTCCCCTTGTGAGCCTCTCTGCTGTCTCCTGCTGAACAAATCTACTTTTCTTCTGCTCTCAAACGAATGAAATAGTGAAAGGCTCACTATCCTTTTTAAAAGAGCTATGAGGAGGTGTTACAGTATTAAAGTGACAAGTAATTCCTTTAAGCCAGAGAACCGAAAAACCCCTCAGGTTGGTATTCAGAGCAATACAAACATAGCCAGCACTTCATTCAACAAGATACCCATTTGTTCCCAGCCTATGCTTATAGCTAAGAAGTTGCAATAGCTGAAACTACAACAGAATTCCACTCTCCTCCAGTCAGCAAGGTCCCATATTTTTTTTCAGCCAATTTGCAAAACAGTGTTTCTCTTGCAGTGAGCAATTTCTCAGATATAGCTGCTAAAACCTTCCTCTCAAATGAGTACTTCTTCTGGAATCCCAACTTTTTAAACGTTAAACTCTCAAACTCTGAAAAGTAACATGTAAATGATTTGAGGGATCATAATACTCTACCTCTTAAGTCACTTTTCTTTCCTTAAGAGGGTCCTCTAAATTCTCTGTCAGGTCCTAGCCTGTTTCTGTGCTCAAATTTTAATGGAAAAACTGTTTCTTCACCTATGGATTTTTATCACTATTTCATGCACAAAAGTTGTCTCTTTGCGCTTCCCAGCTACCAAACCTTCACATATGAAAGGAGCAATACTTTATAGCCTTCACCAGCTTGTTTAATCCTTTTTTATTTACAAAAAAGTGTTAATTTTCTATCCTAAATTTTATTTTTTCTTTCAGCCACTAAACTAGTCACATACCAAAGGAATAGTACCTTATAGCAAAAATGTCAGATACATTGCCTATGGGCTACATGTGACCTACAATCCTCCCTAGTTCCACCAGATAAAAATGTAATTAGGCAATATTTTTAAAAACAAAAAAATTACAATAAAATCTATGTTACATTTTAAAACTAAGCCAGTATGTGGCCTGCAGGGATCTTTATATATGGTAGCGGCTCCCAATTTTATTTGTTTGACACATTTGCCTTACAACATGATGGATATATACATCATTGTCATCATCACCACAGTCTTTTGGCTGTGGCAGAAAACAAAAACATCTTACAATAATGCAATTCACTGCAAAATTCAATCCTTTTATCATATTTATTTAGATTCTGAGTCTTATTTGTTTTGTTTTTTGACTACTTTTGGGTACTTGTTCCTCATTCTACCAACCTTTTTAAGGCCTTTTAATATGTCTATGTGATTTGATAACCATAGCCATTCTTTATCTCAACAGCAAATCTAGAGTCACACCCTGCTTCTTTTCCCTTTATAGGATAGTATATAATTTCTTTCACCTCTCATGCTACCTTTTCTCTATCAACTGAGGCCCTTATCTCCAACTTTATTGAAAAAATAGATTCTGTCTGTTGTAAGGTTCCCCCCCCAATCTACATCTCAAAAGCTCTCTTTATAATCCCTATTCTTTTTTTCTTTGTTCTGTTCACAGAGAAAGAGGTAGCCTTCTTGGCAAAACTAACCTTTCTTATGTTCTTGATTCCGTCACCTCTTGTATTCTCTGGGAATATATCCCTTCATCATTCCTTCATCTTGAACATCCCTTATCTACTGGCTTTTTCCTCACTCAATATAAATATGCTTTGATCTCACCTGTCATAACTGTTGTCTTCTCTCTTCTCCCTTTCAACACTAAGGTCTTAGGAAAGGTTGTCTTTACTCACTGCCTCCATTTTTTCACCACTCACTCACTTCACATTCTCTTACTATCTGGCTTTTAGCCCCACCAGTCAAAATGATCTGTCTAAGATTATCACTGATCTCTTAACTTCTAAACCCAATGGTCATTTCTCAATACTTATCCTTCTTTACCTCCCTGCAACTTCTGATTCTGTCTTCCACCACCTACTCCTAGCATCTCTGTCCTTGGCTTCTATGATGTGATTCCCTATTCATTCTTCTTCAGTATCCTTTGCTAGAACATTATTTTTCTCCCATCAGTATTTAGGCCTCCCTCAAGACTCTAGCCAAGGGCCTCTTCTCTGTCTTCCCTCTCTCCCTTGTTGATTTCATCAGCTCATATGGATTCAATCATTATCTCTGTACAAATGGCTCCCAATTCTATATGTCCATCCCTAAATCTCTCTCCTGAACTCATGTTTCATATTACCAACTACCTGCTAGGTATCTCCAACTTGATTACCCAAGTGACATCTTAAATTCAAGATATTCAAAATAAAACTCATATTTTCCCATAAACTCACTCTTCTTCTAGATGTTTTCATTTCCATTGATAAAACCACATCCTTAAAGTCACCAAGGCTCACAATCTTAGAAGTCTTTCTCAAGACATAGTTCTGTGCTTCAGCCCCTGCATCTAATCACATAGCAAGTCTTATTGACTCTATCTTGCTTCTGGACCCTTCTTTCCATTCATCTTTACCTTAGTTCAAGTACTCTTCTTATCTATACTATTGCAAAAGTCTCCTTAATTATTCATCTTTTCTCTAGTCTTTCCTCCCCTCTAATCCATCCTTCATAGAACTGCCAATTTATATTTCTAAACCATAAATATGAATGTATAAGCCACTCCTACTAAAAAATCTTTCATGATCCATCCCTATTTCCTTTATTATAAAATATGAAATCTGTACCTTACATTTAAAGTCTTCCAGTATTTTATTCGGGCAACTAGGTAGTACAGGAAGACTTTTCTATCTGACTTCAAATCTGGCCTCAGACATTAGCAACAAATATTTTTTATTTTTTGATTATTGCAGGATATTTATTTCTATCTTTTTTCTTTTTTAAAAAAATTATTTATTTTTAGTTTTCAGCATTCATTTCCATAAGATTTTGAGTTCCAAATTTTCTCCCTATCTCATCCCTCCCCCCGTCCCAAGACAGTGTGCATTCTGAATGCCCCTTCCCCAATCTGCCCTCCCTTTTATCTTCTCCCCCTCTTAACCCCTTCCCCTTCTGTTTTCCTGTAGAGCAACAAATACTTTAATCCCAGCTGCCTTTCTACTGTTATTTCATATTACTCTCTATCATATTTTCGTTTTAGACTAACTGGCCTGCTACAGGTTCTCCTTAACATAGCATTCTACTCCCTGCCTCTGTGTGCCTTTGCATAAGTGGTTTGTGAGACCTTCCCCTCATAAAATTGTTAGCTTCCTTCAAATCACAGTCAGGGTACTGCCAGATACAAGACCTTACCGGATAACCCATAGTTATATGCACTCTTGAAATTGCTTTGTATTATTTTAAGTGTACTTTGCATTTACCTATTTTTATGTGTATTATATCTTCCCCATATAATGAATGCTCAGCACCTTGAGGGCAGAGAACTTTTTCATTTTTAAATTTGTGTTCCCTGTACTCAGCATATTAGTGTGTACTTAATAAATGTTTGTTGAATTTATTTCAATTAAAACTATCCAGTAATTCTCACATTATACAAATCTCTTTAATATCTCTGCTGGAGAAGACTCTTGAGAGTTCCTTGAACAGGAAGGAGATCAAATTAATCAGTACTTAAAGAAATTAATTCAGACTACTCATCAGAAGAACAAAGAATGAAGTTGAATGAAACTTAAATGATTTGGCTACATGATGAGAAGACAGGACTCATTGGAAAAGACCCTGGTACTGGGAAAGATGGAAGGCAAAAGGAAAAGGGGAAGGCAGAGAATGAGATGGATAAATATTTATCCTGGAAGCAACAATCATGAGCTTGGATAGACTTTGAGAGATAGTGAAGGATAGAAGGGCCTGGCGTGCTATGGTTCATGGGGTTACAAAAAGTGAGACACAACTGAATGAATGAACACCAACAAAATGTCTCTTCCATAGGTTAATTAAAAATCATGTTAAAGGAAATTTTCAGAGAGGTCTTAGTTCAGTTTCACATTGTCTTATTTCTTATTTTTACAGTGCCTTGCATGTACTGGTCATTTAATAAAAATGTATGAACTTGATAGAATAGTGACAACACTTGTGTTTTCATAAGAGAGTTGCTTGAGCAAAGAGAAGCTGTTACTGTCAAGAAGTTGCTATTCATGTCACTTTATCTCTATTGTTAAGATGACTCTGTGGACCATATAGTACTTCATCATAATTAAAAATTTCCTTTGAACCATATTTAAATTTAGGACCACCTTTTTTTTGTTTGTTTTGTTAGGCAATTGGGGTTAAGTGACTTGCCCAGAGTCACACAACTAGTAAGTGTTGGGTGTCTGAGGTCAGATTTGAACTCAGGTCTTCCTGAATCCAGGGCCGGTGCTGTATGCACTGCGCCACCTAGCTATCCCCAACCACGTGTTTTTTAGTGTCCTCCTCAGAGCACCTGACACATTCTTTGATTAGTCATAGAAAACACTTTTTCCTCAGCCAGATTTTACACTTACAATGAATCTTATGAAATCAGCCTTTGTACCAAATTAACATGGCCACCCATCACCAAGAATATGAAAAGTTTTATCTATTTGCATTTACTTTTATCTTTTTGTTAATAAAAATGGTAGTCAAATGCGAAAGGTAAAATGAAAAGTGAAAAATAAAGTGAGAGTTCTTTCATATTTCATTGTAAAGACAGCCAAGAAGAAAAATGTGTACCCATTCTGCTCATTTGTTCCTTTATTTTAAAAGGCATTTATTCACCATGTTATACTCCTATCCCAAACCAAACATATGTGAAATGTAAAATCAAAAGATAACCCTTGCTACCAACTGGTTCAGTTCAAACCCTTGCTACCAACTGGTTCAGTTCAGAAATGCTCTAAACAAAGTCAGAGGAAAGCTAGGAAGGCCCCAGTTATGTTGGGCATGCCGCTTGTTTGGACATAATGTAGACAACAGTCATCCAGAGTGAGCAGGCATGAATGGGTTGCAATTATCTACTAGTCCATGTACATGTTTTTCTCCTGAGTAGATTGTAAATTTTTTGAGGTCAGGGGCTATTTAATTTTTGTATTTATATTCCCAGAGCTTAGTGCACTATTTGGTACATAGTGCTTGTTGCATGTGTGTGTGAAAATATGTATAAGTCTGTCTACCATTGAAATACTTGTTCTCTTAGTTCAGTGTCTGCTTTATTCAAAATACAGCACAACCTAATATATCTATATTTAAGTTGATTGGGACTAAGCACAATTGAGGTGGATGAAAACTAAAAAAGAACAAAGAAATGGCTCAGACTATTCCTCAAAAAGGGAGAAAGACCATAGAACTCTCAATGTAGAGAAACCAACTTCAGTAACAACACTTGGAAGAGCTTGGATCAGATTAGAAAGTTGTACTGTACTGTTAATATAAGATAAAATTAAAATGCTTCAAGTTTCTGAATTTCTGGCTTCATTTTTCCTCTGCTAAGAGTGAGTCCCCAGTCCCCAGTAGATAAGTGATCAAAGGATATGAATAACTACTTCTCAAAAGATGAGTTGTAAACTATACTATTTGAAAGAGGGATATGTTATTTTTATTATAAACTTAACAAACATGGGGAAGACTTATGAGCATTTTGATATATTAAGTAGAATGCAATAGAAGAATCCATATGAAACCACAAATCTCCTATCCATAATTCTTGCTTTTTAAAAGAATATATATGATTAAATTCAAATTGAGAATTGAAAACTATTGATAATTATATGAAAAAGAAATCAATGAAATGAAAATTAAAAAACTCTGAGGTTTCACCTCACACTCACAAAATTGTCAAAGAGAAGATAAGGTCAGAATAGTCAATGTTTGGAGGGTTGTCAAAATTCAGGTATACTAATGAATTATTGGTGGAGCTGTGAATTGGCCCAGCTATTCTGGAAAACAATTTGAATTTATGCTAAGAAAATAACTCAAATGTCTATATCCTTTGATCCAAAGAGTACATTGCTAGGAATATAACCCAAGGAAATCAGTGACAAAAAGGCCTAAAACATGCCAAATATTTATGGCAGCCATTTTTTAATAACAGAGAAACTAGAAATTATAAATACATGCCCATCTCTTACCAAATGACTAAACAATTAATAAGTGAAATATAGTTGGAATATTATGGTTCTATTAGAAATAATGAATATAATTAAAAACAGAGAACCATGAGAATATTTGTATGACATGATATAAACTGATGAGAACCAGGGAAACAATGTAAAAAATGATAATAAAGAAATGATAAACAGACTGACTTCAGAAAAACCTGGGAAGACTTGTATGTTCTAATGCTGAGTGAAATGAGCAGAATCAGGAGAACGTTGTACACAATAACAGCCATGTTGTGTAATGACTAATATTGATAGACTTAACTCTTCTCAGCAATACAAGGATCTAAGACATCTCCCAAGGCCTCGTGATGGAAAATGCTATCCACATCCAAAGAAAGAACTGTGGAGTTTCAATGCAGATCAAAGCATACTATTTGCTATTTTTTTCTTCTGTTGTGTTTTGTTTCTTCTTTCTGGTGGTTCCTCCTACTGGTTCTGATTCTTCCTTACAACATGACTAATGTGAAAATATGTTTAATGGGAATGTATATGTATAGCCTATATCAGATTGCGTGCCATCTTGGGGAGGGAGGGAAAGAAAAATTTAAAACTCAAAAGCTTATGGAAGTGATTGTTGATAATTCAAAATAAATTAATTTTTAAAAAGTTTAAAAAATAAAAATAAAAAATGATAACACTGTACATTTAAAGACCAATAGAACAACATAATCAAAAGTGAATGCTACAAAAGTATAATAGCTAAGCTTACTATTGATTGCTCTGATCAACACTGTGATAAACCATGAGTCTAAAAGACTAAAGATAAACAACAGTATTCACCTCCTAACAACAGGCAATAAACTTAAAATGTAGAAAGAGACCTACATTTTCAGAATTAATATGAGAATTTGTTTGGTTTTGGACTATGCATCTATTAGGGAGGGCTTTATTTTTTTTCAGAATTCTTTTATTTTTTTTTTAATTGTCTCAAAATAGTGATGAGCCTGTACTTGTGAGTGCTTCTTTACTGAGGTTGGGGACTATGGAAGTAGAAAAATGCAAATATTTCCACACTTTTTCAAAATTTTGGTTAGTTTTGAAGACCTTTTTTTTTTCTTTTTCTGTTATTAGGGACAGGAGTGGCAAGGGGTACATAATAATAACAATAACTATAATAATAAAAATAAGTAGCATTTATGTAGCGCTCTATGGTTTATAGAGTACTTTATATGTGTTATCTTGCTTTACCCTCACAACAACTCTGTGAAGCAGATGCTGTTTTTATTTCTACTTTTTGGTGTTCAGTCATATCTGACTCTTTGTGACCACACGAACCATAGCACACCAGTACTCTCCATGGAGTTTTCTTGACAAAGATACTGGAACGGTTTGCCATTTCCTTTTCCATTGGATTTAAGCAAACAATGGTTAAGTAACTTGTCCAGAGTCATGCAGCTGATAAGTGTCTGAGTGCAGATTTGAACTCAGGTCTTCCTGACTCTAGGCCCAGTACTCTTGTTTACTGAAGTACCTAGTTGCCTCCTATTTTCACTTTACAGAAGAGACTGAGAAAGGTTAAGTGACTTGCTTAGGGTCACTCAGGTGGTATCTGAGGCAAGATTCTAGTCTAGGTCAGCCTGACTCCAAGTCTGGCATTATATCCACTCTACCACCCAGCTGCTTTGTACCAATACACATATAAAAAAAACAGTACTCTAATACATCAAGATTAACATTCATACTTTTAAATTTTTGTTCATATTAAATATTGTCCTAAATGTAAAATGATCTTTACCCTCCAGATGATCTTTCCTTCTAGCTTAGTGGAGAATCTGTTTATACCTGGTTTTTGCCCTTTTTTATTGCAGAGCATGTGTATCATAACAACAATAAAATTATTTCAAAATACTGATGGTATCCACTTTAAATCTTTTGCACTGAATGCTTTATTTTTTAAATAGATGTTTCCCATTCATTATCAATAATAGTAATATCATTAATAGCCCTACCCACACAAGACAGTGTATTGAAAAACTTTTTTAGTAGCAAGATAATGCAGTATCCCTTCCTCTGTAGATTTGGTCCAGTGCCTGAGTTTTAATTCAGAGCAACACCATTGCACAGAAATAAATCATATTGAAATCAGTGTAGTGTATCATAACATAAATGTACTTTGTTGCTTTTTTCTTTTTAAAAAAAAATCCATCTGTCCTTCCTACTGCCTTCCCATTGAGACAATTTTTTAAAAAAAATAAAAAATTCTGAAAAAAAATAAAGCCCTGTCTGTGTAGATGTGTAGTCCAGAAACAAACAAATTCTCACATTAATTCTGAAAACGTAGGTCTCTTTCTACATTTTAAGTTTATTGTGTCTGTTAGGAGGTGAATACTGTTGTTTATCTTCATTCTTTTAGACTCATGATTTATCATAGTGTTGATCAGAGTTCTAACTTCTTTGAAAGTTCTTTTTCTCTATATTGTTGTTACCATTCTATAAAATGTTCTCTTACTTCTGATCACTTTTCTCTGTGTCAGTTCATACAGGTCTTACCAGTTTCCTTTGAAACTATCCATTTTGTTATTTATTATGGCACAATAAAATTCCATTATATTTATTTTTAAAAATTTGTACAGCCATTCCTCAATAGGACCTTTGTGCTTGGTTTTGTATGTGTATGTGTGTGAGAGTGTGTATATGTATACACACATTTATGTGCATACACACATATATGAATGTTGGTGGTTTAGGTGGATTTATTATATCTCCTGTAATTTTGCTAAAGTTATTGTTTCAATTAATTTTTAGTTGTATCAGTAGGATTCTCTAAGTATATCATCATTTCATCTGCAAAAAAAAAAAAAAAGACAATTTTGTTTCCTCTGTCTATGCTTAGTCCCTTAATTTCTTTTTCTTGTCTTATTGCATTTCTAGTCCTGAGTTAAATAGTAGTGGTTATAATAAGCATTCTTACTTTACCCCTCATCTTGTTTTAAAGGCTTCTAAGTTGTCTTGATTGCATAGAATGCTTGGATGTTGTCAGTCAGTCAATAAATAGTTTTTAAGTGCTTGCTGTGGGCTAGCCATTATTCTAAGCACTGGGGATACATGGAAAGACAAAAGGCAAGCCCTGTCTTCAAGGAGCTCACGTTCTAATGGGGAATGACAACACATTAAAAGTTGAAAAGTGGGCAATGGGAAAGGTTTTACAGCATGGTAAGGAAGGAAAACATGATGAAGTCCAGAGGAATATAGCTGGGTGGGAAATGAAGAGATGGCTGGTCTGAGTGCTTTGCTTAAATGGAGGATATGAGAAGAACGTTTCGTTCTTCATCATCTCCTATCATAGGGAAGAAAGAACCTTAGGGACAGGAAGTATTGTTAAGGTATGAGTTCTAAAGTAGATATAATCTTCAAGGAAGATGAGATTCCTGGAGAGGGGGTTAAGGTGGTGTTGGTGTGATGAAGTCCAGAAGAGTAAAGCCAGGTGGGAAATGAGCAAGATCCATTTTTTCCCTGTACTTTTTAGGGTTTTTATTATAAATGGGTGCTGGATTTTGCCAATATCTATTTCAGTATCTATTGATATAATCATGTGGTTTTTATTATTTATATCACTAACACAGTTTATTGTATTCATAGTCTTCTTTATGTTGAATCAGCCATGTATTTCTGGTATAAACTCAGCTTCGTCATAGTGCATAATCTTTCTAATACGTTGTTACAGTCTACTTTCCAATATTTTATTTAAAATTTTTGCATTAGTGTTTATTACGAATATTGGTTTGTGGTTAAGTGCTTCTTATTATTGCAACGAGTTTATGTGGTATAAGGTTTAGTTATTGTTTGAATATTTGATAGCAGTCACTTGTAAATTCATCTGGTCCTGGAATTCTTCTCTTTGGCAGTTCATTCATGGCATCTTTGATTTCTTTTTCTGATACTGGATTATTTAAATAATCTATTTCTTCTTTTGTTAATTTTGGCATTTTATATTTTTAAATATTCATCTGTTTCATTTATGTTATCATTTTCATTAGCATATAGTTAGACTAAATAATTTCTGATAACTTTCTTTATTTCCTCTTCAGTTGTTCTGAGTTCTTTTTCAGTATGAACAACTTGATTTTATTCTCTTTTTTCAAATCAGGTTAGCCCATTGTCCTTATTAGGTTTTCTCCCTGAAAAACCAGCTCCTGGTTTTTTCAATACAGTGATCTTTTTACATTGAATTTTTATTAATCTTATAATTAATCTTTAGAATTTCTACTTCATTATTTAGTTGTAGATTCTAAAATTTGTTTTTAAGTTTCTATAGATCACACGTCAAATTCATTATATGTTTTTTTTTTTTCATGTTGATAAAGCATTTAGAGATATAAATTTTCTTATCGAAACAGTGGGTAGTTTTAGCTACCCATATGTTTTGGTATGTTGTCTAAATATTGTCATTTTCTTTGATAAAATTTTCTCTTATTTTCATAATTTGTACTTTGACCTACCAGTTGTTTAGATATTTAGCCTCCAATTACTTTTTATAATTCTTTTTTAAAGGAATCCTTATTGAATATATTTTTTATCACTGTGATCAGTATATAATATGTTTAGTATTTCTACTTTTCCAATTTTTGGTGAGGCTACATGCACCATTACTTCATACATTTTTAAAAGGTGCTTATGTATAGCTGAGAGGTATATAAATTACTTTTTCTGTTCCCATTCAGCATTATCCCTAGTTTTTCTAAAGTCTAGTCCTCCCTCCCTCACTCCCTTCCTTTTTTCCTTCCTTCCTTCCTTCCCTTTCTTTCTTTCGCTGCTTTGACACTGCCTGATTTAGGTATCAAGACCATATTTGTATCATAGAAATATATTATAAGGGTATTTCTTTCCATCCAACCTGCCGCACATTGTTCCTGCTTCTTCTATGAGGCTACATAGAACAAATCTAATTCCTCTTTCACATTACAATCCTTTAAATCCTTGAACACAGCTCTCATGTTCCCCAAGAGTCTTTTTTACAGGCTAAATATTTACAGTTTCTTCAACTAATTATCTTAGGATGTGGGTTTAAGACCCTTCAGAAATGCCCTGAAATGGAAAGAACTACCTCAAGAAGTTGTGGGTTTCTTTCTCCTATGATGTTTTCATAGAGGAGGAGTTAGCTGGTGACATAGTGGATAGAGCACTGGGCCTAGAATCAGGAAGACCTGAGTTCAGATGTGACCTCGGATACTAACTGTGTGATCTTCGGTAAGTCATTTAACTACTCTGCCTCAGTTTCCTTAATTGTAAAATGGAAATATTAATAGCATCTACCTCATGGGGTTATTGTGATGATCAAATGAAATAAAATTTGTAATAAGTGATTAACAATGGCTGGCACACAGTAGATGCTATACAAATGCTTATTTCTTTCTTCCCTCCCCCTTCAGGCAGAAAGTAGATGACCACTTGTCAGGAATGTTATGCTGGGAATTCCTTTTGAGTATGGGTTGGATAGATGGCCTTTGTGGGCCTCACCAACTCTCAGATTCTGTGATTCTCTATACCTTAATAGGTGGTTTAATGAACAGCTCTGGCAAAGGTACTTATTGATTCCTTGACTTGACAGTTTCCCCACAGAAACTGTTCCAAGCCTTCTCTTCTCAAGTCACCCATACTTTACTCTGCTAGCACAAATGCTAAAGATTTCACCTCTAACTTTACTGAGAAAAATGAGACCATTCAACATGAGCTCTGTCTTCCTCCCTTCTCATCTCAAAACCCTTTGACATCCTCCATGCAGCTCTTCTCTTCTAGTTTCTGATAATGAGGTGGCCCTTCTTCTTCCCAAACTCAGCCCTCTATACATGTCTTTGGTCTCATCTTCCTTCTCCAGCAGGTCACTCTCAAGGGAAAACAACCACAGGCTCTTAATTTCAGAAACAGATACTAACTGGACCAGGTTCTGGGCTGAATCCTGTAGAACTGGAGCAGGCTGTGTAAGCAAGTATACCTGAGCCCTCTTTGATATTACTTCTTTCTCCCTACCCCCAGGGTTCCTGACCCAAGCTCCCCTCCAGACCCAACTTTTAGACTTCTTCAGAATTGATCTTTAAAAGAGCTGGGACAGAGCATTTTTTTTTTTTTAGTGAGGCAGTTGGAGTTAAGTGACTTGCCCAGAGTCACACAGCTAGGTGACACACATGTGTCTGAGGCCGGATTTGAACTCAGGTCCTCCTGACTCCAGGGCTGGTGCTCTAGCCAAGGACAGAGCATTTTTAAAAAGAAGAAAATTTAGATTTTTAAAAGGATTGGGATTGTACCTATAGTTTTATTGGTATAGCAGGTTTATGCTTTTTTTTTAAACCACTTTTAGATTTAAAGAGTGGCCTAGAGCCCTGAGAGTTTAAATGATTGGTCCAGATGCACACAGCCAGTATATATCAAAGGCAGTGCTTCAAACTGGGTCTTCCTAGGCCAACTTGCTCTCCACACTGCCACGTTTTAAAAAAAGAAACAAATTAACTTACTGTCCTCCTCTTCCCTTTTACTTTTTTTTTTTTGAGGTAATCAGTGACTTGCCCAGGGTCACACAGCTAGTAAGTATCCGAGGTCACATTTGAATTCAGGGCCTCCTATAACCCTTGTGTGTGTGTGTGTGTGTGTGTGTGTGTGTGTGTGTGTGTGTGTGT